>NW_024350926.1:1589910-1926067 GCF_902729225.1 Pteropus medius | reverse complement strand
ATTCTAGGAGTGGGGTGGGGAATGGGACTTTGATTATCTGCCTTCCCTCTCACCCTGTTTTTCTCTGTCATACCATTATGTCTGGTGTACTCAAGATTAGATCTTCTCTGGCTTAATTTCTTTGGAAAATAATACTGTTTTCTTCAGGGGAAAAATAGTCACTGATCTCGCTGTACAGTGGCTGTGTAGTGAAGGAGGCTGGTGATCAACCAATCCATAGAGGTATTTAAGGTGGCAACCTGTTTTTAGCCTCACTCCCACTCTTGCTTTCAAGTGCTGAATTTCTCAGGGGCTGTGCATGGCACATGGCTCTTTTCTGGCCATAATCCCTTTCTGCAGGCTGTAAAGTTGGAACACTGTACTCTATTTTATGACAGTTACTTTTCACTTGATTTCATCTTCCAGAAATATGTTGAAATCTCTCATCTGCTGTTATCTTCTCTCCCATTCTCTCTTTCTTACTGGTTGGATACCATTTTAGTTCTTTTTTTTTTTTTTAAATATTTATAGGTTTGGGGAGGGACCAAAGATAAATGACAAACCTTCATGTTTAACTGGAAGTCTACCAGTCCCTCAATTTTCAGAGGAGAAAAAGGAAACTGGGAGGTTGAGGGACTTCCTCAAGGTTACACATTGTGGAGTGAAGAGTACAGGCTCTTGAGTCAGACAGGCTAATTTTTAATATGGGGTTTATGTCTTACTACTTATTGGACTCTGAGCAACTTATTTACCTACTGTTAAACCTCAGTTTCCTCATGTATAAAATAAGGTTAATAATAGAACCTACCTTCTAGGGTTGTAATGAGGATTGAATAAACTACTTCATATAAAGTGTTAAAAGCAATGCCTCACTGAATAATATGTGCTGAATACATATTAGCTATTATTTTTATTACTATTATTATTGTTTATTAGGCCTTGCCTTGCTGAGCTCAAAAACTACCCTTAGGGATGTAGAATTCATAGGACATCATTAGTCCTTTTTCTACTGCTAGCATAAACACTATACATGTCAGCCATATTTTTTATTTCAGTGCGTTTTCTCTACTCATTACATGTATAACAGAACCAGAGTCATTCCCTTTTGTTGAGCCAGTCATAATTAATTCTGGGCTTCCGTTTAGTGAATGTGTGGGCACGAATGAATAAAATTACTTTCTTGATGCAACCCAAGTCAGGTGTGATAGAAGAAAACACCATAATTGGCATGGAAGGACTTGGGCTTAAACTATCCCTGGCTATTAGGTGACTGCAATCAAGTTTAGAGATCTGGCCTGACCTCCTCAGTGTTCCATAGGAGAGAGTGTTTTTCTTGTGCAAGCCATTTCCAGAGCTGAGAAGAGTTCCCTCCTTCCAGGAAGGTCTGAGGGTGTTATCATTGTATTCCTCAGACTGCAGACACTAGGGAGCATGCTCTAGCTTTGGAACCTTTAACCACAGGGGTTTAGTTGAGGTCAGAAGAGATCCTGGACACCCGACTGAGAGTTTATCCAGTGTTGGTCCAAGATGTTTCCCTTCAGGAGTGAATCCCTGGGGTGTTCAATGAAATACTAAAAAACAAACACACACACACACACACACACACACACACACACACACATAAACCAGCCTGCTAGGGAAAAGAAGTGCCTAGGAGTGGCAAAAGAGGACAAGTGGAATTAGGAAATCAGATAATCACCTAGTGGAAAAGCCAGGTAGGGGTGGGATGGTTTCTACTTGTTCTGTTTACTTTTGCTCCCACAACCCGGGCTTCATTTAACTCCCTGTTAAAATAACCAGATTGGGTCCAAGATGGAATCACTCACACTAAGCCCCATGTCAGTAAACCAAAAATTGACTAGTTTCTATGCTCCCAGAAAAGGCGGGCCTAGGTCAACCGTTCAGTGCTTGTCTGCTCAGCACAAGTTACCTATCTGGGCTCTAAAACTTCCCTTTGCTCCATATAAGGAAAGTAACCCTGCAAAACCGATCAGCAAATGCTCAGTATAACTTTCTTGTTCCTGCTTCCTTCTGCCTATGAAATCTCTTGCCTTGTACAGCCCTCTAGAGCTCCTTTCTATCTGCTGATTGGTTGCTGCCTAGTTCACGAATCACCCAATAATGCCAATAAGATATTTAAAATTTATTCAGTTGAATTTTGTTCTTGAACATCCCCATGGTAAACACAGGAAGAGCCAAAACAAGGAAGGAAAAGCCCAAAATGCACAATGAGTTTGGAAGAACAAGAAATGTCCCTGTGTCATCTGCTACTTAAAGAGATTATTATTTTCACATTTTTTGTTGATTTATCTTAATCTCATGGTTTCAGCATGGCTTTGACCATCTCAGCACAGGTATGATTCTGTATAATTCTTAAGTTGAATATCAAATTCCCCTTTCCTTCACCAGAACATTTCCTAAAATCAATGATAAAATTCTAACAAAATCAGAACCCGTGTGTTATCCACGTTCTATATCTGGCGCATTATCTGTAGTGCTAATATTTGATTCTTGACCCTTGAGATAAAGACATGAAGTATTGGCCTGTTTCTCATCAAAGAACCTCTGTGGACATGGACTCATTCTTCCCTAATGGTGAACAAAACCAGCTGTGGGCTCCTGTCAGTGAGGGGACAGAAATAAGAAGTGGCTTATTCAGACTCTTCTGGTAAACCATCACAATACAAGCAGTATCAACAGTTGTTTCCCCACTTGAATTGTTAGTGCCTTAAACATGAATCAGTGCCCAGCTGACAGTTTCATTAGAATTTGGGAGGCCATGTTGGTGCTCCATCTGGGAGTCTGTGACATTGGTAAAACTGTGGGAACTTCAGAGTCTCCACTTACTGTTTTAGCTTTCATTTCTAAGTAGTACTATTAATGTATTACAAGAAAGGCGGGGGATCGTGGGGGAGAGAGAGATGTGGTGGTGGTGGGGATATCCTCTGTTGTTTCCTTTGTGAGCAAGCATTTTCCCACAGAAAAGTTAAAAGTTTCAGATTACTTAAGAAAGGACGTTAAGTGTGTAATCAGCCATTTAAAGTGAATGGAAACCTTAAAATTTGTCAGTGTGCCTACATTTAGCCTACATTTTAAGCGGTGAGTAGTGTAAGATGAACAGAAGAGAGAGAAGCATATGAGTCAGTGAGTTGGTTATAGAATTAAGAATAACAAATAGGTATATCTCAGGGTATTCAAAATACAGACTACTGTATTTTGGGGCCTGATATTGGGGTAGGTATTAGCCGAGATCTGTTTTCTTTTTCTTTTTCCAGAATTTAAACCAAAACATGGCACAGTGTTGCTTATGCTTATCAGTTCTAACAATGTTTGGTATAAGGAGAGGCAGAAATGAATAGCTAAATGAGGCTATAGAATGATTTTCAGGTTTCTTTTTGTCTGAGAAGACAGTAGAGAGTTAAGATAGAAGGCTGTGGAGTCAGATGACTTGGCTCTAATCTTGGTGTTACAGGCTAGGGTTTTTGGATGGAATTTGGTGTGCATGGTATTTATAAGGATTGACTCCTGTGGATAAGAGAGGGAGGAAGCAGGCTTGGCCAGAGGGAGGAGGAGAGCAACAATGTAGGTCCAGCAAAACCTTAGCCCACCCTGTGGGGAGCCCTGCTATGTGTGTGACCCATTACACCTGTCTCAGAGATCTCAAAAGGCTAGACGTTAAAGCTCAATGATAATCAGCCATTGGGTTTGGGCTGCTCTGAGAAGGATGTGTTCTGGGTGAGGTGCTCTATACAGCCCAGGAAGACTCTGAATGAGCTGACAGCTTGAGGCTGTTGCTGATAGCACTCACAGAAGCTGAACAAGTTCTTCCTTGAAAGAGTTTTGGGTGACACATTTTCATGTCTGCCACACCTGGCTCCCTTTTTAGAAGCTATGTAACCTTGGACATGTTACTTAAAGTCTCAATGGGGAAAATGGGGATAATAATATTACCTATCTTATAAAGTTTTTGTGAGGATTTAGTGAATTATTGTAAAGCCCTTAGAACTGTACTTTGCCCATAGTAAGCACATATAATAAATGTTAGCTATTATTCTATTTAAATAAATTTTTCCACCCCCGATGGTATCCCATTTAATGGAGAAGGGTTGTAGCATTTTCAGACTTTGTAAGACACAATTCACACTCTGGGAAGAAGGTCACGACAGCCCTTTGAAAAAGAAATCATAATTGGGATACTTCATGTTCTCCCCTTGTCTCTCTTGATATTATGTGATCTATACTGCTAGTAGAATGTGCTAATGACCTCTGAGTAATAGAATACTAACAACTCCTAATAAGCTGAACATTTTAGTCAGAGAGCTATTTAGAAGTGATTTGTAAATTACATGATTCTGATATGTATGCACTCCCCTCATAAAATAATATTTAAGGATTGATAATTAAGGGCATTGATCTTTTACCCTCTTATGATTCATAAATGCTCATTTCTACTGTTTCATAAGAGTCTCAATGGAATTTTAAGGCTTGTTGGAGTTTTTTCAGTTTCTATAGCTTTGATTTTTTTTCAAATTTTCTTTGAAAAGCACTGAATATATCAAATAATGCCCTTTAAATTCTATTCATGACTGAATTTGAAAGGATTATGCTCTCGTCTAAGAAGTGGCAAATTACCAATGATGATGATACATTGAATTATCAACTGGGGAGAACTATTGAAGAAAATGGGTGGGGATGAAGAGATGGGAAAAAGGAGAATCTGCTAGAAATAATGACCAATTACTTCTTTCCATCTATTTGTTCACTTAAAAAATATTAATCTAACACTCACTGTGTCCTAGTCAGGATACTGGGTGCTGGGATGACTAGAACATGAATCCTTCTTTTGAGGAGTTTATGGTCTATTAGGGGTCGTAGTTGAGGGGGTGACGTTGGAAAGATTATACAATATTCTGGATATAGTAATAAAGATACAAGGTGACATTGAAGTGGGAGGCCTGCCTTTAGAGACTGGTCTTTGGAATAGCAAAGAATGAAGTGATGTCAGAGATACCATGGATATAAACAAGAAGTGCTTGACCATCAATTTGCTGAGGGAATAAGACAGAGGACCACTCAACAAGTGTTAGAGTTTCAAGCCTGGGTGGTGGGAGGAAGAGAATATCCTTAGAAAAAGCAGGATATCTGGGGAAGATGATAGATTTGGTTTTAGACATGTTAGTTTTAAGTACATTGTAACGTACCTATCAGGTAAGTATGCAGGCTTGCGAAAGGAACTCATGGATCAGAAAAGAAAAGAAAACTAAGGTTGTGTTGTTAAAGTTGAAAACAAAGTATACATTTATTAAGTTTAATGGTTTGAGATCAAATGTGACTGCAAATCCCAAAGTAAAAATTTCATATTTCATTCAATTGAATTTTATTCAGTTGAAGTGGCTGAAATGAACCACATAATTATATGGTTAAAGCTCCATTTGCTGGTGTGTCTGTATTTGATTTGCTTAATTTTTCCTCTTTTTAAGAGTGCTAAGCTCAAAAGTATTAAGCCTACTAATCTTTTTGAAAATATGAAGTATCATTTTCTTGTCAAAATTCAGCTAATGAGAACTACATGCAGTAAAGAGTGACAAGCTGCTTTCCTCAAGCCCCAGCCCATCCTAATCCTCAGAGCTAACGACTGCTAGCATTTGGTGTGGATCATTTTGGTCTTTTCGTTTCAAATGTAAACACACATCTGTATGTTTATGTACATGAGTTCATACCATATACATTGCCTTGCATCTTACTTTTTTGCACAGAATAATATATTGTGGACCCTTTTCCTTGTTGAAACACATACATCTTATCCTTTTTAGTTACCGTATAATATATACCTTTGTGTAGATGAATTATAATTCATTTAACCATTCCTCTGTGGATTCATGTTTACTTTACTGTTTTTCAAATTACAAAACATGTCTGCAAACATTCTTGCACATACCCCTGTATACTTGTTCTAATAAGTGTCCTGAAAGTGGAATCGCTAGGTCAAAGGGAATCCACATTTTAAATGTTGATGCGCTTGACAAAATGCATTCAAAGAGGTTATATCAATTTATACCCCGCTTTTAAAGGCTCCTTTTTTCTTTCAGTAATTATAGCTGATTTTTATTGAGTTCTTTCTACATACGAAGGAATTTGCATAGTTTATTTCATTTAATCCTTAAAAGAGTCCTTTGAGGTAGATGATGTTATCTTCATTCCATGGTATAGGGAACTACGGCTCAGGGAGATTAAACAAATATGATGCCCAAAGTCATTCAGGTAGTGAGCAGTAGAGTCATTATTTGAAACCAGTTTGATATTGGAAATCATATCTTTAATTACTATCCCATCCTGCCTTTCCAAGGAACAAAAGACCACAAATCTGCAGATTACAGGGGCCTCTACAGTGCTGTGTTTAAGCCTCAGATTTGGTTCTGACCTTCTTGGATGCTAAAAAGAAGGGGAAACAATCAGTTACATAGAAGTAATTTTAAAGGCTTCTTTTTAATTAGGCTGTAATTTCCTTATGCCTGTAGCTCTCCAGCTACCTTGTCCTGCATTCTGCTTGAGAGAAGCCATGTCAAAGACCCTTTGTTGAATCACATCCCTAAAGACCCAAGTTCCTGAGGGACAAGAGCTCAGGCCAACCCTGTGACTATCTTCAGCATCTGCTGACATTGGCACAGTCTGTGTCCATTATTCTGAGGCAACAGGTTATCTGGGCAAGGGGGACAGAGGAGAGGAGCGTACCTGAGACCCTTTGATTCTTCATGTGAATATTTTAAAACCATTTAAATAGATTTCTTTTTATCCCCTAATTTCCCATTGATGACAGCACTGAAACTACTTCTCTCATTTTTCAAATCAAAGCTTCCTAAAGCAAAATGACCTGGGTACTGAACAGCTCTTGAAGCTCGATTAATCACAAGGCGGAAGGGGTGGGAAGCCCAATAAATAGTTCAGGGAGTGGAAAAGTACTTAAGACTCAAAACCACCTCTCCTTTCTGCCAACCTTTTTACACTGCTGCCTTGAGGCTTTTTTTTTTTTCTTTATGAAGAGTCCTTTTATTTTTTTCCTCAGAAATGATTTTATAAGTACCTTCTTTTAACACACACCTATTGCTTTCTCTCAAGAGACCTTCCTGGAGACAGGCAGCTATGCCCTGGGCCCTTACAATGCATCTGTCCTCAGAAGATGTGACCCTGAGAAGGCACCTTGAAGTTTGGAGCTGTAGCCCACACTGGGACAGCCTCCGTTAGCTTTAGGAACTGGAGTGATGTAGATTGAAATCCTGCCTCAGCCATTGTTACCTGTATGACATTGGGCATGTGACTTAACTTCTCTGAGCTTGCTCATCTGTAAAGCCTTGATGTTCCTATAGGGATAATGCCTGTCTCCCAGGGCTAATTTTAGGGTGAGTGATAATTCTCTGTCTCTTTTTGTCAGAACTTCCATAGAGCAGTGGCTGGGGTGATCATATGGTTACTTTGTGAAGGTTTGGTAGGTGTTGGGGCTTTGAGGCTGCTGCTCTCCAAGGCTCTTTACATAAGTTGGATAAAACACTGATTACTCATTTCAAAGCCTGGGATAGGGTGCTGATAGAGATTATATGGAGCGGAGCCTCTAAAGCCTCTGCAGGCCCCTTTGGTGCATCTACTGCTCGGTTACTTTAGCTCCATAAAACTTGGACAAGTTGCTTGACTTCTTTCTTTCCAATTATTTTAGTTGTGAAAAGAAGATAATAATAGTCTCTCCTGCATATAGTTGCTATGAGGATTAATGAGAACTTCGTATCACCATTGCCTGCTTTATTTTCTGTTTAGATACCTTTCATGAACTCACTTACTTTAGTTTCCTTGTTTGTCTTCATAAGTATTCACCTTTCCCTAAGTAAGCTGCATGAAACCAGAGGTTTCGTCTATTGTGCTCACTGATCTATTGGGTAACACAATGCCTGACACATAATGGATACTAAATAAATATTTTATTGAACGAATGAATATGCAATGCATAGAACAGTGGCTGAAACATAGCAAGCATCTATCTCAGAATAATATAAGAGATCATATAGTGTACCTGGCACAGTACATAATAGGCCCTCAATAAATGACAACTGGATTATGTACGAGTAAGATTGTCAAACATTCTCAGATAAAGTGTCCTGTGAAGAAAGCACGAACCGTAGTAGTTCTCATCAACTCTGTGTTTGAGCTCATCAATTAAAAAAATTTTTTGGCTTTATCCTTGGGTGAGAGGCTGAACAAGCAGTGAACATTAGGAAACAGTAGCTATTTTTAAGTGAATTGAGTTCATGCATCCAAAACCTATTTAGTGAGTTCTTAATTACAATGTTCACACTCTGCTGGGCGTGGAGGTAATGAAAAAGAAAGATGCAAATGGCTTCCTGTTTCTTCTGCTGCAAAGGAAGATTCATCAGGGCAGAGACCACCACTCTCTTCTTCATTGTTGACTTCTCAACACCCATTCCTGCTCCTTGAGCATAATAGGTCTTCCATACATATTTTTGAAAAAGTAGGTGAGTTTATGAACTAGTGAGGATGATTAAACAAACTTCTAAAATATAAAGCCATATGTGGTAAGTTTGAACTAAATGGTCTGGTAAGTTGTGGAGGGAATACTTATTCTGGCCAAGGAGGTCACTGAAGACTGATGGTTGAGGAACTGTTTGAGTTGGATATTAAGGATACGTAAGACTCTCCAGGCTAGAGAAAAGGAGTAATAGTGTCTGAAGAGAATAACGAGTAGTGAGCCTGTTGAATTGGGACATGTGATGGGCCTGTACAAGTTAGGGCTAGAAAGATGAGTCTGGATGTGATCCTGGGGGATCTGTAGTGCCCAGTTAAAATGTTTAGACAGTTTATCTGACAAAGGAAACATCCTCTACCCTCCAGGATCAAAATGATGATAGTTATAGGAAGATAAATTGGCCCATGTTCTTAGGTGGTAGACAGTGGAGATGAAAGAAAAGATGTGAGGATTATCTTAAAGAAACAGTCAACAAAATTGATAACTGATAAAAATGGAACGAGTATGAGATAAGGAACCAATGCAGATTTGAGTTTGGGTGATTCAGAGAATGGCGGTATCATTAATAGAGATAGAAATTCATGAAAAGAGGACTTTTTTGAGGGAGAAGATGATGAGTTTGGTTTATAACCTGTTGAGTTTAAGGTCCCAATAGAACATGCAGTTTGTGATGGAATTTAAGACTAAAGGCAGGATTAGGATGTAGTTTTCACTCATTCATTCGTTTGAGTATTTATTGAGCATCTATGCCAGACACTGTATCAATCATTGGTAATACAGAGATGAAAAGTATAAACCTTGCCCCTTGGAGTTTCCTTTTGCTATATCTAGCTTTTGAGTCAGGATCAAGAGGAAGGCACTCCTTTATTGATACATAGTTTTATATGATCAAGGTCAACAATATAACTATTGTAATGTGCATGAATGTTTATATTTTTCAGCTCTGCTATGATTATAGGCTTGTATTAGAAGGAGTTTCATCATACAGATGTATTGCTTATAATTTATAACTCAAGGTTCAAGGAAATCCTGATGTGATTATCAGAAGAAAGTTTGAGGAACTGTATGTGTCCTTCACTTTGACTCATAATTGGGTCATCTCACTACATATCTAACACAGTGAAATGGCACTGGAAAAAGAGCCAAAAATACCAATTCCAGTGTGCTCCAATGAATTTGGAAGGCTTTCGTTTCTCACTGGGTTTAAATTCTGTGGATAGTTTCAGGAAGAGTGTCAATCTGGAGTCTTCTTCAAAGGGGAAACAGTACCACCTACACTCAGCCTGGAAGAAGCAGCAATGACTATTTAATGAGATTCTTGTTATTATTTTTCTGTTGAGAGAGAATGGGATATTGCAGTCAAGGTGAGGAAAACTGTAGGGAGAAATCAGGAGGCAGAAATGCAGGGCAAATGGGGAGAAGAGTCTTGAGAAAAGGGGATGTGAGTTTAATTTTAATCGTGCACTTTAACTTCATTATCCTATTTTATTTGCACAACAGCATGCAAGTTTAAATGATAATTACGTTTCCTACTTCACAGAAGAAAATTGAAGCTCAGAGAGGTTAAGTGACTAAGGTTATAGGACTAAAAGCTAGAAAGCTGAGGCTTTACCCATAGCTTTGTTACCATGTCTGGGATTCTTTGCACTGTATTGAACTGGAAGACGCTGCATGCTCCATTGCTTTGTCCCACTGCTGCACCTTTGCTCAGGCTTGCAGCTGGGCTTAAATGTCCTTCCCTCTTCATCCAAAGTTCAAACCTTTTTTATACTCACATGTCACCTTCTCTATGGAACGTTTTTGGACCCTATCAGCTAGCACTCAACAGCTCTTTGTCTTTACCTCTCGTACGGAGGCTATTTTTCTTGATGGATTGTGTCACTATCTCTTAGCATTATAGTAGTTATGTATGTAGATGTTTGATCTCTACGGATAGATGGTAAACCCCTATGGATCTGAATCACCTTTACTTTCTCACAGTACTTAGCAGAATGCTTTGTAGCTATTTAATAAATATATATTGAATGAGTGAGTGAGTCAGTGAGTGAGAGTGAGTGAGTGAAGTAAGTGAACGAGACTTCAGGGCCTCTGATCTGAACCAGTTGGATGACTTCTAGGAGTCCTCTTGCCTCTCCAGTTTGGGGGAGGGCTGACGTCACCTGGGTGTTATGGAGGTTGAATAGCTAGATGAAATAAAGAGGGTAAGGTTTGTTTTACTTACGATGACTATCTGAAGGTCTTAAGAAAACACTTCTAATCCCTTAGCTCATGTACACTGGAATAATTAGCACTCTGGGCTGTGTACTTGTGTTATCTGGCACAAAGAGAACAAAAATGTATGAAGTCAAGGGGATTATAAGGAGGTCAGAAAAGATCAAGGATAAATTGAGACCATGGTCTTTTCCAGTCATTTTTACAGTGGATACACACCGTAATAGGCTAATGTCTGAACTATCCATTTTGGAGTGCTGTGATGCTGTCTGCTGCTAGACTGCCCGGTGTGCTTGGAGCAAAGGCAAAAAATTCAGTGGCTCCATGGCTCACTTCCAGCATACTGTGCTAAAGAAGTTTAGCATAGCAGTAAGAGAGAACTGAAGATTAAGGATGAGAAAGCAAATGGAACTGCTGCCATATCCCTGGATAAAATCATCTCTGTGCCCAAAAACTATTAATCACCCTCTCAACCATCAAGGGGAGGAGGCCAGGAGAGCAACTCAACCGTAGCATCTTCTGTAACTGCTTTGAAGGGGAATTAAAAATTATTCAACTTTGAATCTTGGAATGAAGTGATGTGGGTTTAAAGTATGAAAACCTGGTGACCATGCTTTTAAGGAATCCATATACACGTTGTGCAATACCTGTTCTGGCATGTTCTTTCACTACAGTTTCCTGAAGAACTAATAATTAGCTCCCTTATAGCAATGATTGTAAAAAGTAGAACCCAGGAAATTCAGACTAAAGTGCATTAACAGTATTTTGATCAAGCGAATTAAAATCAGCAGGACTCTAGAATTTAAAAAGCAAACCATTCGAAGGCAGTTATTTTTTACAGCCAAACATTCTTGAAAGTGATGTTGTAGACAGATTGCTGTAAATAGTTTTAAATCCAGTAGGGACAATGTTGTACCTGGGGTCATAAAAATATCATAAAAACAATGGTAATACTAAATTTGAATCCTCTACAGTAATTGAATATGGAAAAATTGTGGTCCAGATTAGAGCACCTGGAGTGATCGAGTAAGGTTATACATTTAAAAATACTTTATAAAATATAAAATATTACATAAATTCTGGCTATTATTAAACATGGAGATAAGGGTATATTGATTAGAGAGGGTTGTTCCATAAAGCATACGCAAAATAGAGCTTTATTATGTTAAACTTTTGAACTACAGTTAATATGCTAAACATTAAACATCTAATTAGTGGCAATTTTTCTTGGTTTTCTAGAAATTGCTTTTTTTAAAAAAGTATAGTTTTAAAGTATTCCAGATATTTTTAAAAATTAGAATTGCTCTTAACATATTTCTGATGAGGAAGTTGATAACTTAAAATAATTTGATTAGGGCTATAGCTCAAGTAGCAAATGCTTAGATTATTTCGGTACGTCTAACGATGCTTCCCCCCCATTTTTTGAAAAGCAAAGGTTTTTCCCTACCCAACATAATAGTGCTTTTTAGAGAATCTTGAACTTTGGGAATTTTGAAATGAGTTTCATTCTGTGTGCAATTTTTTATTTTAAAAAGTTGCCACTAATTTTGTCAAATGTGGGAAATTTATGCTGAGTTTTTAAGCCTAGCAAGTGAAATTAGATTTTTTTTTTTTTTAAAAAGGAGATATGAGTTAGTTTTCCTTATGCTGGAACATAATGTTTTACCCTTTTTGTCCAAAACTAAACATGGACCATTTAAGCTAAAGCATTTGTTAGATTTACCAGTGACTAAAGACAGATTTGGGAGAGACTTTGAGGAAAAGCCTTATACCATTGGCAAATCTGATTGTAATATATGAGAGGATGAGTTTTATAAAGGTGAATGTAGAATTTAATAGAGAGGAAATAGAAAAAGACTTAAAATATAAGAATGCAAAATACAGGCAACACAGGCTAACTTAAAAGGGACCTGAGAATTCATAGCCTTATTAAAGTTCTTTGCCTCATGCTTACTGAATTTTTCCTACAATTACCTGAATGAAGGATGAGCTCAAAATAAATGAACAGGACATTGTTGCTTTCCCCAGGCAATGTTGTGGCTATATCAGGATATGCGTAGGAGGTTGTAACAAGGCTGCTGGGTGAATTTTAATTTAAAATTTAAAAGTATCATGTTAGTTCTTCATAAACAACGAGAATAACAAAAAGCTATTTTCAGGTTTCATTTTGGTCCTAGATATTTAAGAAAAATTTAAGAATCCTATACACACAAGAAAGAAATAGAATCATTGAACACCTGTAGGTGTTTCAAAAAATTAATTGTGGTCAAATTTCATCCTATAGGATTCATGGAGCTAAATGAAATAGAAAAGTTTAGTTTCAGTTAATCTTAGGGAGCATTGCTTCCATCAGTAAGATATATGATTTTTGTGTTTACTTTGATTCTCTTCATCATTGTATTTTTTTCCCCGGCCATATCTCTTCATCCTCCTCTTGGCGAAATCACCCCAATATTTTTTATTGAGGTGATTTTTACAAATAGTGACATGTACACATCTTAAGTATATAATTCAATGACTTTTGACAAATGCATACACTTATATAACTGTCATCCCGATCAAAATAAAGAATATTTTCATCACCTAGAAAGTTCCTTTACTCACCCAGGAAGTCAACTCCCAAACCTTGTTATGATTTCCATCACCATAAATTATTTTGCCTGTGTTTGAACTTCATGTACATGGAATTATTTAGTATGTATTTCTGTGTGTTTGGCTTCTTTTGCTCAACATATTTTTGAAATTTGTTCAGTTGCTGTGTGTATCAAGAGTCCTTTCCTTTAAATTGCTAAGTAGTATTCTATCTTCTGAGTAGTATCCACTCTTCTATTGATCGGTATTTGTATTATTTCCCATTTTTTGCTTATTATTAATAACATTGCTGTAAACATTCTTGTACTAGTCTTTTTGTTGATATATGTTTCAAAGTTTTTGAGTAAATGCCTAGAAGTGGAATTTCTGTGTCATAGGGTAGGTGTATGTTTAACTTTATAAGAAACTGACAGACAACTGATTTCAAAAATATTTGTATTGTTTACAATTCTACCAGCAATATAGGGTATTTCAGTTGTTCCATATCTTTGTCAATATTTGCCACTGCCATTTTAATTTTAGCCATTCTAGTGGATATGAAATGGTAACTCATCGTAGTTTTAATTTGCATTTCCCTAGTAACTAAAGAGATTGAGAACATTTTCATGGCTTATTGATCATTTGTGTACACTGTATTTCTCTACTTTCATTCAAGTCTTTTGCTTTTTTATATTTTTTTGTCTTTTTGTTATTAATTTATAAGAAGTTAAAAATGTTCTGAATATCAGTCCTTTGTTGGACTAATAGTACTTTGTATTATAAATATTTTTTTCCCTGTGTTTTTATTATTCTCTGAGAATTTCTGGGTCCTAGGATATAGGTATATTTAATTTAACTAAGTAATTAGAGGTTGCTCTCCAGAATGGCAGTAGTCTGCACTCCTACTAGGAGTGCATATTTCTACAAACATTTTGCATTATTTATCTTTCTCCTTGTTACCAATCTGCAAGGCTAAAGTAAGAACTCATTGTTCTTTATTTTTAATTTCTCTGATTGCCAGTGAACTGGAAATCTCTTCTATGCCCATTGTCCTTTTCAGTTTTCTCTTTTGTAGATTGCCTATTCATATCCTCTGCCCATTTTTCCTATTCGTTTATCTTATTTATTTGCAAGAGTTATCATATATTCTATATGTTAACCAGCTTAAGAAGCTAAAATACCTTATTTATAATTTATCAATGTTATCAATGTTATCCTGTTGAAAACAATAATTTGAATAATACAATTCTAAAGTTATTATTTATTTCGTTAGATCACAAAGGTATTTTCTTATGTTTTCTTTTAATTTTATATTTTATATTTCACAAGTTGGCATGTAATCTATTTGGAGTCTGTCTTTGATTATGACATTAGGTAGGAATCTACTTTTATTTTTCTCCACATCATTAGCTATTTTTTAAAATAAGGAGCTAAGTAATTTGTCTTTATTATATGTTAGGGTCCTGATTCTGAGTTTTCGTATTTTGTTCCATTGATGTTATTTTTTTCTTGTTCTAGAACCAGAATTTTTTTTAAATTAATATGGCTTTGTAGTGTGTCTTACTATCTGGTAAGCTCTCCTATTTATCTGTTTAGGCTGGCTTATCTATTTTTTGACTTTTAAAATTTCATATAAACTTGAAATAAGTTTAAGAAGTTCCTCAAAAAGAACTTGACTATCAATGATGTCTTTATAATTTTAAGTTGTCATATTCAAGTATAGTGAAATGACTTTCCATTTATGCAGTGAAGCTTCTATTTTCTTTACTAGAATTTTAAGTTTTTTTTTTCCACAGAGTGTTCTTGTGCATCCTTGTAGTGAAATACTTGATAGAGTTTTGTTGCTCTGCTGAATGATCTTATTTTTTTATGATGTTTTCTAGCTGATTATTGCTGGTGTGAGAAATGCTATTGATTTTTATTGATGACTTTGCATTTTTACTGTGTTCTTTATTTAGTTCTAATACACTCATTTACTGTCAGTTGATACACTAGTATTTTCTAGATTGATAATCATATCATCTGCAAATAATATTTTTGTTTCTTCCCACCCCATCTTTATACCTCTTATTTCTTTTTCTTTCCTTTTAGAGTTAACTATAATCTCTAAGACCAAGTTAAATTCATGGTGGCACTCTGGGTATAACTTTGTTGATTAAGTATATGCTTGCTAGAGTTTTGATGTAACCTTTACCAAGTTAAGAAAGTTCTATTTGATTTCTAGTGTTACTAACAATTTTGAATAATCAAAAGTATTGAAGTTATTCAAAATCTTAAAAAAAATTTTTATAATTGTGACAAAACTTACCACCTTACCCAGTTTTAGTGTATAGTTCAGTGGTAGTGAGTACATTCACATTGTTGGGCAGCCATCACTACCATCCATTTCAACAGTAAATATTTTCTACTCAGAGGTCATAGATATATTATTCTATATTTTCTTTGAAAATGTTTTAAGTTTTGCCTTTTACACATGAATTTATCTTAGATTGATTTTTTTTTTTGGTTTGGTGTGAGATAGGAATTAAGTTTTATTATTTTCTTATAAGCGGTTGTTTTAGCACTATTTATTTAAAAGTTTACCCTTTCCCCCAATAACCTGCAGTGCCATCTATCATATATAATTTTTTAGAGAGATAGGGAGAATATTTAGTTTTTTATTTAATTGTGGTAAAATGGACATAGCACAAAATTTATCGTCTTAACCATTTTTATTTTTTATCTTTATTTATTTATTTATTTTTATAGCAGAAAAAACAGCTTTATTAGAAGGGAAAGTAAAACAACAGAACACTTCCAGACATGGAAGCAGGCCTGAGCAAGAGAAAAGCAGCCCGAAAGACTCAAGGGCTCAAGGGCCTTAACCATTTTTAAATGTACAGTTCAGTACTCTGAGCGTATGAGATTTTAGAGGAGATTATCTTTTATCGATTTAAGTTTTTATTGGACTATAGTTGGAAAACTGAGTATGTAAGATACTGATTATTTAGAATTATTGTTTTATATGACCTATCACATTCAATTTCCATTAATATTCTAAGCATGCAAAAAAAAGACTAGTCACTTTTCTATAAATCTATGTTTTCTTTTTTTTAAATTTTAGGATCAATTTGGGAGCAGGGAACCAGTAGCCCATGCAAATTAAACATCTTGAAACAGGTTACTTTCATTTTTATACATTTAAGTTCCTATTAAATTAGTAATATGAGATTTTGAACCATTACAAAAAGATGTTCTTAGTGAAGTCAACATATAGATTTAGACATTTTTCTATTGTCATAGAAATAGTGTATTTTGTTTCCTCAATTTTTCTGAAGAGATGGAGTTTTGGAAAGTTTAAAACTAAAAATCTTGAGACAGCTCAGAAATAAGTACAAGATTAAGATTATTGGGCCCATCTTTTGGAAAGGACTTTGCCTCCTTCCCATCCCTTTACTCTGCTTCTCACCTCTCCTCACCAGCCATACAGTATAGAAACTTGGCTGTATCTACATGACTTCTCTTATTTTAACCTGAAGGACTTGTGCAAATAATAAAAATGGTGAGCAATTACTTTCCAAGGAGGGGGATTCTGTTAACTGGGATGCTGTTTGTTTAGCAGAATCTTAGATGAATTGAGATATGCAGATCTGGAGGATAGAAGCTGGTGACTTGTTTTTCATAATTGTGGAGGGAGGTCCCAGGATAAGAGGAAAATGCCCTTAGTTAGCTGGACTTTGGAAGGACCGAAGTATCAAAAGGGGCATATTTAAGTTGAATCCCATAGGGTATATAATATATCTCCTTTGTCAGTTTTTCCTACGAAATCTTAAGTAAAATCTACATCAAAGACAATGTAAGAGGCACAGAGGACAAGTAATATTTATTATATCACTGAAACTGTAGGGAAGGAAAAACTTTTCTTCTACTCTTCTTATGTTCAGTGACTGGGGAGGTCTATGAATTAAACTGACAAAAGGCAGATTAACAGGAGAAAAGGCATACAAACATTATTGATATTAATATTTTTATGAGCACAGGGGCTTTACAGAAAAGAAGTGAAAAACCAGACAGGTGGTTAGACCTGGGAGCTTATTCACTTTTTTTAACGAAGGGCGATAAGCTGGAAACGTGACTAGACAAAGGGAAAGGAAGTTTTTAGGGGGATAATTGTGGAAAGGTGACTAGGAAATATATGGGGGAAACTAATAGTAAATGAGGGTTAATGCAGGCTCACCTTGGAATCATCTCCAGTGTTGAGTTGTTCCCCTCTTCTTGGTATTGAAGAGGAGGATACCTTTACAAATGGATATTTCCTTTATGGAAAGGAAATGTATGCCCTGCTTCTAGTCAGATAGGAGGGGAACAGAGAGCTCCTCCTGGTCTGCTGTTTCTCAGTTGCCTTCAGTTCAAAATAATTCTTATGCCAAAGTGGCATATTTTGGAGTGGAGTATTTTGATCCTCCTCAATACATTTTACAATCAACAAGTTCCTGTGTATCTTGCAGATGTTCTCTTGGCAAGAGTTCCTCAAGGTTTTAGATCCTTGCCTTTTTTAAGTTCAAGGCAATCTGCTGCTTGAGGCTGTCTGATTCCTCTCTCCCCTCCCCACCCACACCAGTCCTCCTAAGGAGCCAGTATTCACAGCAAAAGAATAAAGTTATCAGAAAGAGATTTCACTAGTCTGGGGAACCTAATTATATCAATTCAATCTGTCATTTTAGAAAGTTACCGAATTATCTCAAATGACACCAAAATCAGTTTCTAAAGCAAAGTCATGGTCATTGCCCTTTATCCCTCCCTCCCTTCCTCAGCACTTCCGCATTTGACTGGATTCCATCACAGGCACTGAGTTAGTACACCACCCCTATCATCTTAGCTTGTAATGAGCACTTATAATTGATGCACTACATGGAAAAAGTTATGGTTCTCTGTGATTTATAAGAGACATTTCGAGTCCCTGAACTCTTGAGCCAACTTATTATCAGCAAAGGGTACAAGGAAGGAAAACTGTTCTTTGGCCTGTTAACGTGCAACCCCTAGATCTCTGCTGCACATGAGGAAAGCCTCCACAAAAGCCTGGGGCTCTAAGAAGGCTTCCCTGTCAGTCAGGAGCTGGAGCAGCAGTCTCATGTTACCCACACTGCTCAGCGTGCCAGGGCTGAGCCTCCTCCTTAATGAAGGAGAGGCTCCTCGGCATCCCATGGTGCAGGAAGCAGGCAGAGCCCAACAGAGGTATATCCTCGCTTCCTCTTGTCCCTAAAACTTGGTTCAGTGTTTCTCTGTGATATATATCATTTCCCCTACCAGCTGTGAGGGCAGGAGGAAAAGCAATTAATTATTAATCACCAAGATCCCACTGAGAAGGGTCAAGCTACAGCAGAGTTTGACAAAGCAACAATTTTATTACCGCTGGAGTTATAAAAGTAGCTCAACATTTTAGGGCTATATTTGGGCTTATTCTTTTTAAGCCCTAAAAATCCTTATTGAAAATTACCATCTCAGAGATGATTAAATACTTTGCTTCCTTTAAATTTGAAGTTGCTTGAGTTCTAACAATATTCGAGTTTGGCAGGCTTTCAGTCTTCTTTGGGAAGGTGCAGCAAAAATGAATTGGAAAATGTATCTGCGCTTTTACAGAAGAGAAGAGAAGAGAAAGGTTCTCATTGCCTTTTATTATAACATCTATACTAGAATTTCGTCTTCACTGAAATCCGTGGAAAATCAGGAAAACACTTGACAGAATTAATGTAATGTAAATGGATTAAGAATATCTATAGAAATCCTGTTTATTTTATAGGATTAGTACTTCAGAAATTTTGAAGCGAGCATTGTTTCTTTTGGTGACTACAACCCTTCACCCCAAACCAACATTCTTGCAGGGGCCCACAGGTTACTGCCCCTGAATGACCTGATTGAGTAAATTAGTTTTCTCTATGGTTCCTACATATTAATTCACTCAATCAGTCAAGAAATATCTATCGAGTATCTATTATGGACCAAGGATGTAGTAGAGAATAAAGCAGATACATTCTCCTCCTTGTGAAGCATATAATGCAGCAGGGAAGACAAATACTGAATAATTAGAATTATTTAAACATAAATTGTAGTCATCACATCATTTTACCTTTAAATCCATGAGTACGTACATCTAAAAAATAATCTCACATTTTCTTACCTGAGATGTGAATTATAGTATCTGTGATACAGGCAGGAGGTGGTTGGCTTAGATACAAAGACCAGTCACCTTCCAGTTATATTACTGGTCTCATCTAGGGTAGAAGCTTTAGCAGTAGTTTGGTTAAGATCTTTTAAAAATGTTTTTGAGAATTGCTTTGGCTGAGATGGTAGAATGGGAGTAGGGAAGAAGGAAGAAAACTAAACTTAATAACTTTAATTTTACAGCATCAACTCAAATATCCTGAAAGCAGATGGGCACAAGGAAACACAGAAAGGCAAGGAAGGAAATCACTGGCAGGTTCAGACGAAATGTTCACTGGAGTCACTACTACAGCCTGAGGCAGGGAGGAGGAGGGGGCTCAGGTTTCTCCATTCCCCTGACGTTGTCTTTCATTTATACCCAAACACTCTTCTCTGGTCTCAAAAGGATCCTCCTGCACAAGGGGACTATGAGAAATAACTGATGTTTAAATAGCTTCTTGAGTGGTGTTCAAAAACAAAATTCAACTAAGTAAATGTGAAGATTTAATTGGCTTATTAAATGATTCATGGATCTAGCAGCATCCCATCTAGCAACCAGAAGGGGCTCTGAGGGGGTTACACAAAATGGAAGACTTTCATAGGAAGAAGGATGAGGCATATGGAGCTACTGACAAAAGAGAAGAAAGGACTATTTGGGGGCCAGGACACCTATTCTTTGAGAGAAGAGGAAAGGAAGGTTTTTTTTTTTTTTTATCTTGCAGATTGCCTCTTCTTTCTATGAAGATGAGTGGGGGGAGATAATATTAAGGATAGATAGAGAGGGCCCATATGACAGATTACATTACTGGTACTTGACCAGAAAATTCTAGACTGATTAAGATTACATTTCTGAGAGACACTGAAACTGCAATTTATATCAGGTATTAAATGTAAGTTTGGTCTCACGGGCTTTTAGAATGACTGATGCCATTTTGGACCTGTGATTTTTTTCTTTTACAGGTCAGACACTCAGGGGTTGCCTCAATAATCATGTCTAAACAAATTCTGTCTTGTAACTTCAGAAACCTCCCACCTAGGCTCTCAAAGCCAATATTGAGACAACAGAGCCCAATGATTAAAACATGAATTCTGAAGCCATGTCACCTGGTCACATGTGGGTTCTTCCACTCACTGGCTGTGTGACCTTAGGCAAATAATTTAACTGCTCAGTGCCTTCTGGTTTATCCATTTATAAAACGAGAATAGAAGTTGAATCTATCTCAGGGTTGTTGTGTCTCTGGCACAACGTTGGGACATTGTAAATGTTTTTAAAATAAAAAATATAGGGAGGAGGAGTGAGAGTGTGTGGACATTTGGCACCATGTTATTACCATTTAGAGTTGTTATAGCTATCCACACTTGCCACTGAATAGTTTCCAAGAGACCCAAACTTCCTAACAGGGTGCAGCCTGTTACATAGAGGAGTACAATGTGAAGGGGGTGCATGAGCACTGACAACTTTTGGGTCAGGATCCACATAATTGGTGCAATCTGCAGTGTCATTAAATGTGAGTAAATGGCAGCAGTTGTAGAGGATAGGACAGGTTTGCAGGAGCCACCACAGGTGGGCTCTCCACAGATGTGAGCTTTGTGTCCGGGCTCTGACAGACTTTGGAATTGTTTTTGACAGTGGGAAGAACAACTGCCCTTTCCTAGACTCTTGTCATACTAAGTCTGAAGTTAAATGCTGACATATTTGTGATAGCTCAGTTCATTTACCTTGGATAGCACAAATGTCCATAATTAGCCCTCAGTTTTTCAACATGTGGCATCTTTTCTATTCTTCCTTCTGCTGCCTGGACTTTGACAGTTTCTATATTGAGTAGCTCATACATGAGAAGGTATCAAATCAAATATGTCCATCTTATTAATATCCCTGGTGAAAGGATTTTAGGCTGGGAAACTACAAGCATTGGATCAGGCAAAGAGTTTGGACTAGCCTTATGTTATGGGTTGCATTGTGTCCCATTCCCCCTCAATCCTCCTCTGACCTTGCCACAAAAAAAGATATGTTAGGGTCCTAACCTCCAGACTTCAGAATGTTATCCTATTTGGAGATAGGATCTTTATACAGGTGACCAAATTACAATGAGATTATTAGAGTAGGCCTTCATCTAATATGCCCGGTGACTTTAAAAAAAAAAAGGTAGGCATACATACAGGGAATACCATGTAAGGAAATACAAGGAGAAAACAGCCATATGTAAGCCAAGTATAGAGGCCTGGATCAGATCCTTCTCTCATAGCCCTCAGAAGGGGCCAATCCTGCCAAAATCTTTATCTTGAACTTGTAGCTTGTAGAACTGTGAGACAGTACATTTCTGATATGTAAGCCAACGTGTTTGTGGTACTTTGTCATGGCAGCCCTAGGAAACTAATACTGGATTTAAATTCCTGCTTAACTATTTACTGTTCCTGGTACCACTGTTATTTGTGTCTCCCTAGTTTTCCCCAGCTAGGTGCCTAGGTGAGGATAATCAATGGATATGGGTAACAACAATGATATTTGGTTCCAGCTCTATTAGCAGAATTGCTAGACTTCAGTCTTCTCATCTATTTCTTTGATAGTCATTAAAAAGCCCTTGCTATAACATTTGGTGCTCATTTCACTCTGATCTATGGTCTTAGCCATTGCTATTGACCTAGTCAGGCTCAAAGAAGTCCTGTTTAAAAGGAACCTATATTTCTCTATTTGGCCAAACATTTATGAAACTTATTTGACCACAGAACAGTTTTGTCATATAACACATGGAACATCCTTTGGGAATTACTACTCACAGTATTTTTGTTCTGCGAATAACTAAAGTGACTTTTTAAGGGGAAATCAGAATTAGATACAAGGTTGGGAGACAGAGGTCTTGGAATTCCCATAGGAAGGAAATTACAGTCATCAATCTAGGGTAGGTGACATTTTAGACTAGAAAAATATTCGTTGGTGTGGGGGAAGCCTGTCCTGTACATTATAGGGTATTAGCAGCATCCCTGACCTCTACACACAAATGATAGTAGCACCTACCTCTCCCTGATGACAATCTAAATGTGACATTGGGGAGCAAACTTATATCCTAGTTGAAATAAATCTGTAAGAATTCTGAATGCACTTATTTCCATACTGATAGCAGATAGAAGGTATTGGAAAGGTGTGCATGTGTATTATTATTATTCTGTCTTTGTATGTGTCAATATTATATGTGTGAAATTAATGTGTGTGTGGCTGACCAATGGTATTGTGTGTGCGTGTGTGTGTGTGGTGGGGGGATAAGATAGAAAAGAGGGAGCCTCTGTGGAGTCATTTGCAAAGATACAGAAACGAGACACCACCAGACAAATCCAGGACCCTTTACTCAGACCTCTGTTAGTTTACTGGGATCTCAGTAACTTTCCCATTTTTGCTGATTTTGTTATTCCTTGGCTATTTAACCATAAAGCGAGTGTCAGTGAAACTCGTATAGAAAAAAGAATCTGTGTGTTTTAGGGAATAAAAACTGTGAGGTAAAGAATACACATAAATGATTTAGACTTGGTAGAAGTCTTGAACCAAAACAAGCTCTTTTCTGCTTCAATGTCTTTGCATGGGATCTACCTGGAGTACATTATCCTAACATCTTCTCAAACATTGCCTTCAAGGAAAAACTTTGCCTGACCCTTCTCTCTAAAATGATACTCCCTGAGCCAGAAATTTATTCTTTAACCTCAGTGATTAATTTTATTCCAATAAAGGGCCAAATATTTTTTAAAATTTTATTTTATATACCTTCTTGAAAATGTTCCCTTGTGTATTATGTATATAGTAATTTCATCTACGTTGCCAAAAAAATTGGGTATCATAAAGTCACATATAAGATAAAGAAAATCCTTTTAAACACATCTTGGGAAAAAATATCAAGTGGGTCATCTAGTAATTTATACCCTCAGTATAGTGTAATACAATTTCTGGTTTGAGTCAAACATACAAATGTTTTGCTGTTAGTATAATTTTCATAAATTACCAGTCCGGTATTAGACATAAAACATTAACATCATGTTTCTTAGAACCAGGAAAGATTTGAAAGTAATATGTAAATGTCAATTTACAATGTTTTTGTGTGTGTCATTTTGTATCATTTTATAGCAGTTGCACTGATTTTTTTCAGTATACATATACCATTATTAGTGTCTAATGGTATCAGCATTTTACCACTTTAAGTGTGGAAACCTTATTTCCATTTAGGTCCCTTTACCTTTTTCACTTTTAAATATTGTCTTGAGTATTAGATAGTATTAACATGTTTATTTTAATTATCAAATATAATTTAGAAGACTCATGAGGAGAAAGGTCTTATATTTGCACATATTTCTGCTCTTTCTATTGTTCTTTCTTCCTTCCTAATGCTATAAGTTTCCTTCTTTTATCATTTCCTTTCTGTTTAAAGAAGCTGCTTTAGCCATTATTTAAGGGTAAGTCTGCCAGCAACAGATTCTTTTAGATTTCTTTCATCTGAGAATGTCTTTATTTCCCCTTTATTCCTGATAGTTTTGTCAGATATAAAATTCCGCCCAACTGAATTCTGTGAGAAAGGCAAAAATCAGAAGGGGGAATGGATACTGGGAATCAAAAAAGCAAATCTGTTGTCTTTCTACTGGACTATGAAATCCTTAAGGGAAATACTGTGCAGTGTTAACCTTTGAATATTTAGTTCCAAGTCAAGTTCCTGGTACAGTGAGTGTTTGTTGAATGAATGGTTCCTGCCCTCAGTTTTGAGGATATAGGGTTTAGTCTATTCTAAATAGCATTCGTCTTTTCTAAAATGTTTCTACTTTATTTTGTCAGGCCCCCAGGCCTTCAAGGATGAAAAAAGAATTGCACAATGGCTTTTGAAATTATCATCAATCAGAAAATGTCTTTGAAAATCTCTAAATCAGCTCCTTTCCATATGGCCTCTTGGGAAAATGATGCTAAAATATAAGGGTCAATGATGGGAGGGAAACACAGGCCAGACAGCTAGGATCCCATGGACAAGTGCCCTCTGATTCCATGGACAAGTCCCCTCTATCCCTGCCAGGGTTCAGATTGATGATAAGGAGGAAACTAGAGGTTTCTGGACTCAGGGTGAGAGGTGCCCAACAGGTATTGAATTGATTGAGTTGACAGATGACCGTAGAGGTAGTGTTGCTTTAATTCTGCCCTATATTCTGAACTTTCTCTAAGGATTTCTTTTAACTTATATTTAGAAATGAGAGGGAGAAAACACCTGACAGTGAAGGAAGTTTATATTTAATGGCTAGTTTCTAAGCAATTTTTCTAATTCCTTAGTCATTTCAAAGTTTCCATTTAGTGGGTATCTATCAAACTTACTACTCCTGCAGGGGCAGACTTGGATTTGATTTTATGAACAGTAATGATTTTTTGGTAAGGTATACTTTGCTTCATACAGAATGGTATGATTCATAAGATGTAGTTCTATGCCTTAATTATCCTTTCTGGGAATAAACCGTATTTCTTGAAGCTATAATTCCTATTGCAAACTAGCGAAGTCCTTGTGCATAATCTGTGCAATGACTATTATCTTGTGTAGCCATCTTAAATGTCACGAAATGCTTTAGCACAGGAGATGGAAGAGGATAAGAAGGAGACGGAGGAGGAGAGAATAGATGACAGTAACACCTGGTGGGGCTGAACCTCCCATTGCTCCCCAAAGAGAAAATCTCCAATACCCAGATGTCCATCGGAGCTCTGGGGAGAAAGATGGGGCAGATGGCTGAACTTTTTGTTGAAGTGACCCCCTCCATAGACATTTTCTCCAAACCATCCAAGTACTCTTTCTAGGGCTGAAGAATGAAGGGTTTACCTCAGAGCTGCTTTCTCCTTCCCCGCTCCCATCCCTTATTGATCAGGGCTTATCTGAGTAGCTTGGATTACTGAACTACTCAATTAATTCAGTAGAAATAATGAATGCTGCAAAGGCCTTCCTGACATCTATTTCTTTCTTTTTTTTCCTCCCACAGTAGCAGTATCTTTGTTTTCCTTTGGTGTAAGGTGGGGACAAGCGACCAAGAATTCAGCTTACCTATATTTATCTCATCTGAAATCTCATGGCTGGCTTATAGGAAGAGTCCAAATTCTTTGGCATGGGATACAGATAGAATAGTGAAAGTGGTATTTTGGGACTAATAATTTGGCAGCAGAAAGCGAGGCAGGGAGTAAATTAGCAGCCAATTAGAATAGTTTGGCAGGATATGAGCCTCAAGCAGGAAGGCCTTGTGCCAGAACTATTATTTAGAATTGGCCATAGAATATACATACACTGAGAGCCTATTAGGAGCCAAATCTTGTACTTAGTGCTTTGCATACATTATCTCATTTATGACAAAAGTAATTCCCCCTCTAAGAGCACGCATACTTTTCTGCTGTGGTACTGTTCACTGTACATTATATATAGTGGTAACTATATTGGCACTGGTAACTATATATTTATTTGTGTGGTTAGTAGTTTTATCATCTGGCTCTGCCCACTAAGTTTCCAACTATGTACCTGGCACCTAGTAGATGCTTGGAAAGTTTGTTGAGTAAATGAGTGACTATGTCTTAGTTAAGACTATTGTGGAACCTAGATTCCTGAGAAGAAATTTCAAGAATGCAGGAAGGGGCTAAGCAGGACAACTGGACCACTAGAGAACTTGGTCCCACACTATGGCTCTCAGTTTTAATTCTAGAGAGAGATTCTGATTGGTCTCGCTTGGGTCAAGTATCCACTCATGATTCAATCAGCTATGACCAAAAGGGTGGAATCTGCAGAATTCCTCTGTTGAAGGTGGTAGGGAAGGCAGTTCCAAGAGAAAGAGGGTTTCATATAACAGTTTTACTGGGGCTGAGAAGGTAACCTGAATGGTGTTTACTGTAATACAGGTCTGGAAGGAAGAATGTGCATAATGCATAGAGATATTTTAAAAAGATGTGTAGTGTGGCATGGTGTCTATATGCCATGCTTCAAGTCCCAGACGTAATATTTACTTCCTGTGTGATCCTGGGCAGATTACCTAATCTCTTGGTGCTTTAGTGTCCTCATCTGCAAAGTGAGAGTCATGGCAGTATTAACCACTTAGGCTTGATATGAATTTTAAAAGAGATAATACATATAAAATATTTAATGGTTCATAGCACTGTAAGTACTCAATAGATGTTAGCTTAATATCAGTCTTACAATGGAAGATGAGGAAGTTCTGTTTAGAATATTTTTTTTCCTTTAAGTGAAGCAAAAAAAATCCCATCATGATTCTTTTAGGGTATTTAATTTTAGGAGAGAATAGGTCTTAGTGAGATGAAAATTTCAAATTTTGGAGAAATATGGTTTCAACAAGTCCAAAATCTTCATGAGATTATTCGATCCTTAGTTTTAACAGTTTATTAAAACAGCAAGGTAGATTTAACATCAATCTCAACATGGCCCCTTAAAAATAACAGTTTTTTCATACTTGCTAGTATCACTGATAGTGAAGAAAGAGATTGCATTTCAAAATAATTAGTTCTTCACCAAGGCGCAACAATGAAGGCCAGGACCCATAGGCCTGGGATAATAGGAAAGTGATGAGTTAACCATTTGGCTGTTCAAGACTCCTGACCTAATCACTCTACTAAAGCTTTAAGGATAAGATGACAATTTTGTAATCTGTAGTTGTTGTAGCAGGCAGAACAGGCAATTAGATATGCTTATGCACCTATTTAAATCAAAGGTCATTGATTTTATTTCTTAACATTCAGTGACACATTATAACCTGAAACATATTACAAATGTCAACCCATGCTTCTTAGAGTCTAATGAGTTCCTTTGCCAAGCATCAGGGTTGTGGTGAGGAGCAGCTTGGAAAGGGGCCCTTCAGAAACTGTGAAATGATTGTACTATGGAATGTGTGGTTTTCTTTCATTTAATTATGTTCACCTTTTGGTTCTCTGAGGTCTGGGTTCTTGCTTTACATATTTATATTGCTAACAACCTCTATTTAAGGTCAATTTATTTAAGGAAATATATTGTGATTATAATTATAAAAACTTCTTTGAGATTCTGGTTACCTTTTGATTCTATTTCCTTTGGTTTTCAGGTCATTTATCATTTAGATAAATGTAGATAAATTTGTGGGTCGAGAGTTAAGGTGAAGGATTCTTCTCTTTAAAAAGCATTTTGCTCTAGGTTTCAGAGAATCTTAGCATTGGAAAGCAATTTAGAAATCTGCTGGCCCACATCCTATGCATTAGAGATGAAAAAACTAGAGGCCAGAGAAGTTACATGATTAGTTCAAGGTTACTCGTCTATATAGTGGCAGAGATAGACTCTAGATTAATAGATGAAACTTCTCTCCACTGAATATCATGAGCGAAAAAGTTATACTGCCATTACATCCTAATAGAAAAATGGATAACTGTCTGGATTATTTTATTTTACATTTTGTGGCTTATATATTGTTGTTTAGACAGTTCGACATTTTATATTTGTTTTCCAAGGTGCTTAGAGCTCTCACTAGTATACTTCTGGATAGAAGATTCTAAGTACTTTTATCAGCTTCAATTTCATGCATTAACTTTTGTGGCTGAGATATATGGTTTTTGCTAACTTAATGACTGCTCTGATACCCATATGCCAATTTAAACCAAAGGACTCAGGATTACTCATTAGACTGGCCAATATAATCTAATTTGGTTACTTCCATTTCATAAATACACAGTATTCATTACATTTTTTCTTAATTATAAGATAAATAAAGCCCTCCAACTTATGTATAATACTAGGAAAAAAATCTATCGAATCAATGTAGGCTCTAATTAAGGGGTAATCTTTTAAACATTGGGAAAGGCTAACAGACTTTCCTGTGTGTCCCCCGCTCCATTTCATATAATGATTTTACATGGGCAGCATTCTTACTCTTTTTAAAAACATTTAATTTTTTACACACAGAAAATTGTATGAAAACCTATGTGCACATTTAAAAGAATATTGTAATACCTTTGCTTTTCTTTATAGTATTGCCACCTATATATATTCTTCAACAACAAATAAAATATTAAAAAACTTTATTTTGTTTTCTAAAATGGGATCATGCAGTGATCACTCTTTCATTGAACACTACATCGTATGTCGTATTTCATTCAACACTTAGTGAAATTCATTCATATTGTTGCATATGGTCACAGTTTTAAAACACTTGTTTCTATTTACTATTCCAATTGTGATATTCTAAAAATATATTTATTCTTTTGAAGATGGGTATTTAGATTGCTTCCAATTTGGGGCTAATATACATGATGTAGCTAATACACGTGATGTCTTACAAACAAACCTGTATGTGCCTTCTGCTGAACATACACAAAATTTCTATAGGATTTACACCTAGGAGAGAATTGATGGATCACAGCATATGCTCATCATCAAATTTACTTATAATAATTATTGTAAATGTCACTTTTCCAAAGTACAGTTTATCCTCATTATTTACAAATTCTATACTTGTGACTTCTCTTACTTGATAGAATTTATTTGTAACTCCAAAATTAATATCAGGCTGCTTGCATGGTCAACCACAGACATGCACAGAGTGGCAAAAAAAAATTGAGTGGCTGATGTGCATATTCCCAGCAGAGGCTGAGTAAGGCAACACTCTGCCTTCTTGTTTCAGCTCTCTTATTATAACAGATGTCCTTTACATGTCTATTAGCACCACATTTTTCACATTTGTTTGTGCTTTTTGTTGATCTTACTGTTTAAAATGGCCCCCATGTATAGTGCTGAAGTGCTGTCTAGTGTTCCTAATCCAAGAAGGCTATATGTACCTTATGGAGAAATGTTAGGTGTTTCCTTCAGGCATGAGTTATAGTGCTGTTGGCCATGAGTCCAATGTTAATGAATCAACAATATATATTAAATAAGGAGTCTTTGAACAGAAACACACATAAAACAGGTTATGTATTGGCTGGTAAAAACGTTGTTACTAGAGACTTCCTCCCCTAGGAGCTGTGGTTCAATATTTACTAATTCAATGTTTGTGGCAACTTTACAGAACATAACTACTACAAATAATGAGAATCAACTGTGGTTGGAAATTTACACTTCTACTAGGAATGTATGAGAATTCCCAATGAGCCATATTCTTGAAAACATTTACTGATGTCAGAGTTTTAAAAATTTGCCCATTTGGTAGATATGCAATAAGATTCCATATGCATGTTTTGTGATAATTTTTCCCAATCTGTGACTTTCCTATTCATTTTTATTAACTGAGTGTAACTTTCTTCTCTGTTCCTCCTCCTCTCCCTCTTCTTCAAGAAGGCATTGCTTGGATCGCTTGAGTCTTTTGCATTTCCATATACATTTTAGAAGCTTGTCAGTTTCCACAAAACATTTTTATGGGATCATGATTGGAATTGTGTTGACTCTATAGTTCAATTTGGAGAAAATTGTTGTCTTAACAATTTTGACACTTAGTTTTTATTTTTTTTAATTAAATTGATTGAGGTAACATTGGTTAATAACATTATATAATTTTCAGGTGTACAATATTATGATTTGACATCTGTATACTCTGTTGTGCACTCACCACCCGAAGTCGTTTCCTTTCGTTACCATACATTTGACCCCCTTTACCTGCTTGTCCCTCTCCCTACTCCCTTTCCCCTCTTGTTACTACCATTCTGTTGTCTTTATCTATGAGTTTTTCTGGTCTGTTTTGTTAGTTAATCTGTTACTTTTTTTTATATTCTACATATAAATGAAATCATACGGTTTTTGTCCTTTTCTGTTTGACTTATTTCATTTGGCATAATACTCTCAAGATCCATCCATATTGTCACAAATGGCAATATTTCATCTTTTTATAATTGACTAGTATTCCACTGTATATACTGCATCTTCTTTATTAGATCATATGTCAATGGATACTTAGGTTGTTTCCATGTCTTGGCTCTTATAAATAATGCTACAGTGAACATAGGGGTACATATATCTTTACAAATAAGTGGTTTTGTATTTTTTGGGTAAATATGCAGAAGAAGAATTGCTGGATCATATGGTAGTTCTATTCTTAATCTTTTGAGGAACCTCCTTACTGTTTATCTCAGTGGCTGCACCAATTTACATTCCCACCAACAGTGTACAAGGGATCCTTTTTCTTCATCACATCCTCTCCAACATCTGCTGTTTCTTATCTTTTTGATTATAGCTATTCTAACAGGTATGAGGTGATATCTCATTGTGACAGCTCATTTTTTTAAACAACACAACAACCCTGTGGAGTTTGGTGTAAGTAACAACAACGATAAAAAAATAAACATTTCCGTCATTGTGATTTTTTTAATTGAAAACTAGCTCACATCTACTTTTTTCCTCACATAGGAAACATTCCTACCTTAAATGTACAATGTAGAGCCTCTTTTTGCCCTCCTACTCATTCTGAAAAGAATTGCCTTACTCTTCATTGAATACATTGTCTGCCCAATCAGATACTTAGAGAAGAATTTAAATTTTAAAGCATGTCAACTCACACAGTAGTGCACAGTAAATTAGAAAAGGGGCTTTTCATGCATTCTTTGGAGATTGTATTATCCTTTTTTATTTTCACCTGTTATCTGAAAGTACATATTTATGTATTGACTTGCTCTATTATTTACATTTTTATCTATTTACCCACAAGATGTAAGTTTCATGAGGAGCTCAGGTTTAATATGAGCACACTTCGTAAACAAATAGTTATAGACTGTGGGATAAATGATATATGAAAGGGATACTCTGTGTGCTATTGGAACATGGAGGAGCCAGCAGCCCTGTTCAGAGTACAGAGAGAACTTCCCAGAATAGGTGACATTTGCCCTGTGTTAGAAAACCCCAAGGATACATTTTTGGAGGTCCATTGATGGGTCAAATGGAGTGTATATTTAACATGATGTTAGACGTTGCTAGATTGCTGCATTGTGTTTTGAGGAATGAGTAGGAGTTTATCTGGCAGAGAAAGATGTAACAAGGGATGATATTCCAGGCACAGGGAACAGCAGGAACAAAGGTACATCACGCGCAAGTGATTGTGTAGTCTTGTGGAATACGTGGTGGGGGATGGCCAGACACAGGACTGTAAAAGAATTTAGGGCTAGGTTAAGAATTAGGTGAGCTGAAGGCATCAGGGCATATTTCTCAGTGGAAATAACCTATCAAACTTTAAAATGGCAATAGGATATAAAGTAAAGATGAGTAGGGACGTGAATCCATTTCTGTGGATTGTATCTTTTCTCCCTCTATCCCTCCCTCTTCCCTCCCTTTCTTCTTTATTTCCTACATGCTTGCCTTGCCTTTCTGCCTTCACACATGTATTGAGCACCTATTCCATGCCAGATACTGCTCTGGGCACTGAAGAGAACAAAGCACAATCCTGCTTTCATGGAGCTTGCGTTCTAGTGGGAGAGATACACAATAAACAAATGAAAGAAAGAGAGGAAAGAAGGAAATCCAGAGTGTATTCAGTGCTATGAGGGAAATAATTAAGTGAAGGAGAGTGTGTGGTAAGAGGGAGGTGGCCCAGATGACCTGGCAGGCAGATGCTGCACAACCACCTCCTGCCAAAGTCCTGCCAAGCCCCTATTTGTTGCAGCTGGCATTGTTCACCCAGCTTGATGGGATTTCTGCCCTCTCTGAACTAAGCTTCTGAATTTGTGGTACTTAGCTATTGCTGCCTTCTACTTTCATTTTTCATCTTTCCTGTGCAATTGTGAGCTTCTTGGGGACAGGGGCTGAATTTTTTCATGCTCAGATCCCATACTTGAGCTCAGTACCTTGAAGCAAATAACCCTTATCTTTTAAATAAATGCCATTGTGGAAGAACTTAGCCAATTACATTTTCTATTTTTTCTTTTCTTTTGTTTCTCAAGTCATTTGCATGAAACATGGTCACTGCTGCTGAAGAACCCTTTTGCTCCTGCTGAGTGGTTCTGCCTGCATCTTCAATCCTTGTGATGACAGCCACATTGTTCCACTCGTGATAAGATGAAGGGTGTCTTGGACTGTGTGCCTGGCCTCATAATGAGAATTACCAGCAGGCCTGGAGATTCCTAAGTAATGTGAGCCCTGCTCTCCTGCAAATATCATTAATAATAAATGTTGAGAAAGGCAGAAGGTACGATATATTTTTCTTTTTTGTGAAACATCCCTGTAGGTTTTTAGTATCTGAATTTAAACTATAAAAGAAAGAAAGCTATCTCTTTGGGCCTTCGGTTGCATATCATGAAACAATTTTACTTTGGAGTGAGATAATGACTCCTTTGGGATCAGAAGGATTTCCAGAAATTATGGAGGCAACTCATTTTTGGGTTTAATTGCAGGCAAATTCAATAAGGGTGATTATTAATTTGTGACCAGTTGATATAGCAGGAAATGGGTTATAATTAGAAATATGAGTTAGAGTCATGCTAAATTAAAACTATAAGTCCTCGTGGGAAAGTTAACCTTTTTCCAACATGGCAGAAAAGACTCCGTAGGATCAGATTCTAGAAACATGGAGTGTTAGAGCAGGAAAGAACATTAGCGATCCAGTCTCTTCGTCTTATAGATGCGAAAGTGGGAGCCTGAACTATAAAAGGACAACTAAAGATCACACATCCAAGCAGTGATTGAGGCCTGCTTGCTGCTTAGGTCTTTTGACTCATTCACATTCCCCTCTGTTATGGATACATGATAATTAAAGAGCTTGGTGGAGTGTAAAATGTTATACACATGTGCACTACTATCATCCTATCATTTCATTGTGCTGCCTCTTACCCTAATCTGACTTTGGCTTTGGCGTTGGCTTTGGCTTACTTGTGAATAAAGTAGGTGGGGTTATTTTATATCCAAGTTCACTTCTATTTCTGAAATTTTATTCTTTCATGGCTTTTTCTTTTTTTTACGAAAATAGAGATAGGGATCAAAAGAACCTTAGAATTCGCCAAGAATCTCTTGACTTTTGCCTCTATTAACTCTCCTCCTTCAGTCTCCCCTCTTGCCACTTTGTGCCCATCCCATCCTCTGACTCACCAGAAAGTACTGCTCCCCAAACACCTGAGGTTCTCCCATTGTCTCAGAGCATCTGCATATAATGCCGCCCTGCTAACACCTATTTGTTCTTTAAGGCTCAGTTTAAACATCTTCTCAAGAAGTTCTTTCTTGATGTCTTCTTATAAGCTTCCCCATCACCCCATGCCTCCAGCTCTCACAATGTTTATTGCACTGTGTTGTAACTTTCTACTTAGATCCCCCTGCCTCTTTTTCTAGGCTGTGAGCTCTTCAGCTCTGAATACCAGTGCCTGGAACATAGAAGAGGCTCAATAAATATTTGTTTAATGATATGTAGTGAAATTGCTGATTGATTATCTCCAAGAGATGACCAGAAGTTTCACACTTATGTCCATGTCTTGTCTTTCTGCAGACTTTGACATCTTGGCATTGGCTAGCACGCACAGCCAGTTTGAGTCTTGGATGGAATAATGAGGGTGTTAAGATTCATTTTCCATGAGCCACCTCTAAACATTGCCCCAGTGAAGTCCCTTGGTACCACTTTGCTGATGGAAGGAGCTCAAGGTGAGTGACTTTTGAGCCATCATCACTGAGGATAGCATGAAGCTAGTCGTTTGCCATCTGGCTGCACCAGAGCATGCCATACCATGTTTCAAGGAGGGAGCTCCAGAAAGATATGTTGCGGCCTCCAAGAAGGCTCCTTTGAGTTGATAAGATCTGGTGTACACAGGCAGCCTCTTTAGAGTTCTTGGGAGAAAAATGTGGTGCTTCTCTCTGCAGCTGGAGGATGGGAAGAGGTCAGTCATTCTCTAAAATTCTCAGAAATTTTTCCTTCTGAATTTGCTGAATGGTTTCTAAAGTGTGTTAACTTGGGCTGTTGCTAATTGCTGCTGATTGCTGGTTCATTGCTGGCAATAGTGAGCGGCTATCTGGGCAGCAGCAAAGCCATATTCTATGATAGCAGGAGTAGGCATAAAATGGTGTAAATGACACTAGGATGCCTAGACCCAGAATCCCAGATTTCCTAGCAGTCCAACAAGCCACTTAGCGGGGGGAGCCCAGAAGGAAAAGCTCACTTGGAAGCGCAGGGTCACCAAGAGCATGGAAACAGAGGGCATGATTCCATCAGGAACTGGGATTCTGCTGTGCTAATTTTTATGATAAATGAAGAATGCAAGTTGGCCACCATGCTTGAGGAAAGTTGCCTTTCAGCCTCTCAGTGTGTTATAATTCTGTAGGAATCCAGGATAGAATAAGAGAAGTAATACTAAATGGAAATAATGAAATTCGAGATTTTGAAAACCTGATCAAAATTAATAGACGGTGTGCACAAGACATGTAATAGAAAAGTAATTCCAGACTATTGAGATTACCTGATAATTGTTGGCCCTCTCATACTCTCTCCAGCATAGTTATGAAAGAAGCTTTCTCTCTTGACCTCTGCTTTTCCTTCTCTCTTAGGCAGAGGAGAGGATGTGGGTGGGGATGTGGATGGTCCTTTTCACCATTCATTTACTGAGCCCACTGATTGCATTGTAGTAGGCTTCAGGGATATAACATGAAACTAGATGGAGTTTAAAGTGTTTTTGTCCTTCCTACTTTGTCTTTATTCCTCTGAAAGTTTAATTCAACTATTGACACTACCTGGATGCTATTTTCTTTTCTTCAGTTGGGATGGGATAGGTGTGTGTGTGTGTGTGTGTGTGTGTGTGTGTGTGTGTGTGTGTCTCCCTGGGGCAGGCGGATGATGTTTCAGCTGGGAGACCAGGGTAATTTCTTGGTAACTGGGGAATCAACATCAGACACAAAGGGAAAGTTGGACTGGTTACTTTTTGTCAGAGTAAAATCACCACAGACAAACATAGTTGATCAGTAGTTGCATCAGCTGGAATTCTAGCAGGAAATAGTTGGCACACTGAAATGGACAGTTGGAGAGAGTTTAATGAACGGAATTTTTTCAGAATAGGGGCAGGGCTAAGGAAATCAGCAAGGGATGAGAAAGCACACAGAGAGTAGCAATGACGGAGAGTGCCTTCTGATTAAAATTTGGCAATTTTGTGGAGCTACCACTTGGAGACAACATAGAATTACTAGATTGTCAATTAGGGACAATGTGGTTGTTATGTGCACTTGCTTTTAAAATTTTCAGTTCTATTATAGAAAATGAATAAATTTGTAAAACATAAATGAAACATTTTAAGATACAAACAAGCAGTAAGTGGATCATGTGTGTGTCAAACAAGTGGGAAGAAATAAAAAGACCAAATGATATCTAATATTCATGAGGTCCTGTGTACTAAATATTTGTTATACACTAAATATATATGGGATATTAGATATACTAAATATAAAAAAGGCACAAAGTATTCAGTTTACTAAATGAGCACATAATATTCATAAGGCCCTAATCCATAGCAACCATTCTGGCCTCATGTGTCCTCTGCCCAGGAAACAAAAATAAACCCAGGGCTATTCATTCGCTAACTGGTGAACTATAGCTGTGGCCAGAGGTACATCTCTCCAATGAAGTCGATGTGTGATGGGCCCAGGGTACCTTCCATTCATGGGCCTCCTTGCTCAAATCTTAATTCTGGTCTTTGTATTCATGCTATTAGTAGGAAAGCTACTACTAATGTAATGTAATGTGTATGTGTGTGTGCGTGTGTGTGTGTGTGTGAGAGAGAGAGAGAGAGAGAGAGAGAGAGAATACAAATGAACTGCTAACCAAGGATTTAAGCAATGAGGTCTTTCTGCACTGTCTGCACCATATCTAAAATGTGTTAACTTATCCTGGTCTCTTTTCTCTTCTCTCTTACTGTGTGTTATAAATGAATTTTTAACAAACCATTCCACGACCTCCTGGTAGTATATTTGGCATTCTGGTAGCCTGTAATGGCATCAAGATGATTTTCCATGGTACAGTGGTAGACAGACTATGGGGACCTCAGCAAGACCCTAGATAATTATACATAGGATCCTTGTGGGCAAATGTAAGCTGGGAGGTACTACAAGCAGAGACACTTCTGCCCGCTGCTGGTGGCAATACTCTGGGACCTGTGCCCCAGGAAGGAGGTTTGTGGTGGTGCTCCATCTCTCTGGTCTGTTCTGGTGATTAGGTGAAGACACACAAGATAAATTAGTTAATCAAATTCTAAAGACATGGTAAATACTGAAAGGTTTTTGTGTTGGAGAGGTGTTTTGTCTGTTCTGATTCTATGAGTCAGGCTATGGGAAATCAATTCCATTTGGGGCTAGTTGATGAGATGTAAGTGGGAGTGGGAGATGGGAACTGGCCATGGAATATAACGAGGTATAGTTGAGTCCACAGAATTCTGAATGAGTTAAGATGGTACTCAGCCCCATGAGGTGTGTATGGCACGAGGGAGGTAAGAAAACAGGCCCTGGGTAAGGAGTACCACAGAGCAGGAGGTGAACAAAACCCAGGGTGTCCTAGTAGAGGGGACCAGTGGTTTCCTTGGGGAATATGAAGGAAGCTGCTAACCCCCAGCATCCTGGGAACCAAATCTCTTTAGTATCTAGAGTCTGCTGTTCATGTGATAAACCAGCCTGGCTCACTGCATGCTATAAATGGGTATAGGGAGTGTGGACACCTCAAGCCTGTTCTAGCAATCGCTTGGGTTTCTGCTCTTACACTGTTCCCAGTCAGTTCCTATCCCACTTCCTTCAAACTCTGAATCACTGTGATGTGGACCTTTGGACTGGGATTTTGAAACCTGGCTTTCTCTAAGGAAATAGTTTAAAAAAAAGTTTTTGACCTTGACCCACTGTGAGAAATACATTTCACGTTACAGTCCACTATATATACATTAACATACGCATACATATGAAACCAAAATAAGAGATTCATGAAATTTACCCTTATCATATTTGATCAACTCTAATGTAGTCCATTCCACTTCACTTAAAATGCTGGTCACAACACTAAATTGATGTACATTTCACTAATGGATTATGACTCATAGTTGGCAAAAAAAAAAAATGTTAAAAGATTCAGGCTCAACTTGCTCTTTCTGCTGTCAGGACCCTGTGCTTCTTTGTATAGCAGCCCTTGCCCGCTTGATCCATGACACCAACCAAATACCTTAATTTCTTCCTCATAGATGGACTAGAGATGAATGAGCTTTACTGGGGAACCCAAAGACTTATGACTCAAATAATTTGTATATATTTCTTCATGTAATTCTCATAGTCACCCTATTAATTTTAATAGGATATTTTAATTCTCCTTTCACAAATTAAGAAAATGAGAATCAAGAAAGTTGTGTGATTCATTAATGGTTACAAATGTATTAAGTGAGATAATTGAGACTTGAACCCAGGACTGTTTGACTATAGCTTCAAGGACCCTCTCTGTACCAACAAGATTCCTACTCCCAAATCTCTTCTACGTAGCAAATCTGGAGCTTGAATTCCCTTTCCATTTTCCCTCCTGAATCCCAAACCCTCTCTTTGTTTTATGCCACTGGAATAACTTAAGAGTAAAAATTTTATGTAGCAATGTTTTTTATTTGTTTGTTTGTTTTTGTCTTGTGCATGTATGGTTGGTGACTGTCAGCCCTGTGGGTAGCAGTATATATAACTTTGACTTATCCTCAGAAGTATTTCCTAAGCAACATTTTGACTGATGTAAGAGCTGCCCTTGCAGAACCAGCTGTCTGTTATGTTGTCTCTAATGAAGTATAACAATGTTCCTCCTTAATTAGAAACAGAATGTGTGTATGATTTATATCCTCAAGCTATGCCTAGCAGGTGACATCTCAGTTGTTAGTATTTGAAATATCTTTTATTCAGCCTAAATTTAATGCAACAGAATGTGAATGGCAAAATAGGAGACACACCAGGTTCTGGTAAAATTCCTCATTACTCTATATCTACTTTATGTATAAAATAAATGTGCCAATATATGGCATCTAGTGATGTCTAGAATTGTAGGATTTTAAAGCTTTAGTAATCTTGGTTAGAATATGAGGTCAATGTCTTTGTGCTCAAAGAATATTTTCAAATGAATTGAGATGGTTTCAATGCTAAAAAGGACATGAATCATTCATGAATAAGTACAGAAAGATCCTAGAATTATTTTAAGAGAATGGAAGCTTGGTCACTTAAAAAACACATTTTTCTCTAATAATAAAATAAATACGCATTTATTGTAGACAATTTTGAAACAAAAATTGTATAAAGCAGAAAATAATATACTCTTAATACCAGAGTTAACTATTAACATTTCAGATATATTTTTCTTGAGTCTTTTTTTTCAATATATCTCAAATAATAAACATATGTACTCATACGTTTACAGAATTGGGATTAAATGCATTATCTTGAAGTATAGTTCCATATCTCTGCTTTAATAAATTTAAATTTTTTTAATTTTATAAAGAACTTTTTTTATATTACCATATATTCTTTGGAAATATATATTTTTAAATTTCTTCCTTGGGCATTCTGATTTGTTTTTAAGATATTAAAAGTATAGTCAAATATTGCTATGTTTTTACATGTAAAATTGTGACATCTCTACATACAGGAAAAGCAAGGTAGAAAACATTGAAAACATAAACAATTCATGTAAAAGCAATTTTAACATTAACCTTGCCAGCTTGCAGTGGCTTGCCTTATGAGTGCTTTTCAGGCACACTTTTTTTTTTGATAGCATAGGTATTTGTTTATTTTACATACATCTGACTTTATACTGAATGCTTACTCCAAACCCCTCCTTTCTGTCCTCTGACTGGGATGTAACTCACGTCCCCTTGGTGATTAATGTTAGTTGATGGTACTGATCAGCTAAATCGATGGTGCCAACTTCAGAAAGAACACTTTTTATTAATGACTTTTTGACTAATAGATTTTTCTTTAAATGTCACCTTTCCATAGTAAGATATTTCAGTAAGACTTAAAGTGTTTCGATAAATTATTATTTTTTTAAAAAAGATTATTTCATAAAGGAGGAAATTTGAAAGGAAAATCCCCTACCTTTTCCTCTATTACCACCCCCCTCACAACTCAATGAAGCAAAAGCAACAGGAAGTCATTTGGCCTGACTTCGATCTTGGGTGTTCATGGAACCCAGGACTGCCTGTATTGGTTTCCCTTTAATTGTTCACCATGACTGGAGCTTTTATTGTTCTGTTTCCACTTAATATTTCTCATAGAGATCTGATTTTATCTGTGTTAACTGTTAAACCAACTTTGTAACACAGTATTTTTAAATGATGTTGCATAAAGCACGAAGGTGGAGATCTCCTAAGTTACCTGAGAGGTTGTGATTCTGGACTTAATTCTAGAGATTCTGACTCAATAAGTCTCAGATGGGGTCCACATTTTGAGAACCACCTTCTGGGGAGGAGGTTAGGTACTGGTAGGCACATGGGTGGGCTTTAATACCTTCTCTCTGTTCTACCAGAATAGAAGTTTTTTTTTTAAATCTGAAAACAACCTTTCTAAAGAATGCTGTGTTTTCTCCACTCTGATACAAGTTTCTGAAAAGCAATGACTTTCAGAAGCTTATAGACCCTTTCAGACTCTTACAAGAAGAGGTGACTCTATGACACAAGGGGGCTACCAGCTGCTCCACTTCTGGAAAAGCTATAAAATGCTTTGTCCACTACTACTGCTTTCCTTCTGTCCTTCTTCATGCCATCCTTTACTCCTGAGCAACTGAATCGGCATTCTCTATAATGTGCAGGGTGATGCTAATAGATGTTTTCACTAAAAATGAGAAAAAGAGGCAAAAATAGCTACTTAGTTTTTGCAGTAGCATAAAGATATAATAATGTGCTTCATAATTTTTGATGTGGAGGATCGTCCCACACTGACATGTGAATGTGCTGTTCCTTTCAAGTGGGCTGTTGAAAATAGGAGATTATTTTTTTTAAAAATGCATTATGTTGTCAATAATTTTTGTTTTAAGTAATTCAGTATAGACATGTAAGTATGTGCATATGAATTGCTTGGAGTCCACTCAAATTTGGACAGTCAGTTACCCTAGGCTGCATGCATGTTTCTAGGGATGGTTAGTTCATGTGTAACCAAACGACACACTTTACATATAGCCCCTCACCCCTTCCAGCTGTTTTATCTCTCATCAAAAGAGAACTAGACTTTTTTTTGACATTACAAATGGGTTCTCATTGGGGAAATTAGTGGCTTGTTGTTTTGTACAATGCCTTTTAGAAACAGTTTTATTTATATTGCTGAAATTATTGTTTAAGATATATGGATTTTTTGAAATATTTTAGAGATACTCTCCCACTCTGCATGAAAGAGTATAAGAAGCTAGGAAGGTCATCTCCCTTCAAATGTGGGGTTGGTGGATGAGGCTTCAATATAATATGTTCCTTGGGTTCTTACAATTTTGAAGATTCTGGTCACTTGAGGCTGACTGAGAAGTTAACTGAATTTTGCCTATAGAATTCATGTTTTTCTTGAGTATATATTTTTTTGTGCAAGGTGTGGTCAGAGCACTTAAGAAGACAGAGCTTGGGAATTCATCTAGCTAAGAAAACAGGTCGCTTTTGAGCTATCTGCTAATAAATGCTTGTGTATGTGGAAGAATTTTATCAGAGAATTGCTTTATCTATAACCTGACACAAATATAAGCATATATTAGTAAGCTGGTACAAATGTACTTTCACATAACAACATTTATGATATCAAGATTACAATTGAATGGTCTTCTGAATTATTAAAATGAACCATTCAACAGTACAAGAAAATTCCTGTTTGCCTTAAAGAGAAATCCAATTTTCTGATGATAAGAATCAGAATAAATACAATTTTCTGATGATAAGAATTAGGTTCAATTTAAAATTTAACAATAACTAGTATATATTTATCTGACAGTATAGTGGCTAGCTAGTACTTTGTCTTCTCAAAATATCTATGCCGATAGTCTTTCTATTCTTTTGAGTATTCTTCATTAAATAGCTAAGGAAGAAGCACCTCTGTTTCAGGGAAGATGGAATAGACATATTTTTTCCCTATTTTGTCTGCTAAGTACAATCCAAAACCCTGGATAGTATATATAAAATAAGCATAAGGAGATTCTGAAAGATGGAAAGAAGAAGGTAGACTAGCTAAGAACCTCAGGACCCAAAGAACAGCATAATGGTAAATGCCCTGGATTTTCCTTTTGTCTTATAAATCCCAGACTTGGAGCTTGATAAGCTAGTAACCTGGAAACACCAACAAGCATAACTCCCCACTCCTCACCCCCCAAAAAAGCCGCCTGTCTCTAGCCTAATGATCAGGAAAGCTGCGGTTTAGTAAGACGTAAAACTTTTAAATAATAACTGCTTTACTACAGCCAAACACCACAGAAAAACTGTGGCCCCCACCTTCACATATACCAAAAATGACTTCCACTTTCTCTGTGCTATAACAAGGAAACCCCTCTGTTGGAATTGTGTCGGAGAAGACCTCAGAGAGTTAGGACTTTTATCACTACCCAATGGTAATGGGACTACCTCCCTGTCACCCATGGTGTCAGTAGGGGTATAAGGTCTCTACATATATAATGTCATACCTAGAGCAACTACTAAAAAACTATACAAAGAACTACATTCAAAAGTAATATAGATAAATCTAAATGGAATTCTAAAAATTGTTTAAGTAACCTACAGGACAACAGGAAAAAGAAAACAGAGAAATAGAAAACTGAGAGAGCAAACAGAAAATAAAAAAAAAAATTAAATGGTAGACTTAAGCCACAACATACCAATGACTACACTAAACGTGAATAGTTTACATGCTCATTGGTAGAAGGTGCTCATGGGTAGGAAGAATCAGCATCATTAAAATGGCCATACCACCCAAAGCAATCTATAGATTCAATACAATCTTTATCAAAATACTAATGACATTTTTCAGAGAATTAGAACAAATAATCCAAAAATTTATATAGAACTATAAAAGATCTTGAATAGCCATGGCAGTCTTGAGAAAAAAAGGACAAATTTGGAGATATCACACTACCTGATATCAAACTATACTACAAGGCTGTAGTAATCAAAACAGCACAGTGCTGGCATAAAAACAGATACATAGATCAGTGGAACAGAATAGAGAGCCCAGAAATAAATCCAACCTATACAGTCATCTAATCTCTGACAAAGTAGGCAAGAATATACAATGGGGTAAAGACGGTCTCTTCAACATATGGTGCTTGGAAAACTGGACAGATACATGCAAAAAATGAAACTGGACCACCTTTTTACACCAAGAATAAACTCAAAATGGATTAAAGACTTAAATGTAAGACCCAAAATCATAAAATCTCTAAAAGAAAGCATAGGCAGTAAACTCTCTGATGTTGCTATTAGTAATTTTTTTTTTGCTATATCTCCTAGGGTAAGAGAAACAAAAGAAAAAATAAACAAATGGCAGTACATAAAACTAAAAAGATTTTGCACAGCGAAAGAAACCATCAACAAAATGAAACAACAACCTACTGAATGGAAGGAGATATTTGCCTATGATATATCTGATAAGGGGTTAATATCCAAAATTTATAAAAAACTCATACAACTCAACAAAACAAACAGATAAACAATCCTATTAAAAAATGGTAGAAGACCTGATTAAGTATTTCTTCAAAGAGGAAATACAGATGGCCAGTAGACATATGAAAAGATGCTTACGATCACTAATCATCAGAGAAATGCAAATTAAAACCATAATGAGATATTGCCTCACACCTGTCAGAATGGGTATTATCAGTAAATCAAAAACCAACAAGTGTTGGCAAGAATGTAGAGAAAAGGGAACTCTCGTACACTGTTGGTGGAATTGCAAATTGATACAGCCACAATGGAAAATAGTTTAGAAGTTCCTCAACTTAAAATAGAACTACTTTTTGACCCAGCAATTGCACTTCTGGGTATTAGTCTAAAGAAAACCGAAACACTAATTTGTAAAGCCCTATACACCCCTATGTTCACTGTAGCACTATTCACAATAGCCAAGATGTGGAAACAATCTGAGTGCCCATCAATAGATTATTGGATAAAGAAGTTACAGTACATATATACAATGGAATATTATTCAGCCATAAAAAATGAAATCTTACATTTCCAATGACATAGATGGATCTAGAAGGTATTATGCTGAGTAAAATAAGTCAGACAGAGAAAGATAAACACCATATGATTTTACTTATATGAAGAATCTAAGGAACAAAAGGAACAAACTAAATGAAAACAGACACACAGATACAGAGAACAAACTGATGGTTACCAGATGGGAGAGGGTTGGTGGCTGAATGAAAATGGTGAAGAGATGAAGAAGTACAAATTACTAGTTACCAAACAGTCACAGAGACGTAGAGTACAGACAGCATAGGGAGTATAGTCAATATTATTGTAATGGCTATGTGTGGTGTCAGATGGGTGCTAGAGTAATTGGGGGAATCACTTCATAAATTATATAAATGTCTAACCATTGTACTGTATATCCGAAACTAATATAAAATTTAAATATGTGAATGGTTTAAATTTACCAACTATTAGACAGAGATTGGCAGAGTATATTAAAAAAAACATTACCCAGCTATATGTTGTCTATAAGAAACTCACTTCAAAGACAACAGTATAAAAAGTTTGAAAGTAAAAAGATGGAAAAACATATTATGCAAACATTAATCAAAATAAATCAGTAGTGGCTATAATAATATTATATAAAGTAGACTTTACAACAAGAAAATTGAGTCAAAAGAGGACATTATAAAATGACAAAAGGTTGATCCTAAAGGTGTATGCACCAAACAATAGAGCTACAAAATATGTGAAGCAAAAGCTGATAGAACTGAAAGGAGAAATAGACAAGTCCATAATTATAGTTGGAAGTTTCAGTACTCCTGTATCAACATTGACAGAACAACTAAACAGAAAATTAGCAAGGATATAGAAAACTCAACATTATCAGCCAATGAAATCTAATTGACATTTACAGAAAGCTTCACCCAACCACAGCAATATCCACATTCTTTTCAAGTGCCCATGGAATATATACCAGATAGAATAGTTGAGGTTTGTTTTATCTTAGGCCATAAAACACACCTCAACAAATTTAAGAAAAGAGAAGTCATATAGTATGTGTTTTCTAGACACAATGGATTAATCTAGAAATCACTAACAGAATAACAGCAAAATCTCCAGGCACTTGGAAACTAAACAATCCAGTTCTAAGTAATCTGTGGGTCTAAGATTATACTGAAGTAAAGCAGTACTGAAAGGGAAATGTATAGCACTAAATGCTTTCATTAGAAAAGGGGAAAAGTCTCAAATCAATAACCTAACTTCTTTCCTCAACTATCTAGAAAACGAAGGGCAATGTAAGTCCAAAGCAAGTTTAAAAGAGGAAATAGTAAAGGATAAGAACAGAGAGCAATGAAATTCAAAATAAAAGTAGAGAAAACCAATGAAACAAAAAGCTTGTTCTTTGAAAATATCAGTAAAATTGACAGATGTCCAGCAAGAGTAACAAAGAAAAAACAAAGAATATGCAAATAACCAGTAGTTGGAATGAAACAGGGAATATCGCTAAAGACTCTGCAGATATCAAAAGGATAATAAGGGAATATTATGAATAACTCTACATACATCAAATTGAAAATTTAGATGAAATGGACTAATTCTTTGGAAAACCCAAACTATCACAGCTCACTCAATATAAAATAGACAATTTGAATATCCCTATAACTATTTGGGAATTTAAATTCATAAGTTAAAACCTCCTGGGTCTCCAGACCCAGAAGTTTTCACTAGAGAATACTAGCAATGTTTAAAGAAGAACACTTACAATTTATTTTATGAAGCCACTATTACATTGATACTAAAACCAAACAAAGATAGCACAAAAGAAGAAAAACTATAGACCAGTATCCACCATGAATGTGGATACAAAAATCTTAAGAAAATATTGGCAAATAGAATTTGGCATTTTATAAAAAGAATTACACGGTATGACCAAATAGGGTTTATTCCAGGGATGCAAGGCTGGTTCAACACATGTAAATTATATAATGTAATTCCTATGTTAGACTAAGAAAGAAAAATTACATAATCATATCTATAGATACAAAATTTTTTTGAAAAAATTCAACATTTTTGATAAAAAGAAAACTTCTCAGAAAAACAGGTCTAGTAGAGAATTTCCTCAACTTGATAAAGTGAATCTACAAAAATCCTAATGCTAACAACAAACTTAATGGTGAAAGACTGTATGCTTTCCTCCTGAAAATGAGAACAGGGCAAGGATGTCAGCTCTTACCATTCTTATTTAGCATAGTGCTATAACTTCTAGCCAGTACAATAGAACAATAAAAGGAAATAAAAGACATACATATTAGAAATGAAGTAATATATCTGTTTCTATATGCAGATGACACAATTGTTTATGTAGAAAATCCCAGAGAAGCTACCAGAAAGAACCCCTCCGAAAAAAACAAACAAAAACCAGAACTCCTAGAACAATTAAGTAAATCCAGCACAAAAATGAATCGTTTTTCTATATACTAGTAATGAACACGTGGACACTGAAAGTAAAAGTACAATACTATTTACAATTGCTCAAATAAAGAAATGGATATATATTTAACAAAACTTATATGAGAGTTATAGTCTAAAAATTACAAAATAGTGATAAAAATCAAAGCCGTAAATAAATAAAGAGACATATTATGTTCATGGTTTGGAAGTCTCAGGATAGTAAAGATGTCAATTCTCTACAAATGGAGCATACATGTTTATGCAACATCTATCAAAATCCTAGCAAGATTTTTATACATATTGACAAGATTATTCTAAAATTTATATGGAAAGACAAAGGAACTAGAATAAACAATTTCGAAACAAGAATAAAATGGAAGCAATGACTAATTTCAAGACTAATTATAAAGCAACAGTCATCAAGATTGTTTGGTATTCATGGAGTGTTAGAAAACATCGATCAGTGGAATAGAGGACTCAGTAATAGACATATACAAATATGCCTAACTGATTTTGACCAAGGTAGAAAAGCAATTTAATACAGGAAAGATAGCCTTTTTAACAAATAGTCCAGAGGCAACAAAATGAATCTTACCTAAACTTTATACCTTATACAAAATATAACTAAAAATGAATCATGGACTTACATATAAAATGCAAAATTATAAAACTTTTAGAAAAAACATAGGAGAAAATATAATTTGAGATCTAGGGCTAGGCAGAGTTCTTCAGCTTGACACCAAAAGCACAATTTCATAAATGGAAACTTGATAAAATGGACTTGATCAAAATTTAAAACTTTTGCTCCGCGCAAGACCCTGTTAAGAGGATTAAAAGAAAGCTACAGACTAGGAGAACATATTTGCAAACCACATATCTAACAAAGGACTGGATATCTGGAATATAAAGAAGTCTCAAAACTCAACAGTAAAAGAACAAATCATCCAACTATTAAATAGTCAAAAGACATGAAGAGACATTTCACCAAAGAGGATATACATATAGCAAATGAACACATGAAAAGATGTTCAACATCATTACCCACCAGAGAAATTCAAATTAAAGCTAAAATGTGAGATATCACTACACACCTATCAAAATGACTAAATATATATGTGATAATACTAAATGCTAACTAACAAGGATGTAGAGAAACTGAATCACTGATACATTGCTCATGGGCATGTAAAATGACACAGCCTCTCTGGAAAACAGTTTTTCAGTTTCTATCTACACAACTATTAAGTTATTTTTTATAACATCAATAGCTTGTAGCTATAAGAGCTTCCACAACTGACCGATCTTTCTTCTGATTAACTTGGTGTTTCTAAAAATAGCAGTTACTTTCAGTGAAGCTTAGGTCAAACTCACAAGCCTGGGAGCCATCTTGTCTCAGACACCTTCAGGTATCTTTTATTCCTGTGCATTGATTTTAAGGCATGCTATTGCCATTATTTGTAAGTTCTTGGACGAACATTATTAAAGCTCTGAAATTTTAGCAACTTTTTTAATAGTGGTAATTGTTACTATTTCCTCTAGGACATTGACTTTGGTCACATTTGGGACCCCAAGTAAGTTTTCCCATGACTGGCCCCAAGTAATTTTGGGAAAAAGGCAAAGTTGACTCTCAGTCTCCTACTTGCCACCACCTCACCCCATGCTCCAGCCTTTAAGCCAAAGGGAATGCACTGTTAGGCCATGCCTGTACCTGTAACATAAAGTATCTCTGGGAGCCACACTGAGTTCTCAGCTCCAGACCCAATGAAGAGAACTCGAGTGACCCTCATTGCTCCATGCTATTAGACAAATGGAATGTGACACAGAGAGAACTAAAATGCTTCTGGGGGTATATTAGAATTACTAGGTCCAGAGAGTCATTTAGGGTCTGCCTGTTTGGCTGAACTTCAAATCCAATAGTGGTTCCTTGCCTGTTGAAGTGACTATCCAAAGTGATCTCTCTTCTATGGAACCCAGAGTGTCATCTTCATGGGGCAAAATTCCTTGCAGTTTAACTACAGAAGTCAAGCCTGTAACATCCAAAGCCCAAAATGATGCCACCTTGCCCATTAACAGTACATTTCTCTACTTGATTGCTTTTCAGCCATGGGGATCCGGGCTCTCACTAATTTGTCTGGCTGTCCTGGTATCTTAAGCTTTCAGAGTTAGAAGTAGTATGCACTAGGTTGGAAAGGTCAGCCTTGCCAGAAATAGATTTCATCCTTGTTAACATCTTGGCTTGATTAATCTCTGCTGTTTCTGTCTTTTCTTACAATTTTTGTTCACTGGCTCTTTGGTTCACCTATTCTTTTATTTACTGAAATTTGGAAGGTGGAGACAGAAGAAAAAAAAAAGATTTTAAACTTTGAAGTAATTGTATAAGGCTAAATTTTATTTTCTCTTTAGTAGATTATTCTTGATATTTTATTTTATTCTATCTCTTTCAATTTACTATAAGTTTGTATGTATTAAGATTGTTCTGTATTATAGGCTCTTCAGGCACAAGTAGAGCTTTTTTAGCCAATTGTATTCAGCATTCAGAATGCACACATAGATCTTTAGTCATTTTTTGATGATAAAAGCTTCTCAGGATGTGGAGTCGCATAGCTGTTTGTAACAGAAAGTTCTGGTTGGTGGAAAATTAACTTCATTTTTGAGGCAATAAAACATCAATCACAACAACCACTTACAGTGCTTATTTATAATACAATCCCATGTAGGATTCTACACAAACAATAATGAAAAGAAAAACAGAAATGAGAACTTGCCCCTCCTGAGAGTTTACTTTTTTCACTCTGCATTCCCTGGCTAGAAATCTCAGATTTTAAATTGTGAGTTTTAAGAAGAGCATTGCTTTGCATTTCCTGGACAATATATCATGCAGTGACTCACAGAGCTGGGGCGTGCAGGGCAGGGACATCAGGTTGCTCTAACTGAGAACAAGACAACATGATGTCACAGAGTCAGCTCTGTATAATGCGTCATCCACACAATATTACCAAGCAGCTCTTGCCTTGATTCTGAATCTCAAAAGATCCTGCAAAATGCTGGAGGGAAGAATCTGTCTTATGAGATTGTCTACTGCAGGCATAAAATAAAAAGCAATTTGATCCATTGGAGGTACCTTTACTCCCAGAGGATCCCTATGTGCTCATCTTCTTCCTGCCCCTAGTATTAGTCACACACCTCTGAAATGTCATCTCCTCTGTGCTAGAAAAGGCAGACCCCTCTGAGGCAGCCCTCCCTGTGACAAGTTTTATTTTGAGTGAGCTATTAAATAGTACTTATAATTATAATGACAGAGAGAATTGTAGAGAGGCAAAATGTAATTTCCCACATTGGAATTTGACAAAGACACAGTAGTTAATGATGCTCCGTTTTTAGAGGATTGTATGATTTAAGGGAAAAGCCCCCTCTGTATTGCTGAGAACAATTGAGTTCACAGGGACATGGAGAGAATGAAAGAATCAGAGGAAACAGGTCAGGATAATTGGAGGAAGGGTGGATACGGTAGGTTTAAGTGGATGAAAAAGCTATTCGGTTATCATTGGTATGAAAATACATGTCTGATGTTTTAGAAATGTTTGTTAAAATTGAATTGGCCATCAAATGACAAGGTATTCTTTGCTTTGAAGCTTTCGAATGTCTAACATCTTAAAGATGCTCCATCTTCTGCATTCAGGTTGAATTGTTAAAAGCATCTCTGAAAGATGAGAATCCACCCTAATTAAAAAAAAAAAAATTCCAGGGAAGGGATATCAGAGGACCAAAGGCAACATATTATGTAAGTTAAATTCCTTAAGTTTCAACAAAAACTGTGCTCTTGTTTTTCTTTTAGGGTAAATGAAAAGTAGCTCTTCACTGTGTGAAGGCCATTCTCATACTTGAAAGACATTATTATGAAGCCTTTTTTTTTTTTTTTGCTAAATTCAATAATTCTATTTCCTTAACAGTTTTTCTGAGTTTCATTTCCCAGTTCTGACCCAGTGAAGGTTAATGAGAGGGTCTGAAACTGAATGGAGAGCACTCTAAACCTGCCAGAACTTCACTTATTTAAAGCATTTTTACCATTATTATTTCATATTCATGCTGAAGAATCTATAGAGCTCTTCACTGAGGATATGGCAGAGAGCTGAAGAGCTGACGAGGTAGGAAAGAGCCGGTGAAATCTTTGAATTTACCTGTCTGTGTAGCACAAGAACCAGTGAAATGTTGTAAACAAATTATAGGAAATGTAGCACAAAAGCAACTTTGATTGAATTGGGCTTTCAGTTGGTACCTGTCAGTAGAACCTCAGACGTGGCATCATGGGAGACTTGCTGGTGCTAGTTCTCCTGGTCTAGTCACCGGCTATGAGGTTTCAACATGGCTGCTACTGTTCCTCCCAGCCTTAGTTCCAAAGGGCTACTTTTCCTGGGAGTGATTAGGATCCACTCCTCAGGTGACAGTTGCCATCATTCCACAGGCTCTGGTTTGCAGGGGTAATGTTCCAGATGCTGTTGATTTCTTCCTCTGCAGTCTGTCTATGAGCCACATAAAGTGGTACTAGGTGGATGGTGCTGGATGGCTTCAGCTTCCTTCTATTATGTGTGAGTAACTCCTAAAGGTAACACCACATGTTAATTTGGCCAATTTTTAAACTAATTAAAACAGTAAAACAATTTGTCTAAATAACATATAGTCACAGCAAATTAAAAACCCAGTACCTAAATATGATATAATACAATTTTCACTAACCTTGAACTCACTTCAATTTTTGCTTAGGCTAACTCTGATTCTAAAAAAATATTTAAAAAACATTTATTCAACAACTATGCTTTAGGAATCCTTTGGTACCAAGTACTGTGCTAGGCATTGGGTTTGCAATCATGAATAAGACCAAGCTGATCCTTATCCACAGAGCGATGATAGACTGCAGGAATACAGCCTTCTAAGGGGTTGAAGACCTCCTCTGGAATTGCAGTTCTTTCGGAATGCATGAGGTGCCTGGGATGAGGCTTTAAGTTCCTGAGAGTTTCAGAGTAGGCAGTGTGCTAAAACCCTTGTAAGTAGCAGAGGAGTCAAAATTAAAAATGCACCAGTTGAAGGCAGGCTTTTAAGTTCCTGCTTCTAGTTCTCAGAAGAAAAGCATTGTTTGATCCTTTGCTTTCCTGTGGTAAAGCAGAAGAGAGAAGGGAAAAATGTGGAGTCGTGATCCGGTGGGATTTTTTTTTCCCCAGAAGGCAGTTGCCCTAGTAGCTCCCCAGAAGGCAGTTGCCCTAGTAGCTTTTAAGTCACTTCAGCTTTTCTTCATCTTCCATCAGATCAACCGGTTTGTTTCATATAGTGATTATCTTACCTGCATCTTCTGATTTCTTATGACCTCTGAGACAGTTTACTTATATTTTCAAATGAGTATTTATTATAAAATATCTTCTTGAAAAATTGTACATGTTTATTAAGTTTGGAAAACATAGGTATGTGGAAAGAAGAAGAAAAAAGTCTATAATCCTGTATAACCCTACCACCTAAACATGACCACCATTTATATTTTGGGGAACTGTCTGCCAGGCTATATTTTTCTTTACATAAGTTCTATTTTAAAATGTGAAATCATAACATGTATTATGCACACTTGAGTTCCCTTTGCCTTTTGATTTAGCATTACATCTTAAGCATTTTCCATAGTATAACATTTTTTTTAGAATGCTTGTTTTAATTATATCATAATTTTCTATTGAATGGAGTCACATTATTTTATTTAACTATATTCTTTCATATATAGACTTCCAGTTTTTCACTGCTATGAACATGCTAAGATGAATATTACTGTGCAGATTATTTTAATCTAAACCTAAGAAGATACCAGTTTATATCAGATAACTCTTGAATAAGACAAAGAATAAGGCTTTGAAGCAGAACTCTAAAGGTGCTAATGCCCCAGAAACTTTCCAAATACCCACTGTAAGCCCCTTTCTGATCCTCTGCTCTGCGTTATGAAGACAGGAGTCTTGCTGCTCCTGTAGGTTTCTCCTTTCTCCCATCAACTATGTGATTTCCCTCATCCAGCCTTGTCCAGATGGAATCCTCATAAACCAGTTTTCGAATAACCAGACTGTTTTTTAGGAAACGATTCAATCAGCTTGTGTTGCTACTTCTAAGTGAAGCACTGAATTTGGCAGCTGTCTGATAAATTTACCTTGAGCTTCCTAGAAACAATTTATGTCTGAATTATCTAGTTTGGTTGGCATCAGGAACGTTGTAATTTGGTGATGAAAGGGTACACTTTGTCAGGAGAGGGGGCCAGGCTCTCTCTTTGGCAGATGTGTGGAGGAGTGGAGTGAGACGATCCAGGAGGATAGTAGGCACAGAAGCTCCAAGAGATGTGGCTTGGAAGTGAGGGGACAGAGTCTGGGAAGGACCGCCCAGTAATGGCGCACTTGAAATCAGCTTGCAGCATAGCCACAAATGACAGATTTAAACATGTACTTGGTTGAATGTCAAGGTGAGGATGAAAATTGGAAAGGAAACCTCATGCAGCATATTATAGCTATTTTGGTTGATATTTCCTAAGGTGAACAATTGGAACATTAAGAATTTTATGGGCCAATAACATGCTTTTGATACATAATGGCTCATAATTCATATGATATATTGAAACGGAAACTAAGATATACCTGATTGCTTTAGATAATCTTGTCATTTGATTGAGATATATAAGTTTTGAGCTTGAGAGTTTATATAACAACCAAGATCAGTGAGCAAGAGGACATGAAACATCACTGCCATCCCACCTACCTGTGGGCATCCAGGGCTTCTTTGTACTACAGCACGGCATACAGGAGCTGCTCCAGGTGGGGGTAGCAAGAACAGTGTGTGTGTGTGTGTGTGTGTGTGTGTGTGTGTGTGCGCACGCGCACACGCATGTTATTTGTTATTTGAATATGAGCACCCAGGGGCTAGACCCTCCTGGCAGATTCTTAAAATATGTCATTACTACTGCTCTATGTGCCCAGTGTGCCAATGAGTGTGACTCTGCAGACCTATGTGCCCACTTCAGAGCTTGCTTGAGTTATCTGGATTTGGTCAAGGGTGGGTGAAGATTGCTTGGCTCTACATAAACTGTCACTATTACCAGTGATACCTTGGAGAAATGTCTTCTCTTACCCATCTGTATGATTCCCTTGCTCAGGAAGCAGTGGGCAACAGTTGGGCATCAAAGAGGCTGATTCGCAAACGCCAGCCTATTTCAACTCTCTTTTTAGGGGGCTGTGCTAAGAGCCTGGGGAAGCATGTGCAGTGACACCCTGTCTGCCAGGCTAGGCAGGTGGCTTCTTCCCTCACAGCCTCTGCTACAGACAGGGTATCACACTATTGACCTGATCTCTGATTCTGTGGGAAGCTCTTTGGTCCTATTTGTTTTTTACATGCACAGCTCTCAATAATAAAAGGGACTTGAGGAGAAGTGCAGACAGCTATATGTGTGTATAATTGCAATTTTCTTTGCAGTACTTCCCCCCTGTAAGGGTTTAACGACTCAAAGATAATTGGACCATATACAGGTCATGAGAGCCCTAAAGAAGAGGCTAGATCACACCACCAGCATGCCCATTATTATTCCTCAGGCATCTTCCTCATCCTGGCTTGGTACATTGGGATGAATCGATGCTATTGTTATGTCTTGGTGCTGATGGAATGTAAGGAATTGAGGGTATTCTTCATGGTGCCAAGTAAGTTTTTGTCTTAGAGAAGTATTCAAAGCTGTACAGTCTTCTCAGTTCAGTTTTACTAGGGAGCACTCTACCAGGTCAAAGCACTTTTTATTGAGGGAGAAGAGCCTTTTCTCTAAGCTGACTCTCCTACTTTAGCTGCTTACATGGGCCAAACTCACCAGAAGTGACTCAACTCTCCTCTTTATTTAGCATATCCAGTCTCAACCATGTAGTTATCCCAGCCATTCTCACCAGGCCATTCTCAAGTGTTACCCTGCAATGGATTCTGTGGAATCTTGAGGAGAAATTATTGATGGTTGGTATCGGACCATGGGCTGATGAGTGTCCATGTTAGGATGGGGGGAACTTGATTTGAGGAATGGGGTTGAGATGGGTACATGACTGTGATGTCACAAACCTCAGAGAAAAGTAGTTATTGTTGGTTTTTATAAGAGAGGAGGAGCGATGCCTAGAAGCAGCAGTTGGGAGCAGAAAAAATGTCGACCTGCCTTCCTGGTGTGTGGGAAGCAAGTGAATGAGCAACTTCCATTGAGAGGTTTTCAAGGGAAAGGATAACAATACTCATTCAATAAATATGTGTTGAGCACATCCGGGTGCTGGGAAAGCAATGTGTCCTTGCAGTCATGATCTGAGAAGATAAACGTGATGCGAAGACAGCTTTCAATCAAGTCAAGGGGGATCGGTCAGATGGAGGCAGAGCCCCATGGAGTCTGAGGGAGTCCAGTAATTCATCTATGACGGACAGGGTCCAGGGTTAGAAGGAAAGCATTGGAAGGAAGGAGCAGTGAAGATCTAGGTGAGGGAACCCAGGAAACCCCTCTCTTGTCTCTGTTACTTCTGCAGCTGCTTCTGCTTCTTTTCATCACACTGGCTCTCTCTTCTGCTCGGTTGCCTTGGAAGAAAACAGATGTCCTCAAGGACCCTGGGTCTTTATATCTCCTTTGCTCAAGGGGCAAGCCCAGACTGAAACTGGACACTCACCCCTGATTCCAGATTTCCAACTCTGGCCCAACTTAGGTCACCCACATTCAAGAGGTTGGGTTGCAGAAGACAGATATGCCTGGAATGCCTGGCTGGCAAGGGGCATTTTCCAAAGAAGGGAGAATGTTCAGAACTGGGCGAGCAGCCTAAAAGATGTCTTCTCTGTGCTACTTTTCAGGAGTCTAAGGGTTGGGGCAGATGTTGGGTGCGAGTCCTATGTAGAGTTTCTATGGGATAGGTGCTGCAGTTAGGCTCCCTGGCGTGTTGTTACTATTCCTCTGAAATCTCCTTCAGATAACTCTTAAAGGCAGAAAAATGCCAAGATATCTTCCAACCTAATCAGATTAACCTTAGTAATAAAGAGGTAGCTTTTACTCCCCTGCTCTAGTGTTAAGAAGAATGTACATTAGCTGTCCTTCTCCTGAGCATGTCAATGTTAGATAGCAGCATGTTTTTATTCATAAAGAAAGTATAGTATATCTTTCATTCAGATGAAAAATGAATATACATCTAAATGACAAAGTAACACTTTATTAATTTCTCTCAACCAGCTAAGCTCCTTATCTGTGCAATTCTTATCTCGCTGCATAGAAGCCTTCTTTGCTTCTCAGACATGCTCTTTGGCCATCCAAAGGCAATCTGCCAGAGCTGGTGCAGCTGCTGATGTCCCTGAGTTGTGTGCGTGCATCACTCTTCTCACTTCCAAGTGCCGATGGGAAGATCACTCTCGTTATTGATGATGGCAGGCTTGGCCTTTGGTGTCTGATGGATGGAGCCTTGGTCTGCGTTTATGCATTATAGTTTTCATGGGACATGGTCAAAATTCAAAGAACCCAGGTAGGTCCTTGTCTTGACACTTCCTGCTTGATCAGACCCTGTCAATAAGACTAGAAGGGTCTATTTTTGGAGCAGATAGAAGAGGCCTCTCAGGGGCAGAGAGAATAAATCAAGCTTCAGGCATTTATAAGTTCATGTTTTCAAAACAGTATTGTCTACCCAATGCACAGTAATGATGCAATGATCTAGACCTATCCTCAGGGAGCTTTTTGGCTAGTAACAAGCAGTTTCCATCAGCATGAGTGCTTAGATTGGGAATAGAAAGAAGTATTAGGAGAGGACTGATCCACACCTCTAAGTAGCTAAGATGGCTCCAGGAGGAGGTGGTAAGTGTAAATGCAAAGGATGAACAGGTGCCAGCTGGTAAGGAGGACAAATACTGTTCTAGCTACTTTGGAGACAAGAGAGCAAGGTGTGTTAGAGGATCTAGGGAAGCCCAGGAGCACAGGCCTGGGTGTGTCCTGGGGCTGGAGCAGGAGCCACACTGTGCAGGCCTCATAACCAGCTGAGGGGCTGGGACTTCCGCCCAAAGGGAATGGGAGGTACTGAAAGGCTTTAAGCAGTGGAGGGGGATGAAGGCTCCCCTTAGTACCTCCAGTTTCTCCTGCAAGGTCAAAATGCATTAATTAAATGTCATGAGTCCGATTTTGTAAATGTTCCCAGGCCCACACTCATTTTATTCACGTGCATGAATGAGAAGTGAATTAAATTGAAGAGAAGTCATGTGTTTGGTCCTGTCTCTGGGGTCTGCTGAGGCCCTTTCTTAGCTTCCTCTCTTCAAATACCCAGTTCCTGCAAACCCCGTGACTGAAGCCATGGACTTCTCTTGCCTTGGCACAGGAGTGACTTCTGTAGGAACCCATGACATATTTTTGTTTCTGCTTGCCTGCTGGAAACTAAGTTACTTTCCCTGTGAGGCATGCAGGAACCTGTGTCATTTCTGCACAGTGTAGAAAGTGTGGACACAGGGACCCAAGTCACAGCTGTTACAGTGAAGCTATGCAAGAAACCCCATGGGGCCCAATCTGCTCGAGGTTGACTTGGGTACGGGGAGGTTATTTTCATGTCTCTGGTACTGCTTCATTCTGTGCTTCCACTCAGGTGGCCTTTTTACCTCATCCCACCGTCTGTGTCAGCAACAGCTGGAGACAGCAGGGGTTGGGGAAGACAATGAAGAAAGAGTCCAGCTTTGTCAATAAGATCAGTTTATGTGCTCTATGCTGGAAGTACAAGAGGACAAAATTAAGTTTCATTCAATTCAAAATTTTATTTTTGACTTTGATTCCTGAAGACCTGAAGGTGTTGAAGGTGATTTAGCCAAGAATATGGGCCCCAGAATGGAGCCGACCTGGGCTGGAATGCTGGATCTGCCTCCTACAGACCAAGGTGGCACAGGCCCCCTTCAGCGAGCAGACCTGCACAGAGACGACAGCACCCTCATTTCACAATTCATTAAGTTGGAGATGAAGGAGCCAACACAGGAACAATCTTAGGTGTGCCAGTTATTGAAGGACAGCTGTGACCTATTCTTCCAAAAGTCTTCAACATTATTACCATAGCTAAGGTGGAAGATAGTGATTTTAATTACAGAACTTGCTTTGAGAAGCCCAGTGAGAAGCCCAGTAGACAGAAGCAAAAGGGCCCGGCTTCTGGCTGCTCTAGCCACAACAGAGATCAGGGCCAGCTCCAGATGGCCTTTGACATGCAGGAGGGACAAATATGAAGAAGCAATGGCAGCTAGTCTCATGATTTCCCCACATGCTTCAAGGGAAGCGCGTTGCACATGGTAGCTCCAAGTCTGCTGTTCTTATTCCACCTCAAAGATCTTCATCTGGAAGAATGGGTTCACCGGGCTCAGAGAAAGTAAGGAAAGCAACCAGACAAAAATCCGTCTTCATTTTGGCAAGCATTCACCTGCACAGCTTGAAAGATGACATTCAGAACAAAAGTGTGGAGCTCTTGAAGTTTTATCCCATGGGTCCCAGTCTTTGCTGAAGTCTCCAGCTGTTGGAACTAGGCTGGTATGAGACAATTGGACTAAATTTGCCAGCTCACCTAGTTGTCCTTGAGGCTACGGTCTGGACAGAGGTCACTTAAGCCCGCTGACCACATGTTCCCTTGTAATCCTGTGGTGAAGGTAGGTAATGGGGCCAGCAGCACAGCTTGCAAAATCCATCGCCATCTGCATCCATTCATCAACAAATGTTTGATGTCCACAATGTATCCGGGCCCGGGCTGGAAGGATCTGGGGATATAGAGATGAAAGTCTTGTTTTTTTTTCTCTCAAAGTCATGATCAGGTGGGGGACACAGATAAGTGGACTTTACAATATAGTGTGATGAGGACTAGGCAGGACCCCAGAGGAGCACAGGGGGAGGGGCACCCAGCCCAGCTTGGGCAGAAGACAGCACCAAGCTAAGAGGCAAATGTCTTGGTCAAGCGGCAGCCTTTGTGGAACCCACCTTAGAGATCTGAGCTCATCTGCCAGTCTGAGTCCAACAACTCCTAACCAAATGCCCCATTTTTCTGGTCTAATTGATCTACACTTCCCTGCATCACTGTCATTATGAGATGCCAACTGGTGTTGGTGGAAGGATCCCTGGGCTTTGAATCTGGAGCCTTCATGTGGAGTCCAGCTCTCCCACCGGTGGATCGTGCAGGCACCTTCATTCTACTTACTTCCCCCTTGCCTCAGTTTCCTCACCGCAGCCCAGCCACTGTCTTCATCAAATCAGATTGTGTAGGGTTAAAATGAGAGGACACAGAAAATGCTTTGACCTCTATGAAGGAAAAGTACCTCACAGTACGTTTTATTATATTATCAGTGTTGTTAATAATACCTTCCACGCCGGAAAGCCTGCTGTATTGTTTTCGACTTTCTGCTGAGAGGTCATGCTCAGTATTTCTCTCCTTTCATACCTCACCTTTTCCCAAACCAGCTCTCTTTTAAGACTCACTTTCAGACCCAGATTTTAAAATCAGCTTTCCATTGGTGTTTTTCTAACACCTTCTTTTCAAATGACTCTTGAAGCACTTGATATGCTTTTATTGAAGAACATACTCCCTTTCTCCCAGCCTGAGCAGAGAACCTGGCCTCTCTCCCAACAGCTGCTGGCTACATTCAGGAAGAATACACTCATTTTTCTGTTTCATAACTAGATGAGTTATATTATACTCAGCTCAAGACCTGTAAACCATCCATTCACAGTGAGAGGACAGAACTGGATTCCTTGTTGGAAGACGCTCAGAAGGAGAAAGGGAAAGACTTTATTACTATTAATATCAACTAACATTTTCCAGATGCCCAACAGGGCACAAGGCTCCATACATCACAGAGTAGCACAGCCTGTCATTATCCAGAAATTCTGGGCCTGAGGAAATAAGGGAGAAACTCATCATGCAAATTCCAATCATCAGTAACCCTTCATATTGGATATTATGGCTCTCCAACCTGGCTCTGTGTCGCTCCCCCACCTGGAAGTACAGAATCTGCAAGGTGAGATCAGGAGTCCGTATTTTTAAGAAGCTCCCCAGAGAGATTCAGGTGCCTGTTTAAATTTGAGGACTGATGCAGTGCTCCAACGGGCAGCATCACGGACAGTGCTAACAGGGTTCAGAGGAAGTGGATCGCCCTCACTCATCTTCCTTCATGCTCACTCTTATTCATTCATTCCACAAATATTGAGGGCTGGCTCCAAGCCAGATGCTGTGCCTCGTGCCCAATACCCTGGTTGACCAACCGATGAGCAGGAAGGACACAGTCCACACTCCCAGGGATCCAGCATCCTCTGCTGTGACCTCATCGAGGCTCAGAGGATGAGAGAAGGCCTGGAGATCTACAGAAGGAAGGCGAGAGTCTCTGTGGCAGGGAGCATGGAGGCTGAAGAAATACGGGAAAACCCCGTGCAACTCCTTCCCCTTGCCTCTTGACTTTTGTTTTTCTGCTATAAATATTTATGGAGACAATACTTTAGGATATGACACCACGTTGTTCTGGGACCAGATGCCATACACAGGCAATGTTGTGCTGGGCCAGTTCCTTCTGTGACATGGGCCTCCTAGTGCAGAGAGGGTGGCATGAGGGTATGGGTGTGCAGTGTGAATTCAGGGCCTGGACACAGGAAGTGCTTGATGAGCTAATGGTACAAGGTCCCTCTTCTGATGGCACACACATTCTGGTGGGAAGAGGAAACTTCAACAAGTGAAAAATGAAGAAAAAATATGTTCAGGTGGTTACACTGCTATGAAAAGCCAAAAAAAAAATTCAGGTTTAGCCTGAAACTGGTGACACTGGCCCTTGAAAAGCCAGCGAGATTTAAGGTAGACTGTTCCTTCACATCACTTTGAAAACACTGCCTAAATCTCGTTCCCTGCCCTTCCTTGGGACAGGGCACTAGATACAAGGCTCCTCTGTTTCACTCCTCTCCTTTCTTAAGAATTGCTGGTGGCTGTCAGACAGCAGTGGCCTTGTGGGCAAGTACCCTGGACCTTCTTTCAAGCCTCTATCCGCTCCTGGTCATTTATTTGTCTTCCTGCCCTGGTTGTACTGTTAGACAAAGTTAGGCTTCTGTGCCTATTTCTTCAATGCCTCAAGTTTTCCTGGAGACCTGTGTCCAGGACAGCCGCCGGCTCATTCACTACCTCTTGGGGCAGGGTGAGGCCATATGGTGCAGCTTGGTTGTAGAGGTGCCTCGCTTTCCTGAGTGACTCACATGGCCCTTGGGGAGGGAAAGAAGAGTGTGTTCTTTCTTGATTTTCCCAGGATAGTGAAGTGAACCCCTGTGGGGGGTGTTTACTGGATTATTTATGATACTCCTGCCTTATTCCAAATATGCTTTAAGATATCTAACAAACATATGTAAAATACAGGTTAGAAAAAGCTGAGAAAGGAAGAAGAAAAACAAGAGTAGAGACAATGGCATCGACATGAGGCCAATTCAAAAGTAATGGCCATGTGGAGTGCTAGAGGGAAGATAGAGTAATCAGGGGGATCGTTTCATAAACTATAGAAATGTCTAACCAATGTACTGTATACTTGAAACTAATAATAAAATACAATTTAAAAAAATACAGACCGAAAAATCTTTATATTTGCTTACGGGTGGACAACAACTTTGCTTCTCTCATAAGCAACATAAAGCACAGCCTTGCCTCTGCCTGCCATGGGGCTAATGTCAGTCTCCATGGCTGACAGATTCATGAGGGGCAGAGGTGTGCTGGATCCCAGCCTCAGCGATGTAGGTAAGACTCCTCTTCAAACACATGTCTCTCCTGAGGTCAATGCAGACGGCGTGGGCAGGTATTCATGGGGCAGGGCTTCCAGAAACTGCAGGATTGAAGGTGAGGTGCATCTCAGTTTTAATTCTACTTCTCTGCTTATTAGCTGTGTAATGTCAAGCAAGTTTCTTAATCTTTCTGAGCCTTGGTTTATGCATCGTAAAATGGTCTAAGAAAGCTTACCTTGTGAAGACTGAATGATCTATGTAGACTCATACAATGTATGGTGTGAGTGTGGCTGTTAGCATTGTCTTCACCAAGATGAGCATGTTGATGAAGCCTCAGTATTTTAAGAGGTTAAAAATAAAAAGTGTTTGAAGGAGGAACTTCAGTTCTACCCAGGGAGTACTATAATAATATTCATTATAAAAATAACAGGTAACCCTTATCGGACACCTTTTTGTGTTCAGCATTATGCTTATGCATTTTATGTGAATTATCTTACTTGATTTTTAAAACAACTCTCTGGTATAAGTAGTGTCATTGTTTTCACAGTGAAAACATTAGAGCTTGGAGAGGTCACCTTAGCAAGTTAAAGATCCAGAATTCCTGAGACGAGCACAGAAGTCTGTTCATTCGTTTTTCAACAACTTAGTTATTGAATGGCTGCTATGTCCCAGGCACTGGGCTAGGCCACGAGGATTCCATGATGTACAAAACAGGGTGGCTGCCCTCATGGAGCCTGGGAACCTCTCGGGGGAGATGGTCACATCCAACAGGACAGGGCTTCGACTTTGGTCTCTTTGTTCTAAATGTGGAGTTTCTTCTACATTACACTGAGGGGCAGCTCCAGGTTACCGCCCAGCCTGCTGGGTTGGAGTCTTAGGCCACTCTCATTTTTGTAAAAGCCAGGTGGAAATTCATTATTTTCTGGTCAGGTGTTTGTTTTGTTTTTGCTATAGAACTCTTCCTCCAACTTTGATATAGAATAAAGCTGGAACTTTCTGATTGAGGGTGGGGGGTGGGTCTCCCCTTCATCCCCAGTGTACCTCCCCAGACTGAGGAGAACCCACTTTGAATTTACTGGTCCAGATCATTGTACTTGGGGCTTAGGATAGGAAAACAAACAGTGAGGCATTTCATTCAAGAAAATGGTCCAGTCCTGAGAAAATTAGTTTTTTTGATTCTCTTTCTTCCTTTGGTTTCACCCTCTTTTACATTATTATTGCTCACTAGCATTTTTACATGAAGGTTTACAGGAAAGCTCAATGTTGTTAGTTAAAACCTAGAAAAAGGCTTATTTGGAAGGCGGCTGGAAATAGAAAGCAGACATGGAGATTTCCATCGGTTCAATTATCTTGGTTCTGCCAGTCCATTAACCAGAGAGAATCAGAAACTATTGCAAGGTCGAGGGCATTTTTTCCCCATTTAGTCATTTTGTCCCCATTTTTTTCCCTATTTATTTCAGTGTTTTTAGTTGTAAGCCCTCTTATCCTGTAAGCTAGCCACCTAAAAACCACAGAACTAAAAGGAGAAAGAGCTTATTTTTCCCTTTGCTCTGTAGGCATGAGCAGTTGTCTATGGGACTGTGTATATAGTCACATAAATACATATATGCACATATATAGACGTGTGTGTCTGTGCGTGTGCGTGCATGTGTTTGTCAGAAAAAGACTTTCCTCTACCCTCTTAGGTTTTTTCAGAGGCCTTTGAATTAAACTGATAAAATACAAATTATCAAGAAAAAAGACAGATTTTTAGTCATATAAATATGTACATGGGAGTTCACAGAAAAATGTGACTCAAAAGAGTGGTTAGAATGTGAGGTTTATTTACCATTTTAATAGGGGAAGGTAAGAGGAAGTAGTGCACTTACAGAAAAAAAATGACTTCTAATAGAGGAAGGGAGATCTCAGGGTACTTACGGGAAAATAAATGACTTTTTGAAAGATATAAATGGGCCCTTAGGAGAATAGGTGGGAGATATGATAGTTTCTTTTTGATAGTGTCTGTCTGGGTGTGGTGGTAAGAGTCAATCTTCCCCAGTTGCTTCTGGGAACCAGGTTTATGACCATTGAATTTGTTTGGGGGGCTCTGCTTTTAGGCAGATAAAGGGATTTCAGGAACTCAAATGCCTTCAGCTCAAAATAATTTTTATGCTGCGGTGGTCTATTCTGGATCCCTTCATGGTATATGTGCTTCCGTGATCCATGCCCACGTCCCATTAGGCACAGAGATAACAACTGGTGAGAAGGCATCTGAAATGATGATGTCATTTCCAGATTGTTTTTCTTGGTCACAGATAAGCCCGCTCTGAGCAGAGGTTGTTCATCTTTGCAAGTATGGGGTTCACATGCTTCCATGGGCAGGGGAGAGCTGGAAAATATATACTTCTCACATTTGTATCACCTTCTTTTCCTCATTCCATAAAGACTTCTTGATTATATGCCGAATGCCAGAAACGGTACTAACAACCGGGAATATAAGAATGAACAAAATCCCCACTTTTAAGGAGCTCACAACCTAGTGGGAAGATCCTCATGAAACTCATAATTAAACATTGTGTGCTAAATACTAGGATAAAGAAGGGCCCAAAGTGCTATGGGAACTAGTGGAGAGAATTCTCAGCTATGCCAGGGCAGGGTAAAGCATTAGAGAAAACTTCACAGGGGAGATGGGTTCTGAATTGAGTTTGAAGGATGGATAGGTAATTATCCAGGGTTACAAGAACACTGCAGGCAGCAGGAATGTGTCCGAAGGCCTGGGGGCACACAACATCATGGTGTTCGGGAATTGCTAGGTTTGTTACTGGAGTTAAGTGCTAAGGGGAATGCCGATGATAAACCTAGAGGGCTCTCTGGGGCAGGCCAGAAAGGGCTCTAGAGCAGCCCAGCAAGAGAGTGAAGGGCAGGTAGGAGGGACAGGGCACTGTAGGCAAGGAGCCCAACAGCAGAAGTGGAAATAGAGTTATGAGAATAGATTAAGATTATTCCTGCGAACAGCCTGCATCTGCACAGAGGCACTTTCACTGCCCACCTGGCGCGGCCATAGGCGAGGCTAAAAGTGAAATGGCCCCCACAGCAAGTTGGAAAAAGTTGAGCATGCTTGAGAATATATTCTTTGGCTTCTAACTTTGATTATTGTTACAGAATATGCATAGCCAGGAAGGAATTATACATATGTATTTCCCAGTGGCTATTGCTGAGCCAAAGGGAAAAGAACATTTGCATTTCTTAAAGAATTGATTAAGATTCTAAAGCCACACTGGAAAGTTAATAGTAAAAATGCACAGCTTGAAAGACTTTGCTTTTTGGCATGAAGAGTGCAGACCAGATTGACTCTAACTGTGACACAGTTTTTAATTAAGAATTTATAATGAGACATTTATAGCCACTCAAGAGGCCTTTTTGGCCCTTTGGGGAGGATACATGGAGGAGGAGATGTTTGTGATTCTAGCAGAAATTAATATGCAAACAGACCTCAATGTGTGTTTAAAAAGAATCAAATAAGGGGAAGCACTTTGTAAAGTGAAACTTGTCACACAAATTAAAACTAAATACAACGGGGGAAAACTTAGAAAATATACATAGGTTAAGCATTTGCTACTGGAACCAGCATTAAGACTAAATAGTTCCTAGTACCAATTTTAATGTGTGTGTATGTGGAGGCTTCCCCACACCAACAGGCAACTTTTGGACACCAGCAGCGTGTCAATTCTGACACTACTTATCCAGAGGTAGAAACAGATTCCACAGGAGGCTTAGTCCCCCAAGATCTCCTTCCACTTTAGGTGCTAGTCGCAAGCCCAGGTTGTTACCTATCTTCCGACCAACCGGGTATAAGTCAAAGAGGTCCAGGACCCTTTCCTTGAGTTCAAAATATTGGCTAGAACAGCTCACAGAACTCAGGAGAACCAGTTCACTCACTAGATAACAGATTTATTACAAGGGGTATTAAAGGATATGAATCAATAGCCAGATGAAGAGACACATAGGGCAAAGGCCCAAACAAAGTAGCTTCTGTCCTTGTGGATTTTATGGAGACTTCATTATGTAGAAGTGATTGACTCAGTCATTGGCCACTGGCGATATGTTTAACCTCAAGACCCTCTCTGCTCCCCGGAAATAAGGGAGTGGGACTGAAAGTTCCAGTCCTCTAACCACAGCTTGGATGCTGTTGACAATCAGCTCCTCCCGTGGGTAGGGTGTAAAAGTCACCTCATTAACATAACAAAAGACACCCTTGTTGCTCCCATCACTTAGGAATCTCTGAGGGATTTGGGAGCTGTGAGCCTGAAACAAGGGAGAAGACCAAATTTATATCTTTTCTTATAAATCGCAATATCACAAATACTATTAGGAAATTAGATAACACTTTCAAGTTAATTAATTCCCACTGATTTTGATTTAATAAGCATCATGCTAATACCAAATTTTTCCTCAAAGAAATAGAACTGGAAATTAACTACTATGAAATAGATGAATCTCTGTTTCATATGGAATCATTAAGCTCAGTGGCTTGATACTGAATCCATAATGACAGGACAGGCCAGTTAGGCAAAGCTTTGTTTAAAATTAGACTCAACTACGTTACTAATAGCAAGGTTGAAATTTAAAATAGTAGCTAAATTTTCTCTTGCTTGTATCATACCTCTAAGCACAAGGTTCTAAGCTCCACTACTGCTGTGATTTCTAGATATGTGTCTCTTAAGCTGGACTGTGTCTCTGAGAGGAGGGATTGGTGTCTCATATTTGTGCTTTCATTTGCATTTGGCATTTATATCTATTTAGGTATCTTTGTAGTGTTGCTTAGTTCTTTCCAACTAATATCCGGCTGCCTTGATGAAGACCTGTGGTTAAAACAAAAACAAAGGCATCGTTAAGGGAAGCTGCTTGATCTGGGTAGGCTAACTGTTGTTTGTAACCATTGCAATGGTGCCTCTTTCAGACGCAGCAAGAAAACCAGACTGTATTCCAGAATACTCCCTAAACTATAACACCAGAGTGAATTCTCATTTTGTGCAGTCACACAGCACTAATATCCTGGGAAAGTAGTAAATGTCTACTTCCTACAAAATTGTGCAGACTCTGGCTGTAGTCCTTCCTACCCTTTTTTTCCACCGCGCCCCCTCCCCGCCCCCACCCTCTCCTCCCGCCGGCCCCCAAGAAACCTGCAGACCTCCGGAGAGCTCTCAAGGGCTTGGAGCATTCTTACTTGTCATAAATTGCATTTTCTTGGCCTCCATTGCAGAGATAGATTGGGATCTGAGAGCCACTGGGAAATGAATGCATGTGAGATCATGTTGTATTTGTCTGACTTATTCACTTAGGTTAGTGCCCTAAGGTCTGTCCATGTTGTCACTTATGGCAAGATTTTATTCTTTTTTATGGCTGAATAATACTCCATTTTAAATATATATATGTATGCATGTATATATATGTACATATATGTATATGTATATATTTACATTTTCTTTATCTATTCATCCATTGGTAGACACTTAAGTTGCTTCCATGTCTTGGCTATTGTAAATAATGCTGCTATAAACATAGGTGTGCATATATCTTTTCAAGTTAGTGTTTTCATTTTCTTTGGATAAATACTGAAGAGTAGAATTGCTGGATCTTATGGTAGTTCTATTTTTAATTTTTTGAGGAACCTCCATACTGTTTTCCATAGTGGCTGCACCAATTTACATTCCCACCAACAGTGCATGCACAAGGATTATCTCTTCTCCACATCCTCCTTGACACTTACTATGTCTTATCTTTTCTATAATGTCATTCTAACAGGTATGAAGTGATATTTCATTGTGATTTCGATTTTCATTTCCCTGATGATTAGTGATTTTGAGCACCTTTTCATGTACCTGTTGTTTATCTGTATGTCTTCTTTAGAAAGATATCTATTCAGGTCCTCCGACCATTTTTTAATCAGATTTTTTTCTTTTCTTTTTTCTATTGAGTTGTATGAGTTTTATATATATATATTATAAATATATATATACATATTATAAATATATATACATATATACATATATATGTTATATATATATTTATATATATATATGTGTATATATATATTTTAGATATTAACCCCTATCAGATATATGATTTCAAATATTTTCTGTCATTTGGTAGATTGCTTTTTCATTTTGTTGCTAGTTTCCTTTACTGTGCAGAAGGTTTTTAGTTTGAGGTAGTCCACTTGTTTATTTCTGCTTTGTTACCCTTTGCTTCTGGTGTCAAACAAGGGACCTCTTATTTGGTCATTTTGCTCTGCAATGTTGACAGAAGTGGGAAGAGTAGATATTGTTGCTTTGTTCTTGAGCTTGTTAATTCTTTCCACTTCTCCAACTGTATGTATTCCTGAAGACGTTTCTTACCTTCTATGTCTACCTTTGGGTCGGTGCTTTCAGCTGTCATTTTTGATGGCTAATATTCCTAATGCAGACATAATAGAAAGTCTGCTGCATAATTCTGGAATTTCTACTAATACTACAGAACAGAGCTCAAATATTTATGGAGCCTTTTCTGATTCCCCCACACATAGAGAGGCTCTCTTCTCTACGTTTCCTCATAGTTCTTCACAAAGACCTGCTTTATGACAGTAATCATATTGCATCATAATATTTATCTCTCCGTCTTTCCCACTAGATTGTGTCCTCGAGAGACTGTGCCTTACTTATCTTTCCCTTCCCAGAACTGTGCTTAGAGACCCCCTAATGCCCACTGATGAATATATGAAGAAATAGAAGTCAAAGTTTAATAGCTAAACATTTTCACCTTTTATTTGCATTGGAAATGTGTTCCTTTTCTTTCTGATGATATCTTTGTGTATGAGCGCATGCCCACCTCTACCCTTGAGGATATTTCTTTTCATATAGTCCCCTGTTATCTTTACATTGGTGCCTGCATTACAAATTTCTGGATTTTTTGGAAGGGTTCTGTATAAAGAGAGTATGGATTTCTTTTAGGTGGTAACAAGCTAAAGGGTCCGTTTTTGCCAAATGAAATCAAAGGAGAGATATTTATCCAAGATTCAATTTTCTTCATTTCCTATTTGTTATGGGATGTCATGTGACACTTATATTTACTTTGAAGTGCACTGAAGTGTGTCCTCTGGAAGGAGGGTACAGATTGTATTTGGATACTAAATGACTATGTAGCTTATGAAGGTAGAATTTTTCACTGATGAATCTACTTATGCTTTTTTTCTTTCTCTGTTATTCACTACCAAGGTAATGAAGATTTGGGGAAAGTTCTGTGTGAATTATTCAGGTAATTTGCATGAAAATACTTTTTCTTCTCAAATGATGTCCTTTTACTTTTATCTCTCCGCCTCAAAGAATTTAGAATATGTTTTCTTAAAGATTTCAAATGAAGTGATAGACTTCCTTTTCTAGTTTAAACTCTCTCTTTACTTCTTCTGGAGAAGGGCTTGATCTTTTCTCATGGAAATTTTTACATTATGTCATTTTCTTTTTTTTCAGACTTAAAGAATGGAGCTGAGAGAAAGAGTTTAGGAAAGCTTAATTAGCTATATTTCTTCTCAACTAGAACAGTCGTGTGATTTGCATCTTGTGTTTCCTTATAACATTCATTGACCATGTAGCAATTCTGATAAGATAAAGAACTAAACTAAACTCTCACATTTTAAATATAAGAGTAGGCAACCACACTCATGGTGATAAAATTTAGTTACTTAGGCAAAAAATTATTTGTTATATCGATAATGTGCCTGTAAGATTACCATATTAAATGTTAAATACAAATTAGAAATAAAATACAAAGAAGTTAACAAAGTTAAAAATTATATTTTATAGCCTCAGAAAAATTTAAAGTTTATTAGGGAAATTAGATAATCTAGTTCAAATGCTCCTTTTGTTGATAAGAAGATGATCATTCAGAAAATTTAAGAGGCAGAACTGACATGTTCTAAGGCTTTTTATGCTATTGTGTTTCCACTGAAAAGATAAAATTTGATTGTTTGAATATTGTTGTTTATGAAATTGTTCATCATTATACAAGCTTGTCTAACTACATTCTTGTTCAATCAATAAAAAAGGATATAAGATAAAATACGATAGTCCCTCTGAAAGTCCTGCCATCACCCAACACACATGCATATCCATGCACACACGCATTCTTCTATTCACAGTTAATAACATAATTTTCTAGTCATTTCACTGCTGTTTTACATACATTGTACCTATATACACATATATTAATATAATGGCCATTTTGTTTTGTTTTGCAAAGAGGCGTCTGTGACTTGCTCTTTTCTAGTTGATCTGTCTTAGAGATCTTTGATTCCAGTACAATGGTTGAATTTATTCTTTTTAATAATTGTATAGCATTTCATGGTGTGGATTATTATAATTTATTTAGCCATCCTTCTATTAATAGATATTTAGTCTTAGGGCTCCCCCCTTCAAGTTCTTCTTATTACAAACAGTGTTAAAATAAATAAATACCCTTTAACTGTGATGAGGTTCAAGACATGCTACCCCGAAATATGGTGTCTTGGCATAGTGAATATTTTAAGCTGAAGGAATTTAAGAAACAGCAGGTGCAGGAAGGACTCTCCAAGCTTCTCATTCTTCCCTGAAGCAGGTCATAGACCTTCATATGAGAGGTGCCCTCCCCACACCTGGGGAAAAAAACACCCTTGTGTCCGAAGACGGAGGGATACCCAGAGGAACACAAACGAACAGCCTTGCTCAATTTCCCCTAGTTTACCATCTTTAGCTCATACCCTTTGTCCTATTGAGTTTTTCCATGACTTTCTACTCTTCATCAAACCTCCAATAATAGTACTCAGACTTACCCACTTCCTCAAGTCTTCATTTCCTTTTAAAGGCTCCTGTGTTATGTAAAAATTATATTAAATAAATTTATATGCTTTTCTCTTGTTACTCTGTCTTTTGTCAGTCCAAATTATAGGGCCTCAGGCAGAGAATCTAAGACAGATAGAAGAAAGGAATTTTTCCTCCCCTGCACCTCAAAAGGATAGCTAATAATTCTCAACCTATTTGTTGACTATTCTGTGTCACTCCCCTGTCTCTGATATGAAAAGTTACATTTACTATCAACCAAATTCCAGAGTGTGCTCACGTACACATGTATATGTATGTATGGAGAAAAAATGTTTTTTCATGTATATGTATGTATGGAGAAAAAATGTTTTTTCATTTTTCTCCACAGTTGCTTATCTGAAGAGTTTCTTCTTCTTTTTGAGTCAATTTTAATAATTTTCTTTTTCTTAAAAAAAATACCCATTTTATTTAGGTTTTCAAATATATTTTTACAAATTTTACATAGTATTTTCTTATAGTTCTAACATCTTCCTATATATCTGTTTGTAATTATTTTCTCTTTCTAATTTTTAATATTTGTATTTATATCCTGTCTTTTTCATCATCACACTGCCAAAGATTTATTTATTTCATTTGTTTTTTTTTAAAGATCTAGCTCTTGATTTTCTTGATCATGTCTACTTTCTGTTTTCCATTCTATCAATTTTTCCTACATTATACTTCTTTATTCCTTTATTTCTCTTGATAATTATTTTGTTGTATTGTTTATAATTTGTGAATTTGATGATTAGCTGATTTATTTTCTAATATATAAGAGTTTTAAAGAATATATATTCTCTTTATGGTATATGAAGTGATATTTTATCTATTAGATTTAGCTTGTTAATTGTATTATTCAAATGCTTTTCAGTCTTATTTTTGTTTGCATGACTTAATCTCTGAGAAACAGATTGAGTTATCCCGCTGTGATTATAATTTTGCTATATATTTTTTTGTTTTCTCAGGTGTATATAGAGATATTTTAGAGAAAAATTGGCAGAAGTTGTGATAGGATCCATTAGCCAGATGCTAACATTAAAAACTGTTTGGCAAGATATTTTTTAATTAAATTTATTAGGGTGACATTTGTTAATAAAATTATATAGGTTTCAAGTGCACAATTCAATAATACATCATCTGTATATTGCATTGTGTATACATCACCCAAAGTAAAATCTTCCGTCAACATGTATTTGACCCCCTTTACCCCTTTCTACCCCTTCTCCTCTTTTCCTGCTGGTACCACTAAACTGTTGTCTGTTTCTATGAGTTTTTGTTTATCTTGTTTGTTGGTTGCTTTCAGTTTTATATCTTACATATGAGTGAAATCATATGGTTCTTAACTTTTTCTGTCTGACTTACTTTGCTTAGCATGATAATCTCAGGATCCATCCATGTCGTCGCAAATAGCAGTATTTCATTTTTTCTTATGGCTGAGTAATATTCCATTATATATGTGTCCATCTATCAAAGGACACTTTGGTTGTTTCCATGTCTTGACCACCACGAATAATGTTGCAATGAACAGTGGGTTACATATATCTTTATATATAAATGTTTCTAAATTTGGGGGGTAGATACTCAGAAGAGGGACTGCTGGGTCATATAGTAATTCTATTCTTAAGTTTTTGAGGATCCTCTATACTGTTTTCCTTAATGGCTGTACCAAAACTACAGTGAGATACCACCTCACAACTATTAGAATGGCTATTATCAATAAGACAAGTGATAACAAGTGTTGGAGAGGTTGTGGGGAAGAGGGAACCCTCACACACTGCTGGTGGGAATGTAAATTGGCAAGGTATTTCTTAATAACTCCACAATAATTGCTGTTTTACCTAGAAGTTGTTTCTACCAGATCATGCTAATTCTTTAGGTTTAAATAAATCACAATAATTGCTTAATAACCCTATCTCTACCTTGACATTTCACCTTGTCATTATGAATAATTTGTGATTATTGTCTTTTCACCTCTACCTAGATTATATATTCTTTGAGAGAGCAACTTTTAAATTCTTTTAAAAATTGACTAGCTCTAAAGATCCAGAATATTGTACTAAAAACAAAGTCTTTTTATTTTTCTCTTTATTTTCCCTTATAATCAGTCCTTAAAGAGCTAATGAAAAGATGTTTTGTTTTGTTTTTCTTCCTTCCTTCCATCTCCTTTTTTTCCTTCCTTCCTTTTTTTTTTTTTTTTTAATTAGGACAGTGTATTGAAAAAAAAACCAGTTTATTAAAGGATATGATAAAGGATATGGATGAATAGTCAGATTAAGAGAAACAGAGGGTAAGGTCTGGGAGGGTCTAGAGCACAGGAGCTTCTGCCCCTGTGGAGTTGGGACGCATCACTCTACTGGTACAAAGATGTGTTCACCAACCTGGAACCTCTCCGAACTCCATACTTTTGGGATTTTATGGAGGCATCCTCATGTAGGCATGATCAGGAGAATGGAGAAGGGGCTAAAAATTCCAAGCTTCTAATCATGGCTTGGTCTTTCTGGTGACCAGCCCCTATCCGGGAGTCACCCAGAGTCACCTCATTAGAACAAAAGATGCTGCTAGTGTTCTTACCACTTAGGAATTGACGAGGATTTCAGGAGATCTATGTCGGGGACAGGGTCAAAGACCATATGTATGTACTATATATTTCTTATTATAAATTGCAATATCACAGGTGTATAATTAGTGTCATGATAGTTTTATTTAATTCAACGTCTTGTTAACTATCATTGACTTGTGTGCGATGTTTTCAGGCTTTTAGTTTTCATTTTGCTAATTTTTATATTATTCTATTATTCCCACTTAAGAATTTATAATGCAGTTATGTTAGCTCTGATAAAATATATATTCTCATTATTATTTATAGAAAATGAAGAGGAAAAATGTACCATAGTATTTGTTATAAGCATTTCCCCAAATGATATTTTACTGAAGTTATTGTATGACAGACATTCCAATTTTATGGCAGTTCTTATATAAAATTTACTTCATACTTTCAAATTAAAGTAAATTTATATTATTATGTGAATAAAAGGAATAATCACTATGGAATCAAAACTTAGATAGGATTTAAACTTTAATTCCTTGTTTGCTTGCCCAAATTTCTACTTTAATCAAGTTCTATCCTGCTTGAGAATCTATAAGCAAGGTAAAACTCAATTCTGAAGGGCTGAAAGGTTATATAATTTTGATATGTCTCATTAAGAAAAAGGATACAAAATTTAAAATATAAAATTAGATATAGAATTTATACCAAGAAATCACAACAAAGTACAGATTTTAAAAGAGCTGATAAAAAGAAATCACAAAATTAAATGCCTAACACATTGCTATAGATTCTGCCCCCTTCCCCCCATCATATTTTTGGCTGTAAATTCCTTACCATCTGTTCCTATGACAACAATTTTATAATAGTTTCTGTAACATGAATGGAAAGACAATTCAGTCTCTTCTTTGTCATAGTCAATTATAATATTATTATTATTTCTGATAGCTTAAAGAAGTTTCTTTTAGCTTCACAACTTGTTATTGTCATATCATGTAACTTTTTAGAAGTATTGACAAATATGGGATGCCTCTATCACTTTTTTTCTATGGTCTGTCACAGATGTGCTTACTGTTTGTAGGACAGCTTTATGTTCTGCACCGTAAACCCAAGGATTCCATGTAATTATTTTAAGGAAGTTGGATACGTGTGATAGGGGAACTGTTCAGAGCATGGGCGTTGGTGTTGGTGACACTGTGTTTGAATCCAGCCCTGCCACTTACTGGATATTCTCAAGTCTTGGTTATTAAACTGTGTTCTGATAAAGATTAGACTACTGAAGTGCTTTCAAGCCATGTTTTTAAAAAATTTAAATAAACTTCTTATTTTAGAATAGTTTGATTTATAGTTTCAAGCTATTTTCCACATGTGTGTTCTCATTTAGTCTTCTTAATATTGTGAGATGAGCATTTTGAGAGTTAAAGGGAGATGAAGATTTTACCTAAAGTGACAGACAGCACATGTCAATTATAGGCTCCATGCTGAAGAGATATCATCAGTGTTAACAGCTTTTGTACAACAAACATTACTAGGAGTCAGTAGCAATAGCTGTAAGATCATTATGTAACTAACTAAAACTAAATATCTTTTTTGAAAAATCCTCTTTTTTTTGTCAATCTTTTATAGTTGGGCCAACTTCTCTTCACGAGTTTAGTGAATTTCCTTGACAATTCATTTCTCTGTCTAGGCTTTAAAGTCCTTAATAAAGTCCTCATAGGACAACTAACCTCGGTTCTCTTAGAATGACTCTCTTTGGGCATCAGCAGAGCACTGAGGGGCTGAGCTGACCTTGTGAACGTTGGCTCCATTAAGCGACTACTGGGAATAAGAAGGTATGTTTGCCGCTGACCATGGTGCATCTATCTTTTAATACAATGATTTTCTCTAGATAGACTACCATAACTAATTGATGAAGGAAAATCAGTTTGAAAGGAGGAAAATATATTTTTAGGAGAAATCATCACATATGGGAAATGGGGAATATTCTTTTTCTGTTACCTAAAGTGATATTAAAATGATAAAGAATGAGAGGAAAGAAAAGAATGGAAAAGTTAGAGCCATTTGTTCCAACTCTTAAAAATTTTCTATCATTGAAAAGAAAACTAATCAATGTGCTAAGATGGCTTTGCCCTCAGCAATGTAGCATGGTGGGATGAGCCAAGGTTTTGGAATAAGACAAAACTTGATTCAAATTCTGGTTGTGCTGCAACTCACTATATGATATTGGGTGAGGTATTGCAACTGTTAGAAGCCTTAGTTTTCTCTTCAGTAAAGTAGGAATAATTGTAAGCTTGCAGGATTGTCGTTATAGAAAATGCCTAGCATACTATCTGGTACATTGCACTAACGTAACAATACTAGCTATGTTATATTTGCAGCGCCTTTCATTGGAGGGCTTCTTCCTTCTTAGAGAATAAATTAAAAAGGGACCTATCAGTGCCTGATTGTAATTGCAGTGAACAGACAGGACAAAGAAATCCATTTGATTTTTTGGTAGAATAAGAGGCATGTGAGACTGAGAAGATAAAGATATAATAAAAATTGTACTGAGCTGGTATTTACCTATAACAATAATGTGATGGTTAATTTTATGTATCATATTGGCTAGGCCATAGTACCCAGATATTTCGTCAGACACCAATCAAGTTATTGCTGTAAAAATATTTTCTAGATGAGATTAACATTCAAATCAGTAGACTACAAATAAAGCAGATTAATGTGGGTGAGCCTCATCCTGTCAGTTGAAGGCCTCAAGAGAAAAAAAACAGATCCTCAGAGGAAGACGGAATATGCCTCTACACTGTCTTTGGACTGAAGCTGCGATATCAACCCTTCCCTGGGTCTCCAATCAACCAGACTACCTTGCAGATTTTTGACTTGCAACCTCCACAATCCAATGAGCCAATTTTTAAAATTCAGTCTCCCTCCCTCCTGCACCTTCCCCCAACTCTCTCCTTCCTTTTACTCTTTCTGCAGAACCCTAATACACATAGATTAAATGTTGATTTGTGGGGACAGTGTAAGTTTATGAAAGGGCAACAAATATTGTTGGAGCCCGGCCTCTCTTTGGCTTATTTCTCGTCATCTTTTTACCCTTATTTTGATATTCAGGTTTTTAGGGGACAGATACCTACATACCTTTGCTTAGTATTTGCTCTCTCTGTTATAGATAATCAATGAAAGTCAGAAAAAACAGCAAATGTTGGATAATTTTAACCATTTGCAAAGTATGTTAGTACACATTATTTAATACTTAGAACAACCCTGTGAGATATTAAAAGTAACCGTGTTTCAGAGATGAAAGAATAACATTAAAAACAATACTGAGTATTTGTTGAGCTCTTCTGGGCTAAGCATGTCACAGAAATAATCTCATATAAGCCTCGTAGCAGCCCATGGCATGGATGCCCTTACAGTGTGCTTCTCATTTACAGATGAGCACACTGAGGAACAAGTTCAGTTGGTGGCTGGGCTAGAACTTGAACTCTGATCAACTGATTCCAATGAAGCCTGTGTTTTTTTTTTTCTGCCTTTGAGCGGTGCCTTTTTCATCTCCCCCACCACCCCCAATGTACAAGACACATCTCAGAGCCCTTTTGTGGCATCAGTTTCTGTGCTAGTATCATATTTCTGGAACTCAGCTAAAAGTCTAGCATTCAATTAGGACAGAGATCAAATGACTCCAGGCTACAGAAACAGTGCCTTTCCCCTCTTGAGTCAAAGATTCTCATTTACAGCTATTAATATTGAAAGAGATGAGATATATCATTCTATCAGCCATCAATTTTCCCCTGCCTTAGTGGTGGAACTGCAGGACAATTCTGGACACAGTTGAAGGCACCTGAGGAAGTAAGGAGAGGAAGTGGAGAACTAGAGGATTTAGAGCTGTAGCTTTTTAATCTTCTTCCTCATCTGATACATGAGGAAACTGAGGCAGGGAAGTTAAGTCACCTGCTCAAGGTACATTAGACTGGAGCAGCTAAAATTTAACGTGCACACGAAATCACTTAGAATCTTGTTAAAGTGTAGGTTCTGATTCTGTAGGACTGGGCTGGGGCCCAGGAGTCTGCATTTTCTAACATACTCTCAGGTGAAGCTGATGCTTCTGGTATAGGGGCTGCACTGAATAACAAGGGGGAGTGAAGCATTGTGACAGAGAGGATAGAAGTAAAAGGAAGGAATGAGGTCTTAATAGGTCCTATAACAGGATGTAATGGGACAGGCTGCTCTCTGCAGTGTTTATTAATAGTCAGATGCTCTTTAAAAACACTGGTTTATAGATAATGGTATGATTTCAGATGTACCACAGGGGTTAAGAATTTTAACAGGCTGGAACAATAAATTGATTTTTAACATGCTTAAAGTGAAACAGAATCAGTATGATAAAGAAAAAAAGCCTCATTGTAATAATACAGAATGGAGGAGATCTAATTTAATAGCCACTTGTGTGAAAAGACCTAGAGGCTTTAGTTGCTTATAAATTTGGTTAATAATATGATGTGGTTGTATTAACAGAAGTATATAGCATGTGTGGAAAGGGATGTGATAGTTTTCTTATACAATGCACAAGTCATAACATGCCTAGAGGATGTGTTCAGTTTAGTATGTGTCACATTAAAAATGATATCAGAAATCTGAAGTGCATCCAGACAAGCAAGTCTGGGAACACCTGGGGATGATGCATTTAAGGAATAGTTGAAGAAATTGGATGTTTAACCTAGAGCTTAAAATGTCATACAGAATAATGTAAAGCCCGACCCAAATATTTGAAGGGACATCATTTGTATGACATGAAATTTATTCTGTGTGAACTAGAATCATTTAAAATGGAAACTAGAGAGATTCCAGCACAATCTAAGACATTTGTGGGGAGACTGAAAAAGAGAAAAAGGCTTAGAGTTGAATTCCAGCTGTGTGACATCAAGTAAATCACTTAGCTACTCTGTCTCAGGCTCTCCATTTTTAAAATGGGGAAAAGGTCTTCCTCCATGGTCATTATAAGGAGTCAATGAGATAATATGTGAAAAAACCGTCACTGAAGGTGTGCAAGCCAAGGACCATTAACCTCTCGGGAATTTGGGATAAGAACCTTGCACAGAGGTTTGCTGCCAGACAGAAATCAATAAGCATGATTTATAGGGTCCCTTCCAATTTTAAGACTCTGTGCAGGCTAGCATCACCACTTTTTTCCTGGCTATTAAAAATGCAGGTGGAAAAATTGCTTCATTCAATTGTAATACTATTCAGTCCTCTCGAGCCAAGATAGGAGGCAGAAATGAACTTTATTTTGAGCATTTCATTCCCTACTCTCAAATTGAATCATTTTTCTTTGAATTCTAAAGTGATACCATTTCCATTTTATGAGGATATCAAGGGCATATGTACAGAGTAGCTTCTGATGTGGTAGCTTCCTATGATTTATTTTTTCACAGCATAGTGGTTAGACATCTATATAATTTACAAAGTGATCTCCCCGATAAGTCTAGTACCCATCTGGCACCATGCATAGTTATATAATATTATTGACTATATTCCCTATGGTGTACTTCTTATGTGGTATGAGTTGAGAAGAGCAAAGAAAGACTCAATTGTACAGAATTATTTTTTCCATTGGTCCTGTTATACATCTTAAAATTACTCTATTATTGTCATTTCTTTGTATAGAACCATAAAATGTGAATGTTATATAGAGTGACTAATGCCTTAAGCCATTATCAGTCATTGGTCAGACATCTTGGCCAGACCTAGATTGGTCATTAGTGTAGTATTCAATGCTCATGAAGATGCACTACTCAGTTCTGCTGTGGGAGCATTGTTGACTGGCAGCCCTAACTGCTGGCCAATAGGAACTGCCACCATGTTTGCACCAGGTTACATTTCCTGTGGGTCACTCCCAGCCAGTGACTGACCATGGCAAAGGTAGTAATGCAGGTGAGTTCCCGAGAGATTAGGGCTCCTCCAGTGGGTGACTTTTACTTGAGGACTCCCCATCAGCCCAGCTAAACCTTTCTAGGAACTGTGTTGCAGTCCCAGGCTCTCCTTACCCAGTTCCTTCCCTTCCTCCTCCTTCACAGGTATCAATTAGACCTGCACTGTGGTCTGAAGATTCTCCCTTCCTCTCCTAATCTCTGCTCTGTATCCTTCATAGGCATTTCCCTCAACAAATTTCATGCACATCTATATAACCCATGAAGAACCTAAACTAACACAAGTTATTCCAGGAGTGATCTGAGAGAGCAGGTGGTAAGATGGGGTCGTGAAACATGCTAACTCACAGCCTGGAAGGCAAAGAGGGCACCAGCCTGAGTAATATATGGGGAATGAGTAATCCCTGGCACAGGGTGGAGGCTAGAGGGCCAAACTTTTCACTAGTGGTGACCTGGGGAAAAAAGCCCCAGTGAGGGGAACTGCCTTGCAGGAGCAATGAGTCAGCATTTGAAAATGATGGGGGAGTGGGAGATGTCTACAAAGGCAGTGAACTTGGCTGATTACTACTTACAGGCATACCTCACATTATTGCACTTTGTAGATGTAGCATTTTTCACAAATTGAAGGTAAGACTCTCCGTTGGCAAAAAGATTACAAGTTGCTGAAGGTTCAGACGATGGTTAGTAATTTTTAGCAATAAAATATTTTAAAATTAAGGTATGTACTACAGTATAGTGTAAAACCAAAATTGTGTGACTTGTTTTATTGCATTATTCACTCTATTGAGGTGGTCTGAAACCGAATCAGCAGTATCTCCAAGGTAAGCCTGTGGTTGTACTGATTCCCTGCTAAGAATGAGATAGGGGCCTATTCTGAGAAACCAGCAGTTAAAGGCTAACCACAAGAGCCAGAGGCTTTCTTTGATAGCTTACAAAGAGACCCTGCTGAGCATCATCTTTAAAGAGAATTGCAGAGCTCAGAGACAGGAATGCTCAGTTGAGGCAGGTCATACTAAGGTCAGGGCACTGGTTGAGGAAACCTGGTACCCTGAAACATGGCAGGAAGACATCTGGATGGATGTCTCTGAGGACTTCCTGAACCCTCGGAATTTCCCTAGTATGACCTAGCACTGCCTCTGTGCTGAGAGATGCTACAGAGGCCTCATCTCTACGAGCCAACAGGAGGTGCTCCCACTTCCTCCCATGGCTGCTAAGTGGATAACAGGTTAAATCCCAGCATAACCTGGCTGAACAGTGCTGGGCCTGATAATGGAGGAAAGAGGTTATACACAGAAGCCTCAAGAATTAGCTAGAGTGTACCTGCCATCAGGGGAATACTCCTGGAACTGGATTTTGAGGGTGTTTGATCATGTTTGATCAAGGGGGCTATAATGTATGACTAGATTAATAAGAATTCGTCTTCTTGGGCATACTTCCTTGGGACATGGGAAATTAACACCCTGGCAAGGACTCTGGGTGTCATGTTTGTGTCCTCTCTCCTGAAATTCATGTGAATCCCCAACATGATGGTTATTGGAAGGTGAGGCTTTTAAAGGGGAGGTAATTAGGGTTTGATGAGGTCAGGAAGGTGGGGCTCTTATGATGGGATTAGTGCCCATGTAAAAAGAGACATGAGATCTCTCTCTGTGACTGTGTACACTGAAGAAGGCCGTGTGAGGACAGAACCTGGAGGAGGGCCCTCGCCAAGAGGCCAAGTGTGCTGGCACTCTGATCTCAAACTTCCAGCCTCCAGAACTTTGAAAAATAAATGTTTTGATAAGATATTACAAGGCAATGATAAAAGAAGAAATACCAGCAGTTCCAAACAACAAATTTGGCTCCCTGGGTTAGGCTCCACAGAAAGCTTTAGGTGCCTGGGCGCATGAAGATGCTGGGTGCCACAGAAGGGAGGGAGGAGGCACAGAAGTGAGACCAAACTGGATCATTTTATTTTAAGACCAGTTCCCATTCTGTGTAAATCTTAGCATAAAGTTTTCAAAGGAACACTAAAGGCAACTGTGAGGAAGAGAAGTGGTCCTGCCTCTCTGAGCAATGCTCTCCACACCTAACTCCCCCCAGGAGCACATGCCTTCCGCTTAGGGCCCTTCAGAGCCTCACACAAAGGTTGCCACGCATCAGATCCATGTTGCAATGAGAGCAAGTTCATGGAGCAGAACAATGTGAGTGATGGCCATGGAATTTTCTGAAGAATCCTGAACATTTGATTATCTTGAACAATTTAGCCCATTTTAAATGAGGTTTTCACATGTCCCCCATATATCAAAATTTACTTGAGAACATGAAATAAAGTTTTCTGTGACATTTGCAATGCGGCTGAGCCTTCACTTATGCTGGGCCCTGCTATGAGCACCATCTGGGCTTGTCTGTAGATAAAAAAAAAAAAAAAATCCTTCATTTCTAAGTCTTAACGTGAATGACATTATTTACAATAGATACTATATTATGTTATCTGAAAAACGTGAAGGCCTCCCCCAAGCCATTGAACAACGTTAGAGAATAAAAACTCCCCAAATCTGCTCATTGTCTTACTTTATAGGAAGTGTTTTTGAAATATTGATGATATTGATGTCACACTCTTTAGATGGTTGTGCATGTGAGATTTGGTTGTTACTGAGGGTTTTTATTTATGATGAGAGAGTCATAGAAGTGTGGGTGGAGGTAGAGGCCTGCAAGTTGAAATATTACATCATGAGAATTCAAGTTGGGAGCAAGTTCTATGACATGTCATATTTCCAGACTGGTATGTGAGATCAAGACCCTTAGACAGTGAGCTGACTGCCCAGACGTCCATCTCATGGTGGTGTTCATGAAATAAAAGAATTAGATTTTTCTGTGGTTTTAAAAAAGTATTTGAAAAAAAAAAAGTATCCCAGTATTGCTGATAGAAATAAAGAGAAAGTTGAGGTCGAGGACAGTTATAGTTCTTAACTAGAAAACCGAAGTTTTGGGTGAATCAAGCAGTGGAATGTGAAATTCAGCAGTGACCTGGTTCTGTGAATATAAGCAATTCACCATATATTCTCTACAGAAAGAAGAAAAAGTACTTTGTAAAATAGTTTCAGCTGGTGTCTCAGCTAGTACAAAAATTGCTCATCAACTGAGAGATAAAATTTTAGTGGAAATTGAAGAGACAATTTGTGGTATGATGATATGCACAAGAAGCCTATGTCTGTACAGAAAACTGATTTGGGTGAAATCCAGAAATTTCCATAGTTAAGATCTTGGGGATTCATGAAAAACTAGATACTTGGGTATCTGAATACATTTATATCTATTTATCTTTATGTCTGTCTATCTATCTATCTATCTATCTATCTATCTATCTATCTATCTATCTATCATCTATCCATCCATCCATCCATCCATCCATCCATCCATTTATCTACCCATCCAGTCATTCTTTTTTAAAAACCAGGAGTGCTGTGTGTCAGGTATTGTGCTAGGATACTCCTAAAACAGGAAGTCTAAAACATCACCATGGAAGAACACTTATTATAGATTAAGGTACCTTAATCTATGACCTGGTACAGGATTGGAAAGAACATAACCCTTACGGTTTACTTCCTCTTATTCATTTTCATTCACTCTGCTTTTCTGCATTAAACAATTTGACAAGTGGGCCGATTCACTCAAGCTTATCAATCCTTTGTTTTTTTTCTTCCCAAATTTTTTTCAAATAATCTTTGGTTAACTGGCCCTACAAATTATATACCATAGAGCAGTTTGTCAACAAGATTTGTAGAGCTTATATAGGCATGAAAGGAGAAGTTCTCACTTTGGTATTCTGTGACTTCCTGTGGGTTTCTAGTGATTTGAAAACAAGCATTAAGGATTTTTTTCTTGTTGCTGAATGTGCTTTCTACATGGATGGGAGAACCACCACAGTTGCTGATGGTTAAAGTGGTTTTCGAAGGAGAACCCAGAATCTGGGACTAACTTTCTATCTTTCAAGGTCTCAGTTGCCTCCCACTCTTTTGCTCTCTTTCTTACACAAATACAATAATAACAAACATATCATGACACAGTTATTAAAGGGTCTTTCTTATATTAACTCATTTATTAGTTACAAACACCCTAGGAGGGAAGTGCTATTACTATCCCATTTTACAGATGAAGAAAAGGGGCCCAGAGAGATTAAGTCATTGTTTGACAATGCACAGCTGGTAAACTGTGGAACCTGAATTCAAACACACAAGGTCTAGCCCACAAGAATCCAACTTCACTGCCTGTCACACCAGAGTTAATCGAATGAGAGAAATATTTCTCATTCATCATATCTTCACTCACATTAGCATGTGACAAAGAGACTCAAAGAGTTCTTCCTCCCAGTAGATCTTTTGTTGACTGTCCCCCTCCATCTCATTCAATTAACTTATATGGAGAAAGGGCAGATATCATTAAGAGGCTTAGAGCATATCTCAGCGGGAATTGGGAGAATTCTAAAACCATTTCCAAGTATACTCTGGTTATGGTCCTGGCTCCATGTCCATTGGACACAATAAAGATAATTGAGGTAATAAAAGATCCTCAAAAGCAGACATTGTATGTTCTATTAAAAATATATCTTTCTCACTCTGCAACCAGTAAGTAATGAGTTTCTGTCTGGTGAACAGAAGCACAGAAAGCTGTTTGGCTTTTAGAAGTTTCAGTCTCCCCATTCCTCACAGATAACGAGTGGGTGCTTTGTATGGTAGAGGGTCTGCAGAAGTCCCGGACTGGTGCCAGGCCATTTTTACCCTGACCAGACATCACCAAATGCTTTTCACTCCGCCTCTTTAAAGCAGTAGTAAAATATGTCAGAAATAAAAATTCGAGTTCTCATTTTAGCTCACAAAATGGGTGAGCCAACTCCTTATAACCTTGACCTTTTCTCTGAAACATTTTTTGAAACTATTTTAAGTTGTTGAAGGAGCATTCCACTTGAAGAAAAGGTTAAAGTAGTCGTGACTAGGCTGAGGGGACAAAAATCCAGGAGAATTCGCTAAGGTTTCAGGAAACCCCATTGTTTCTATCTTCAAGGAAACCCCATTGTTTCCTTTTTCTTGTTTGCTTTATTTTCTTTCATTTTCCTAATCATAAGTTTCTTTCGAAATAATTCAACCTTGGGCTGAATGTAAAGAAAAGATATTTATTTACATGTCAAAATCTTTCATTAGTCAGTGCCTTCCCCAAGGGACACAGTGGCACAGAGCAGAACTCAGAAATGTCCATTAAGTAAGCAAATAAACATTCAGGCCACTGTCCTCCACTGGAATCTAGCTGCATCACATCCATTCTTTCCAAAGACCGCAGTAAACTTCTCGACTCTTGGTGCCATCTCCTTACGTGTGAACCCTGTGCTTTACTGTGCTTTATTGTGTGACTCTTAACTTCTTAGTGCCTCCGGGTTCTCATTTATAAAAATGGCCCTAATAATTGGCCCTAATAGTAGGACCTACTTCATTGGGCTGTTGGACGGATTAAATGGGATAATCCATGTGAAATCTTACAGCATGGCCTGGCTTATATTGCTTGCTATTTCTGGCTCAATGTCCATGCTTCCCACAGGACACCCAGTTGAGTTACTCTTTTCGTTGACGGACACTTCTGATGCTCAGCACACTTTCAGAGCAGAGATGACTGGTTGGTCCTTTGTATAGTGTCAACTGAGTCATCTGGCCTCAGGCTACCATGTCTGAAACTCTGATGGCTCCTGCTCTAGGTATTATTATTGTGTGACAAAATACTCAATACTTAGAAGCATAAGATAACCATTTTATTATGCTCACATTTTCTGTAGGGCAGGAATTCAGAGTGCAGTGGAGATGTTGTCTGTTCTACAATGCCTGAGCCCTCAGCGGGGAAAACTTGATTGGCTGAGGGCTGGTATGACCAAGACTTTGTCACTCACATGTTTGGCACCTGGGCTAGTGTGTTAGTTTCCTAGGGCTGCTGTAACAAAATACTATGAATTGGGTTGCTTAAAACAACAGAAATGTATTCTCTCACAGTCTAGAGTCTAGAAGCCTAAAATCAAGCCTCTAGGGAAGAATCCTTCGATTTTCCAGCTTCTGGTAGCTCCCAGGTGTTTCTCGGCTTGTGGCAGAGTAATTTCAGTCTCTGCCTGTGTCTTTACATGGCCATCTTCCCTGTATGTCTTTGTCTTCACATGGTTTTCTCCTCTCTTTGATAAGGACATGTTATGGGCCCACCCTACTCCAATATGACCTCATCTTAACTGATTATATCTGTAATGACTGTTTCCAAATAAGGTCAGTTTCTGAGGTACTGAGGGTTGGACTTCAACATATCTTTGGGGGAGACACAATTCAACCCCATAATAGTTAGGATTACTCAAAGGCTAGCTCAACTGGCACTGTTGACTAAAGCATCTATATGTGGCCTCTACACGTGGCTTGGACACCTCACAGCCTTGTGGCTAGATTCCCAGAGGGAGCAAGCTGAAAGCAAGCATTCCAAAAGAATCAGATGGGAGCTGCGTGGCCATTTATAACCCACCCTTGAAATCACATAGTGCCACTTCTAATACACTCAGTTGGTCGAACCACTCACAATCCATCCAGTTTCTACTTCTTGATGGGAGGAATGTCAAAGAATTTGGGGGCCATGTTTTCTGCCCTGCCACCACACACACAGCCTGGAAATAGTTTTTCTGAATTTGCCCATTTTTATTTCCATATTATAATACAGAACACAAGATCTGCTCTGAAGAAATAAAAAAGTTATTCTCTCCCATATTCTCATAAAAATTTTTTGGTGTTGTTTTGAAAATGGGATGCCAGGCTGAATTAGCGTATCTTTATATTTTAGTTTAACAATCCAAATAATTTTAAAGAAGAAAAAATTAGGCTAGGAGAAAATATTTTTGAAAAAATATTTAATTTTTTTAATTAAAAAACTTTATGTGAACTGAAAATAGACGACATGACATGAGCCGTTGACGGTGGGAAGTCCGTCAGGCGAGAACACGGTGGTTCCATAGCAGTAAGAATCAAGGCTGTGGCATAAGCTTACTCGCTGCTGCTTGATTTTAGAGAACAAACTGCCAAAATATTGTGGAGAGATGATGTGAATGTCAAATCATCCTATTTCTTTCTAATAGATTCCTAAATACACTCAGCATATACTTTCTTATTGAGCTTTCTAAAATGAGGCCTGGAAAGGCAGATTAGATACATGACCATCTGCTGTAGGGCCAGATATTGCTAAAAAATATGACTTGCTACGTATGTTTACCAAAAACAGGTTTCAAGAAGTTCGTAGCAGAACTGTTTGAAATAGCTCCCAACTGGAAGCTACGAAAGTGCCTATCAACAGCGGAGTGGATACAGTGTGGTACTCATAGTGGGTTACTGTACTGCGTGGTGATGAGAGTAATCTACAGCTACCCCCAGCAACATGGCTGAGTCTCACAGACGGTAGTGAGGGAAGTAATACAGATACAAAAAACATACTGTATGATTTCAGTTTTATAAAGTACAAACCCAGCAAAACTAATCTATGCTGTTTAATCTAAGGCCAGATAATAGTTACTCTTGGGGAAGAGTGACTGGAAGGGATGAGAGGAATGGCTTCTGTGATTTCCTGTTTCTCATTCTGGGTGCTGGTTGCATGGGTGCCTTCAGTTTGTGAGGCTCTCCACTTCTGATATGCACACTTTTCTGGATGTATATTTTGCTTCAGTAAAAAAATAAATAAAAATAAAGTACCTGCACTCAGATAACCAATGGGCAGAAGAGTAAGTACATATTGTTAGAAAGCATAATAACTTGCATTGAGACTTATAGTGCTCATAACCAAATTGCTGGTTTTCTTGGCCTTTCTGGTGATATGTTTTAATTCAGCAAGATATTTTCATTTTTATTAGAGTACTGTCACCGAAATCTCCAAAAAAGGTCATTTAGCTCTGGTCCTTGCTTAAAGGTAGATTCAAAGAATATAGGGGCCTTTGGAGGCAGAAGTTTGCTCATTTGTCACTTTGAAGGGACCCAAGACTGCAGAACAGGAGAATCATTGGCTACATCAGCTGGGAAGGAGAGGGAGTTGCGGGAGGCCAAAAATGCCCAGATCAAATATGAACTTTGCTAGATTTCCCATTCAGCTCCTTTCCCTAGGGCTCTCTCTAGCTGGAATCTCCCAGGATTCCAGTTTTCATTCCACCTTCCATCCCTTACTTCCATTACCTATGTCCTACTTCTCCAGGATATTTGTATGGAATTCCATGAAAATGCATTCTCCTTTGGGTGTCCTCCTTGTTTTACTTCCTCTACAGGGACTATAGCCACCTGTCTAGGGGTTCTTGGTCTTTTGTGACAAACTACCTTCAGTGGGTTTCCTTGAGGCAAATTTGCTCAAGGGCCTAGTAGTCTTTGGGGATGCAGACCAAGCTTCCAGACTCCCTAGTCACAGATACATATAGTACACAGCGTGTTTCCCACACAATGGCAGGGAAGGCATGGAGTTCATTGGTTATTTTGTCAAGTTGGCAGCAGCTCATTTAGAGAAGACTGTGTCACTTGTGCTGATTCAAAAGAGTGCTTAATAAAAGGAAAAGCAGTTATGGGCCAATGCCTAAGTTGAGCAATTACTTGAATGCAGCCATGGAGAATATTCTCCAAGGCACCATGCACACGTCAGGGGTCAAGAAAGTTTCCCTGGGGTTGAATGCACTCCGTTTCCCCTGTTTTGGTGAGGTGAACAGTACATTTAATTTCAGCTCCCGAGTCCTGAAAACCCCCTTAGCTCTACTCCACTCCTCAGCTGTGTTTGCTCCTCTGTTCTCGGCGAGCAGCATTTTCACTTGGTATAAACTGTGAGGAATCGTCTGAGCAAGCAGATTGGTTACTAATAAGGAAACTGGCACTGGCAGCTTTTCAGGCTCTGATGAGAGAAAAGAGATGTCTTCACATCAGAATAGCTTATATCTCAATGTAGCATATCTACTGGTTGAAATTTAGAGAGGGAGAGAAATTTAATTGTCAGGTTGTGGTGAGTGGTGTCACAATTAACTTAGATTATGAGAAATACATCTTTTCAACAGCTTAAAGGCCACAGCTCTCATTTTTTTCTTCTGGTATGGGCAGCTCAGACAGGATCTAGAAGCCCCAGCCTATAACTCACAGTACTATCACTCAGAGGAGGAAACAAGAAGTATTTGACTGTAGTACCAACTATGGAACATTTCCTATTAGTCATATGATTCTATTAGCTCAGCTCATTCCTGTCAGATTAATAGATATATTAGAGGTATTTAGAATTAGAAGGGTCCAGAGAGACAATCTAGTCCCACTTTCTCATTAAATTTTTTTTTAATTAAAAAACAAATAAACCTAGTTCGAATGAGATTAAGTAACTTGCCTGAAGTATTCCATCAGTCACAACCCCACAACCCACTAAGGACCCCATTTACTTTGTCAGTTTGATGACACACTTCCTGTAGAAGTCTTTCAGAGTCAGAATGACTTCTTGCCGAGAGGTACATGTCTCTAAGATGAAGACTATTTAGAAGATAATCAGGAAAAAAAGAAAGTGAGTCAATTTCTCCCCCCACACCCCTTTTCTCTGCAAATCCAGAATGCGGGGCTGGGACTGAACACCAAAGACATCTGAGGAGCCTGCTTCAATCTATAATGGCTCTGGAGGAGTTGGCTGTGCACTAAGCCATTCCTGGTAGAAGCGTCCCTAGTGGGTATTAGGGAAACTTTGTAGATGGGTGCTGTTCTGATTTAAACCAAGGCATTCAGTTCTTTGTAGGGCCCCCTCACTCTCATCCCAATTCTGTGCCATGATTCCCAAATATTCAAGAGAGTAAAACTGTATTCCTTTCTCCCCAAAGTCTTTCTGACATTAGAAGACCTAAGACAGAGGCAAACTTTTCGGAGACTTTTTGCTGGAGTTTAAATTTATGTCTAGCAGACTTTGGATGTTAGGAGACTGTAGTGTTTACCTAGGTAAATTACCTTTTCCATGACATTGTTTATCCTCAGAAGACATCCATAGTGAGTCCAAGAGGAGATTCTGCTACCTTCCGCTCTGTAGATACAGAGTTTTGCCACATGAGATTTATAACTAATAATGGTGGAGGTGAAAGAAGTCACAGCCAACACTGTGTACCACGCTCAACATTGCCTATCATGGCACAGTTAAGTGACCTGACAATTCTAAGTTTCTGAGCCCATCTCCATGACTAGTGCAGCTGTCAGAACTAGAGGGGCCATCTCTGGGAATCCTAGGGATGTTTTAGAAAGATGTGAGATTATTCTCAATGTATATCTCCCATTCCCTAATTTATTCAATAAGTATTTCTTCAACACTTACTGGAGACTCTTGAAACAAGCCGATAAACTTTTATTAAGCTCCTGCTCTGTGCCAAGCACTTATGCATACATTGTCTCAGTTGCATTCAAACTGCTTTTTGAACCAACTTAGAACCAATACAGCTAAGAGGATAAACTTTGGCATCTAAGAAAGCTGGTTCAAAATTAGGCTCTCCCTGTCATATATAAGCTACAAGCAACTGAGAAGTGAACTAAACCTGAACTAAACCTTAGATTCCTTCTCTGCATGGGAATGGAGTGTGTATGGGATGCGAGGAAGTGGAGTATAACGTCTCCCTCAGGATTGTTGGGAGGCATAAATGCCCCTTAGCACAGGGCAGGGCACATGGAAAGTGTACTGAAATGGCAGCTATTGTTATTAAGTATTATGTATGATGATAAGCAAAAAATAACATAGTTTTATGCATTTTCACTCAATAAAATAAATTTATATCAGATAAGCTAAGGAGTTACCGGGATTAAACATCTGATGAGAGCTCAGACAGATTGACCTTTACAGATCATTCCAACCCTAAAGGTCTTGATTTTATAAGCCCTTTCAGGGGTTGAGTGCTAATTCTAAGCAAGGTCTTTGTGTCATGTTTTTAATTAGGTGGAATATTAATGAACAGATAAATATAACGGAGAAAGGAAACCACAGATTGAATGCATTCTTCTTCACTCCTGTGCAAAACCTCACAGTAAAGGAATTTAAAATGCGTGAACCTACAAGAACAAGAGAAGGGGGAGAAGTGATGAGAGAGAAAAACAAAACTTTGAAAGCTGAAAAGCAAATGGAGGGGTGGTAACATGCTTAGTAGATTAAGGATAGTAGAAAGCTGCATGTCTGCAGAGGGTAGAAGCCAGTAAGATGGAATGAGAGAAAGGAAGCCAATTTTGATGTGGAACCTGGAAAGGCTTAGAATAGGAAAACACCTGGAACCGCTGAAGGCAAGGGTGCTGAGCAGGGCTGAAGCAGGAGGCTTGGTTGAGAGTTTGCAAAAGGAGCACTGGCACTCCAGGTCCCCTCCTTGCCACTTAGCCAGGTGGCTACCCGAGCAAGCCCCGCCTCTCCCAGCTTTTCCATCATCACCTCTGGCCATTTCATAAGAATTTTTCTGTTGTTGCCACAGCTTTTCTTTTAGTCCACTTTACCCCAAAGTATGGATACAGAAGCTTCTCTCCATTCTCCAGTGCTTATTAACACAACATGAGGTAGTGATGTTCAACAAACTTTATAATGAAAAAGAAGAAAACCTAAAACAAGATACCGTATATCACTGTTCCTGGATTCTGTCGTTATGTCCCTTTGAACATGGTAGACAGTCTGCTACTGGTTCTCCCTCTCCTCTGGCCCTTGCCTCCTGCCACAGGAACAAGAGCCTGTCCTTCTCCATGCATGGAAGTCTTCTTTATCTTGTCATCTCAGACCTATAGTCAAAGGGAAAACCTATTGACAATATAATAGAAAATATAATAGTTGACAATGTAATTGACATATCTTGCCCAATCTGAAAATAGAATTTGTCATTGTTGGACACATTCTCCATGTGTGGCATCTAGAGTTGGAGCATTCCTTCTATTCAGGGTTCTGCAAGCCCAATGCATGGCAGAGTACTTTTCTCTGTGCATGGTTGAAAAAACTCACCAAAATGAACCACCAGTAACAAATGGCAGAGGATGTACTCCCGAGAATGTATTCTAACTTCTACCCAAAAAGCAGGTGCTTCTAACAACTCTCTAGAATCAGGTTTTGTTTTGTTTTGTTTTGTTTTGTTTTGTTTTGTTTTGTTTTGTTTTATTTTGGTTTTTTTTTTAACTCAGATATATCAAGATCGAGATCTCTAAGTAACAAGAGATTTCGGGGGCATGCCTCTAAAACGTTGTTTGGTTTCCCACTGTATTTCCTTTCTGATTTCTTCAGACAATATTTGTTGTTCTCTTATTGGTGTTCTCATTCGTGCATGTTTATATAAACAACAATAAGATTTATAACTCTATCACAGCTTTCTAATGTTTTTTATTGTTGTTGTTAATGAGACTGTCTATCTTGGTAAGCTGTGAGCTATTTGAGGGCAAAGAGTATTTTATTCATCTCTATATTCCCAGCACATTGTAGGTACTCAGTAATGCTGCTGCTAAGTTGAACTTGCTGTGGTAAAAGAACAAAACACTTCTCAGTCAGCATTTGTTTTCTAGGATCCATTCCAATATACTTCCAACTCAAAAATGGGATTTAAAAGATAGGTAGAAAGTGAATGGAACTGAATGTTTTGCAAAAACACCTTGTCTTTAAAGGTTGGGGGAAAAAATCAGCCACCTTCCTAAGATAGCTATTCTGTCCCACATCTTGAAGCAATGAAAGAATGAGTGCTGTGTTCAGAGAGGACCCTCAGAAAATAAATTAAAATCTAACTCTAGTAATGCAGCCATAAGCTAGGAGGAAAATGACGAAAGATCTCGTTATCATTCTGATATTTTTAGAAGTTCTTTTGCGACAGGTCAGATTTTTGAGAATCAGTAAATGATAAAAATAATCGTGTTATTCCACAAAGGAGGCTCTATATATATCAGGCCGATTTTGAACACTGCTTGAGAATGTTGAGAAAATATTTTTAAGTGTTAGTGAAATGATAGGCTTTGCGGGCAGACCCAGGCTTGTTTTATAAAAGATTTATCTTGGTGGGGTTGGGGGTGGGCAGGGAGGATAGAGAGGTTTTAGCGATGCTGGCATCATAAAAAATCAGCAGTAGATGATGTAGGTTTTTATTTCTCAAAATTTCCGAAGGGTCCACATGGTAGAATTTCATGAAATATATAGAAAACTGAAAATTGCTTTTGAAGTTATTAGAGGTGCCCGGGATGTCCTCCTCCTGTTCCCCACCAGATAGATTTCAAGGCACCTTTGTTTTTCTTTACTGTCAGACTGCAGGGTTCTGTAGGATTTTGTTTGCAGCTTCCATTTGTAGCTATTGCGGAGCAGCCCCATAGCCATGTATCCAATGGGGCATGGGGCTCTGGATTTCAGATAGAAATGACTATCTGTTCATTTGGGATGTTTGCTTCCTTAAATACTCAGCCATCTGACTCCCTAATTGTTTGGGATTAGTCATAAGTTAAGTAGGATGGAGAAAATGTTATAAATAGTTTATTGTATATCCATTCAAGACATTTAGGCTAAGTTTATATATCCTAGTCACTAAAGGAGAGACCCTATATGTTTATTTGAAACATCTGATTCCTGTTTCATTTAGAATATATGAGTATAATATGAACAATGACTCTATAATATTTATATCAGTTGCCCTTCTTATACTTATTTTGCTACTTTTTAAATTTCTTGTTTATCTTAAATCTGAATTTGAGCCTTTAAATGTCCTTTTGAATATTTTTTAAGAACATGAATTAAAAATTTAAGTCCCCATATCAAGGAAACTTTATACACTTATTTCTTTGGAATGGGGAGGTGACCATTATCAACAGAGTTTATTTTACTGAATACTATAATTTTGGTAAATGAAGTCTTACTGTGGCCAAGGAGATCTGACCATAAAACTGAAATAATGTTAAAAGGTGTAATGTTAAGAAACATGGAGGGGCCAAAAGTAAAATGTCCTATATTACTACAGTAAAGAACAGTTGACAATAGGACTTTTAAGTAGCCTATGTCACTTATAGTGTGCCCCAGGACAGCTCTGGCACCATGCATGAATGACATCAGATGTTGCCTCTTTGGGGTGATTTGAGGAGTTCTGAGTGATTTCCTTCAAAATGCCACCACATCAGTATACCTGCCACAGGCACACATGTTCCTCCATCTGTCAAGCACTTAGACTTAGGCAGCAAAGGCCTCTTGCAGAGTGCAAACATGTTACTGGGAGGGACGATACATCAATGCGTAGCATCTGGTGTCATTAGTTACCAAGTTAACTGGCCTGTCTCCTAAGTAGAGGTAGGAGAGAAAGGGAGAGGAGGAGGAGATCGGAGAGGCAATGCTGTTCTTGCCCTCGTGGAGGGAGTACCGCACACCCCATCTCTGGGCAGCCAGTGTCGGGAGAGGGGAAAGGAGCACACAGAAAAAGGAGGAGAGATCAGGTTGGGGGTGAGGTAGGGAGACCACAATGACTTCACAATTTGCTGTGAGGCTGCAGTTTCCAATTCAGCAGAGCCACTTGGAATAAGTAATATTTCAGTGGAAATTTACACAAACGCTCTCCAGTTTCTCATGGAGTTTCTGCAGGTCAAAGACTCTTCTTATATTAACATAAAACATACCCTCTTTAGAAACTGCTGTCATGTGGCACAGCAGGAGTCTGATGCAGGTAACTTGAGTGACCCAGCTCCCTGGGAAGAAAGGTATTAGGAAGTTCTTTCTGGCAGGCTTGAGCAGCATTCCACCCAGGATCTTCCTGGAGTTCCCCACTTCTCACAGCCACTTGTGCTGGAAGCATTCTTCTCACTGCATCATGAGAAGGAAATTCAGGAGTATCTCCCTGTGGCTTAGGACTTGTGAAAGATGTGAAGAATGAGGGTGGGTCAAAAATAAGGAAAAGTGCTGCAGGTAGGGGTCAAATGATCACTGCCATGGTGCCTTTTGGAGGCTCTACACTGCGTTGGTGCCAATCACTTAGGGTGGGTCTTTCCTGGTCCTTAGATGGGCTTTTGAAGCCTTGGTGAAGTGTGCTGACAGTCACCAATGTTCATGAGCCCAAGTGAAGAAGGAGGCTGTAGGTTGCCAGCCTCTCCATCAGATTCTCAAAGGAGTTAACCTACAACCAAAGGGCAGTGTGTTTGTATAAACATCTCACTGGGGGATTGGCTTTGGGCAGAGAATTTTTCTTGCTTTTATCTTTCTGCCCAAGAAGAGGCATAATATGGTGGGAAAGTAAAGGACTTAGAGTGATAAGGCCATGCATTCAATCTCATTCTGTCAATTTAAAGCTCATGTCATTCAGGACAATTAATTTAGTCTCATTTAATCTCATCTCTAAAATGTACATGATTATAATAATTGCTTCGTAGAGTTGTTGAGAAGATAAAATAAGGTCAAGAATGAAAATTTGACATTTATCAAAATAATGTTCATGAGATACCTAGTGGCAAGGACTGGCTTTTGATCAGAGAGTCAGCCTTTCTGAAGGGAAAAATTTCTGGTTCCTCCTGAGTGGGCCAAGCTTTGGAAGCACTTCCGTTGGATTTTAGATGTGAAAGGAGTCTTTGAAATCACCTTGTCCAGTCATCCTACTTTATTTTTTATTTTAAATTTATTTTTTAAAGAGATGCCTGCATATAGTTTTAAAATAAAATATAGTGAACAAGTTTCCTACTTCTACTGCACCTCAGAACCTACTCTCTAGAAGATCTCAGTTAATTCAATTTTAGACATTATCTTGGTTCTAATGCTCTGATTATGCATATTTACTTTATTATACCTACCATCTCTGTACCCATCCTCTCAATATAGTCTTATCACTGGTTTTAGTTTCTTCATGGCATAACTTTGTAACTTCAAAAAATTAACAATTTTATTTCTAAATTTATCATGAGGCTATAATCCTTGACTTCACACTTTGAAAGACGAAGCCATTAGCACCCCTCCATTCCCTTCACCCTTCTTCACTGCTTCCCACTTCCCGGTTTCTGTCATTTGAATTTATATTCTGTGTTGCTAAAGTTGGTGACATTTTGTTTTATAATCAAAATTGTCTCATGCCTTTTTAAAGGTTGTTTATAGAAGCTTAAAATCAGAAAACTATTTACCTAAGTGTGGTTAGCTGGATGTGGTTTACTCTAGAGTCAAGTGAAAGACAGTGATTTCGCTGGCTCTTATGTACAGCATTTTGTTTTTCCAGGAGTTTCTAATTGAACTTTATTGCTCCATCACAATTTAGCTCTTGTCATTTGCTCATTTCAAAAATTTTAAGTTATATTAGCTATTCTTCAAGTCTTCATTTTTTCCCTCCAGGAACCTTCCATTCTTCTCTGGTGGATTTCTAGATTTGTGTTCATGTTTGTTATTCTTAGACTTGTCTTTGCTTTTCTGGTTTGACTATCTTGTTTCTTGGATCCCAAGACTTCTGTTTTTTTGGTTTGTTTGTTTGTTTTAAATTTACTTTATAGGTTGAAGCAGATTCTCAAATAATTTCCTAAAAACAAGACACCCTCTAGGTATGTGAGGCCTCAGACAAATAATTTTTGTGGGGCTCTTTCAACATAAATAATTTATTTAAAAAGTATTACAAAATTCATGGGCCCATGTGGAGTGGAGTGTTTCATTGGACCTTATTTAGAATATTGGATAGAGATGAGATACTTACATATTTAATCTTCAGTTAGTGTATGTGAAGATGCTTCCCACATCAGACATGGCTTCAGCAGACCTGGGAAAGTATCATGTCCTCACATCAAAGGAAGCAGGAGAGGACATCACTTAGGGTAACACAAAATAAAGGATGCCTGCTACCACCTTGTGTTGACCTTGGGTGCTAAAGATCAGAGGCAGCACCATAAAACAAAGCCAGGCAAGAGTTGACACATGGACCCACACATGCAGCTCAGGCCAGGAGCACACGGTGTTGTCCCATGTTCGATGTTTGGTAGTCACTTAAAATCATCATGTCAGTGCCATTCTGGCAGCCCAATCTCACATGAATCTGTGAAAGAAATACAACACTGGGCAGCAGGAGCAATTCACTTGCCAAGATGCCTTCCTGGAACCAAGGTCAGCTCAGCACCTCAAGAAACCCTGCGGCAGTAGTCCAGAACTTGGGACATTAGGGCAAACTCATGTGCAGGGTAGATGGTAGGAGAGCACTGGGAAGGGGAAGAAAGGGACCTGGGGTCCACGTAGATCCTGGGGCAGGCTAGGGTGCCCCATCAGTAGGGTTCTACTGGCCCTAGTTAGTCCCAGGCACCAGAGGAGGCCTTAGGAAATTTCAAAGAAGACACATCTGGAGACCAGATCCCATGAAGAACCAAAAACCAAATCTGAGCTTGGTCAATCCTACCCAGCATTGCCAGGTCTCAGGCCCAGGAGGGAACTTAGAACTTGAAGAAAACTAACCCTCAGGGGCAGGATTCTCACAGTGTTACTGCTTGCAAGTGTAAAATGTAACATTTTTCAGTTTATGCATTTCTGAAAATGGCTCTTTCCACCCTCATCCTTGATTTTTGGGTTAGTATGGAATTCAAGGGTGACAGCCGTTTTAACTCAGAACTTTGAAGGCTTTTGCTGCACTGTCTTCTCAGAGCCAGTGTAGCTGATGGTGAGAGGTCTGAAGCTGCTCAGAGTTCTTATGTTTTTTAGATATCTTTCAAATTTTTCTTTTTGCTGCTGAAGCTTCTTAGTATCTTCTCTTTATTACTGATGTATTGAACTTTTATAACGCTGGGTCTAGATGTATATGCATGTGTATGATTTAAGTAACTCATTGCCTTGGGCACTTAATTGGCATCTTAATCTGTACACTTATGTCCTTTGACTCCTAGAAAATCCTTTGTGATATTCCTTTGATGATGTCTTCCTCTTTGTTTTCCTTTCTGTTACTGCATTTATTAGATGTAGAGCCTTTTCTATTGATCCTCTATATCTTACCTTTTCTCTTAATTTTTTACATCTCTTTGTTCTAAGACTTGGCGGTTTTATTAGATTTTATCTATAATCTATTTGAATTTCAGAGTCATATTTTTACTTTACAATAATCTTCCTTGTTAGCTATTTGTATTTTGTTAATGCAATAACTTTTACTCTTTCTAGGAATATTAATTAGAGAATTTTTAAAGGTTAAATTGTGTTACTAAATTATGTCTGTTTCTTTCAGAGTTACATATTCTGCTTTTTTCTCTTGGTCCCTCTCTTTTGTGTTATAGAGTTCTCTCAAAAGTCCAGTGATCTTTGGCTGCTGCTCCATCATATTTAAAAATCTTGAGGTGTGTGTGTAAGGGAAAGGAGGATGCTTGCAGGTTGCCATTCTCCTCAGAGAGATTTCTTCTCTTTTAAGGAAAAAACCTCCAACAAATTTTTGGATTTTTTTAAGGTAATAAACTATAGTAACAGCTAAAGCTTTTGAGAAGAACCCTTTAGCCCAAACTTTTGAATGTCTTTAAAAAATAAATTAAGCTCCAATATGAGTAAATAACTCTGTTTAAAACGGGAGGGTTGAGAGTAGATAACTACTTTGCACCATCCTCCATTAAATGATTATAGATAAAACATTAGTTTCTTTCCTTCCTTCCTTCCTTCCTTCCTTCATTCATTCCTTTATTCTTTTAGTTATTTTCCCCAACTATCTGGCTGATAACAAGCCTTGTGTGTATGTGTGTATGTGTATGCGTGCGCGTGTGCACACGTGCATGCATGTCTATGCACACACACTCAAGTACCCACGTAGGTCTGTGTGTTGTAAGTGTGAGTGATGTCTGTGCATCTCTGTATGGCATGTGAATGCATGCACATGTATTGGGTACACTAAATCTGAGCTTGCTCAAAAATGAATAAACAATTTTGTCAGAATAGTCCAGAGTACAGTCCTCATACCCAGTGCTTTCTCTAAGAACAATACACACTCATTCAGTGTTGCTGATTTTCATCCTTTGCATCCACAGAACACTCTGAGGTCTCTTCTAACACCCTGATGGATGGTGATTTGACCCTGGTCTCATTTGGGCTGTCAGTTCTGGCAGCCTGCTTCCTGAAGGGCTCCTGCTGCCCATCAAAGTCAGCTCTGATGAAGCTTTCAACACACACACGTTTCACATGCTAGAGAGCTGCAGCAATGAGCCTAGACCCTCTAATCCCATTCCTAGTAGGGACTAATAACTCTGACCCCTGGAGCCCACAACTTTGACTAGCTTAAGGCACTGAATCCTGGGCTGGGGAGCAGAAAGAATGCTGTGGACTGTGAGACGCCAGGGATCCACATAAGGAAGATAATTGGAGACCAGTCTGCAAGGGAAAGTACAGCCTGGAAAAAAGGAGGAGGGGAGACTTCAGTCATTCTTTTGTTACCATGTGGGCTAATTTGTTTCATTTTTTTCAAATATCATAAATTCTATAGTAGAAGAGACTCCTCTATATTCTTTTTCAATATCCCTCATAGGGCCCAGCAGACAGTGTCTGAACACTGGTTGATTGATATGTGTATCTTATTCTCTGTTTCAATAGTACTTATATGAGGATTTCATTCATTCATATATTCAACAAATATTTATTGAGCACCTACTTTGTGCCAAGTATGATTTTAACTCTGTGTTGCAACACTGAACCAAACAGATGAAATCCCTGCTTCTGTGGATAGACAACAATAAATCTGGTAATTAAGTAAGATAAAATGTCAGCACTAACAGGGACAAGTGGAAAGGAGGATTTCAAGTGTGGGGGGAGAATGGGTTAAAATTTTAGACATGGTGGTCAGAGAAGGTGTGTAAAGACTTGAGAGATTTCCTCAGCTAAGAGATGGGAGATGTTTTCCATGTGGATCACTTTGTAGTCGACTCAGCACATCACTTACGAAATGGGTGTTTTTGTTTGGTTGTCTTTTGTGAAACATCTTTCTTCCCCTCTCAGAAGAATCAGTGCTCTCTTGCTTCTATGTTGGCCAAACCCTTCACCTATGTTCTGGGTTTCCATATTTCCCATCTCTTTGAGATGCTTTTACTCATCCATATGGAACTCTTACCTTTCTGCGGGCTCAGGCTGAAACTTGATTTAGGATCTTCTTAACAAACAATTAAATGCCCTTCCCGAATTTTGCACCTACCTCTTCCTATCACTTTATTCTCTTTTTTCTCTCTTTTACAGCAAACTTTTTGGAAAAATGGTCCTCATTTACTGTCTTCACTTCTGCTTCTCAACCCATTGCTATATGGCTTTCCTCCAAACCATTAAAATTATACTTGTGAGGGTCACTGTAGATTATAAAGCCAGTTACTCAGCCTCAAACCACTTTACTAGATCCTGATTTGGGATCCTGGGGCCAGTAGTCCACAGACTCTATTTCTCCTTTGTATCTGCTTTCCACTGGTCCTTGCTGAGGGGACACTAGTGGGAGACTGGCAGGCAGGAGGAGGCTCTTTCCTGTTTGCTTGCTGATTTGCTTCTTTCCTTCTAAGGATGCCCTGTCTAAAATGACCATCCTTCTACTTGCTGACTATTCCTCCTATTCCTTCCAGTCGCAACTCAGGCATTGCCCCCTATGTGGAGCTCTTCCTTAACTCTTCCTCCTGTCCCTTTTGTGAGTAGACTCCCTTCTTTGTCCCCACACAGCCCTCAGCACAGATGATGTTGTTGTTAACATGTCTTCCTTAGTGGGCAGTGAATACTTCAAAGGCAGCAGGGATTTTATTTGTTCGATTTTATCTTCAGCATCTAGCACAGAGGCTAGGATATAGTAGATGCTCAGTAAATATTTGGAGAACTAGTAATAATTATTTCCAGTATTCTCTGGCCAGTTGAGTTCAGTGATTAGAACCTGAATTGGGGACTTACTCTGGGCATAAGTGTATCAGCTGAGCGAAAATGCCCCACCCCCACCCGAGGGGACAGTCACAGAAACAGAAGTCACCTGTGTCAGGTTGAATTTGGCAGTATGATCTTGGCTGCCTGACAGTTCCTAGAATAATATAAGAAAATTTTGACAAAACAATGTGACCTACTCTTGGCTTTAGAATCATACCGAATGATGGGGAAATAAGAAGGAAGAGTCCCAGCAAAGGCAGCATGCTAATCAACTCCCTGTGTCATGTTTCATGTGTAAGAAAAAAGAATCATGCAAATGTTTATAATTGTTTGTCTTCATTATGTGAGCTTGTTCCTCACTTCATTATGTACAGAATTTGCAAGTTGCTTTCTGCCTTCCTCCCATTTCAAATAGCTGATTTAAAATTTCAGGAAAGGTACATATTAATTAGTAGGCCTCCATATAGCAAATATTAATTTAGAAACTGGTATGAAGCATAAACACCAACTTATACCATCCATTATAGAATGAGAAACTGTGCACAAGTTTCAAAGGCTGGGAGATTTGGGGAGATTGGAATCTATTTTGAGAAAGTGCATAAACACATTTGTGAGTAGACTGTCCCCATTGATCCTGGAAATGGCAGTGAAGGATGAATAGAATGGGATGTTCAGCATCATATATACAGAAGAGGTGTGAGGATTAAAATTAAAGAGGAAAAAACAAAACCAAAAAGCGAATGACCATGGATAATGCCTGGGTAAGTTTCCAGGGGTGTTCCCACTGAGCCCAGGCATTCTAGTGAGTGTTCTCTTAGGTGGCACAGACATGAACAGCGTGGTATTCCTCAAAATCACACCTAGTGGTTAGTGCTGAGGAAAGACTCAACCCAGGAGCATGGTGTAAATATGGAGCCTGTTCCTTCACAACCATGTGATGCTGCTCACCCTTCCCCAGGGCTCCTGGAAGGCCTGTGTGAGAAAGAGGAGAGGGAGAGAATGGAGGAGCCCTTTGGGGATCCCAGCACCCCTTGACATATCAGCTGGGAGACATCAGCCAAGTTACTTGCCCATTCTAAGTCTCTGCTTATTCATCTATGGAATATGGATAAAAATATCTACTCCTAGCAGAGTTCCAATGAGGATAAGAAATAAGCAATGTAAGTCTTCCAGAGGAAGCATAAACAATGCAAACCATTATAACTTTCTTGACCAAAAAGAAGAAAATTGCAAAGTTCCAGAGGGAAAGTCTTAGCGGCTAGTTCCTGGGAACTTACTCAGCCTCTTTCAGGTCCCGCAGAAGATTTCTGATAAAATCCCAGCAGATACAAACATGGGTTGGCATTTTTGTGTTTCATCAAAACCCCACAGGCCCAATTTCCATCCATTGCTTTATGTTTATTCTTAGCCTTATTCCTGATTCTTAGTCAAGTATGTACTTGTCCAAAAGAAGGTGCTCAGAGATGACATGATTTCAGGGGACCTGCCATTGCTTTAGGGATGTGACTGAGACTTATATAGACGAAAGCCCTGCTTTGAGCCATCCCCTTCTTTGTACTCCCAACCTCATTCCAATCGGTCTCACTACCCTGGCCCTGAACCCAGGAGTCTGCTCGTATATATGGGAATGGAGGCCCCACTGGCACTATGCTCCATGACAGGAACCACCTCCATGATTAGACACAGAAATATATAACAGATCTTTTAGAGAAATCCAGATCACCCAGCTTCAAGGAGAAGAGCCTACTCTTTCTCCATCTCCACCACAAAAAGTCCTATGAAAAGTTCAAGCGCCCAGGAAGATGGCTTTTAAGAAAGAACTGAAGGAGCAAGATAAATATATTTATGGATTTTCTAAATATAGACCAGTGGAGAAACATACTGTTTATAAGTACTCGAAAGGTACAAACGTTATAGTAAGAGGAAGCTGAAGGGCTCCAGAAGAAACTATATCTCAGAATGTCTTGTGGAACGGGATGAACATGAAATTATCAAGGGAACGAAGTTTGGAAGAGACCTGTTGGTCTGGGACTGGCCTCCTGGGAAGGCATGAAGGCAGCGTGTCTGCGCCGTCTCCACTGCCCACACCCAGCTAGAGGGGCGTCCTCCAAGGATTGATTCAGGGAGACAGATAAGTGAAAGGGGATTTTTTAAATTTATGGTGAATGATTATTTTCTATTGCCTGACTTTGAGCAGACACTAAGAATGGAATAATCGTAAGGTTGTCTAGGAGTGTTTATGCTGTGGAGAAAAAAATGAGCTCTCAGCCAGCTTAATGCATGTGGCATGTTGCATTGGGAAGAATCGGACAGGTCCGCAGCAGCCTGTGGAACAGCAGGGGCTCCCACAGGAAGTGAGGGACTATTATTGATCTTGGAATAGAAAAGATAAATATATTTTCTTGCATTTTATTTTTAATTAGGAGAGTTAATTGTGTTTAACCACTCTTTTAAGATGCAAAATTTTCCTTTGAGTGCAACTACTTTCCGTTATATCAATAAAAGATTAGGTTGAGAATAGAAGTTTCAACACAGAAATAATCTTTGATTGAGCAGACATTTATTAAGTAGAGAGACATCAGCCAAACAGAAATATCCCGAGCCAAAGTGATGCTATTCCTAAGTAAAAGAGGAGGCAGACAGGAAAGAACTGAAATGCATGTTACTAAGTGAGAGCAGCCAGTCCGAAATGCTACAATTTATATGATTCCAACGATAAGTCATTCTGGAAAAGGCACAACTACAGGGACAGTAAAAAGATCAGTGGTTGCCAGAGGCTGGGAAGGAGGGAAAAAGAAAGGAATAGGTAGAGCACAGGGTGTTTTTAAGCCTGTGAGAGGGTTCCCTGTGATACTGGCAGGGTAGATACGTGACATTATACATTTGTCAAAATTAACAGAATGACAGAGTGAGCTTTAATGTAAACTATGGACTTTTGTTAATAATAATGTATTAACATTGGCTCATCAAGTGTAATAAATGTACTACACCAGTGCAAAATGTTAATAGAGTAATAATAATAGGGGGAAACTAAGGGGAGATGTGGGGTGCGGGGAGAGAGAGTAAATGGGACATCTTTGTACTTTTCACTCTGTCAACTTAATTCTGCTCTTAAGAAATAAAGTCCATTCATTTATTTTTTTAGAAAATCAGCTGGATGGCTGAAAAACCTCCAGTATTAGGAGAAGAAAGGCTTAGTGATTACACTTATTTTATTTCATTAATAAACATCTGTTAAGCCTAATAAATACTGGGCACAGTGCTAGGCTCTGAGGAGCTGAGATTAGATAGAATTACTATCTTCAGCCGTAACAACGACCATTTCATTAGCCCAACAACAATAATATGTAATGTTAATTGAATGCTTCTTATATAGGCCCTGAATTCACTATCTCATTTAATCCCACAATGCTAAGAGGAACAAATAAGAAAACTGACATTTATAATGGTTTCACAAGTAAGGAAATAAGTTTGGGAAAGTTAATTAACTTGTCCAAGTTCACCTAGCTAGGAAGTAATATAGTCAAAACAGTACTGGAGTAATTTGACAACTGCCTTACTTGGAAATCTAGCGTGTCCCCACAAAAAGGGGGAGCTAGGTAACATTTGCAAATCTGCTTTGAAATGTTTTGTTCTTAGTAAAATCTTTGAGTAAAGATAGTAGAACAAATTCCATTATAAATAGGAATCAGATACAGTGTTCTGACTCAAAAAGCTGAATAACATTTTTTTTTTCCCAGAAGAAATCTATCAGGTTATATAATTGTATTTCTCCATTCAAATAAAATCCTTTCATTGCAATTATTGTTGTTGCTGAGAAGATGAAAGTACATTAAGCACAAGACAGACATTTATAACTATTAAGAATTAAAATACAAAGAAAACAAGTTGGAAAATGAGGTGGCTCAAATATGTATCTACATTTAACTTTATGTGAATAAGAGCATTAAACTCCACTGCAGGTCTATGCCCTTAAATCTTTTCCATTATCCTGGGAACATAGTTGCTCATATCACTTCTACAATTCACGCAAAAGAGAACAGTGAATGTGGCAAATTAGATGGATCCTTTCTTTCCCACACATTAGTTTTATATAACCATCCTTTCAAGAGTTAGTTCATTGACTCATAGTTATGAGACCACCTTGAATAGCTGTAGCCTTTCTCTTAAGTCAGACATACATTGTCAATCTCCAACAACCAACAAACACTTATCACGTGTAAGCAGAGTGCTAGGAGTTACCATTTACAAAGAAGTGAGAAGTAAGCTCACAAGCTGGGAGGCAGACAAAGAAACAGACACATGAAAATTAATTGTACATCTCATAATGGAAGCTAACATCACATTTTCCACAGGTGGATGACAGCAGCCTTGGGGATGAACAGAGCTTGCAGCAAGGTTCACAAAAGATACGAGCCCACAGCCAGTAACAACATCTTTGAAGTTCAAAGCTCCTAAATATTGTCTCTGTCCACCCCTGCAGCCCTTATCACCTACTGACTCCTAAGTAACTGCATTTCCTTCAAGAAGAATCCAGTGCCACCCATTGCACTCAGTTTTGTCTAGGGCACTTCTGTCTTTTCATACCCAAAGAAGGTTCTCCTTTGCAAGGCAGGCCCACAGATTTCCAATGGGCTGAATTACTGTAGAGACCAACTCCTTATCCTGACCAGGAAGTGTGCAAACAGACCTGACCATTTCATGAGTAGCGAGGGAGGGCTCAGTAGCTCCTTGCTATAAAGTGACCCTTCCTGGGTTATCCTCAAAAGTGCTGGAAATAGATATCTCCCCATATACTTAAACCCTCTCTTCAAGGGTGAAAAGTGTCATTTTAGAAGTTTCTCCTAGGAATGGTAGAAAAGGACTCAGTAGCTCTAATCATGGACTTTAATATGGTTGGCAAAGAAAGTATAGCTAGACTCCTCATAAGATGCTTTGGCTTATTCTGTTTCCCTACTAGCCCCACAGTAACATGCTCTGTGGTCAAATAAGTCTGAGAAATGCTGAAGACTGGGAGATTTACACTGTAGAAAAATATTTTAAAATACTAGAAAATTCTGCAGTAAAAAATATTTAATCTTTCTTTAACTAACCTCATCCCTTTCCTCCTTTGTAACACCCTGTAACATTCCTAGGAGAACTCTTTGGGAATCTTTCTTTAAAGTAAAAAAATGTTCATGAATATAAATACCTGTGCAGGATGCTTGGTTGATGGATTTCTTTCTTAATGACTAACCATTGTAAGATTAGTTCCTGCAAATTGCCCTTCATGACAGAAAGTTCACACACGTCCTCTCACTGCCCTCCATCCATTATTTGGAGCCTAAAACAGCAAATTCAATGTATTATGATGTAAATAGAAAGGTCAGTGATGTCTATCAAGACAGGGGCTTGTTAGAGAAGCAGAACCATGCCCCTTTTCTAATGCTCTGAGTCATCTCCCCAGGGTAAGTTACTTCCTAACATCTGAAAAAATAAAGAAACAGGTAACAAAGTCCTTGCCTTTTTCTGAAGAAAGGCGATAAGGCACTCAATGATGATTTCTGGATGCTGAGAGATTTTTTGACTAATGGAGAACTGAGAGGAATCCCTGTCCCACCAACCCCAGAATAGGAATGTGGCTGCCCACAGGTAGTGTCCTAGATTCCTGGAGCAATCTACAGGAGACCATGCCATTGTCTTATATAGCTCCTGTCATCAATGGCATATGATGTTCATTCCGCAGTGGTCCAGTAGTACTGACCAAAGACTATAACTCGTTTGTCTGCCTCCTTGCCCCTCCAATTTACTCTTCACGCTGCATTCAGAGAGGTCTTTCCAAAATGCATGCCTGTTTTCCTCCCATTGCTCTGAGACCCCATTGAAATGATAGTATAAACCAAAAATGATAAAGAGGACAGAGTAAGAATGGTAAGCAGGTGAGAAAGTCTAATAAACTTCTGAAATTAGGAAAGCAGAAAAGATGAAGTGGTTTCTGAGGAAGCAAGGCAGAGGAAGCAGCTGTAAAGGGTCTGCAGAGAGGTAGCTGAAGAAAGAGAGCAGAGGGAATGGAATGAATAGTGAGGAAAAAGTTAAGGAATCCATTGCAGAAGGCACACAGAGGGGAAGTTTGTTGAGGAAGGAGCCCACCTACAGAATCCAGAAGGGGCACAGGGCTTGGAAACTCCAAGGAACACCAAAGGCAGAAATAAGAAAAGGGAAGGATACTTGAAAGTCTGTATATGGAAGAGACAACTTCTCCCAACCTTTCTCATCCCATGTGGTGAATGTCAAGCATTCAAATGTCTACCTGTCAGGCAATAAAACAAATAAGAAAACAAACATTTGCAAAAAATGTTGTTAATGGCTGAATTATGTCCCACCAACATTTATATGTTGAAGTCTTAACTCCCAGTACTTCAGTATACGACTGTATTTGGAAATAGGGCCTTTAAATAGGTAGTTAGGGTAATTAAGGGCCCTAATCCAATATGACTGGTGTCCTTATAGGAAGAGGAGATCCGCGTGCGCTACACACACACACACACACACACACACACACACACACACACACACAAACACACACACACGAAAGACCATGTGAAGACACAGGGAGAAGACAGCCATCTGCACACAAGGAGAGAGGCCTCAGAAAAAAAACCAGCACTACTAACACCTTGATCTTAGACTGGCCTCCAGAAGTGTGAAAAAGTAATTTTTTGTTGTTATTTAAACCACTCAGTCTGTGGCAATTTGTTATAGCAACTTTAACAAATTAATACATGTATTTTCTTTAACTGAAATTGAACAGACCCAGGGAAAATTTCTCTATAACGTGTAATTTGTGGATATCTCTAAAGTAATGATTGTTTCACCATATAATCACTCAAAAAGTAAGGCTGCTTGGGGACAAGGCCCTTCTCCTTCACAAAGAGTTCACAACCAGCTTTGTATTGGCCTAATTCTTAAATATGAGAGTGTAGTTACTCATATACAGAATCACTTCAAGAGATTTAAATATAATATCCAACATAAAATAGAGAAACCAAGATAAACAAAATTTTAAAGACTATGGATAAAATAGATAATTCAGGAAAAGAAAGCTTAGAAACTTTCCAGTTAATAGTCTTAAAGAAATTTGAGAAAATATTACTCTATATAGCAAAACTAGGAGTTATGAAAAAAGAATGGAGAAAGAACACAAAGCCTGGAAATTGAATATATGGTTGTAAAATAAACTAATTGAAGAGCTGGAGGGTATTTAAGAGATGTTCCAGAAAGTAGAACCCAAAACAAAGAGTCCTAAGAGGTGAGAAAATAACAAGCATAGAAAGGGAACATCTTATAATAGAAGTCCCAGAAAGACAGAACAGAGAAAATAGAGGAAGTTAACATAGAAATAATGCAAAAGATTTTTCCACATTCGAAGAACAAGAGTCTCCAAATTAAAATGGATTACTGAAAAAAGACCCGAACACCACTGTAAAATTTCAGAAAAATCAATCACAGAGAGAACATACTAAAATCTTCAAGAGAGAATGAGAAAAGGGGAAAAAAGGTCCTATAAAGAAATGAGAATCAGAATGACATTGGATTTCTTATAACAGCATTGGATGATAAAACACAGGGAACAATATTTTCAAAGTTCTGGAAGAAGCTTACGTTCAACCGAGAATTATATATGCTGCTAAAGTATTGCTCAATTATCCGGACAGAATAAAACTATTTTCAGAAATGCAAGAAAGAAAATTTACCTACCATACATCCTTTGTTAGAAAATTATCTGTGGATGTGCTCTAGCAAAATAAATGCAGAAATCAAGAAAGAATAAATCATGTGATTCTAGACAGTGGATTTAATTCAGAAAAATGAAAGAAATCCTAGAAAGATAGCTGTGCATCAGATTTAGAAAGTGACTAGTCTGAAAGCAGCATGTTAGAGTGCTCAAGAGGGGTCTTAAAAAGAGGAAGAAAGCTTCATAGATTACTTGTCATGATTGAAAATCTGGAAAAGATTGGAAACATAATTCAGACAGTAATTCTAAAAGAAACTGAATATTAAAAAAAGCAACTGGTAATTGTAAAACAAAAACAAGAAAGGCAGTATAATCAGAGCCTATGACTGTTCTGCAGTGAACAATTTTTACATAGTCAATACTTTGATTTTTAACTTTTAGATCAATCTATAGTCAAAGTGGAAGGCTTAACTATGGTTATAAAAATAGTAACACTGACAATATAGATGTAAAAGTACAAATGACAGAGCTTGAGAGATGAAGCTGCAAGAAGGTATGTGAAAATATGAAGGGATAGTAATATTCTCATTTTACAATCTGGTGAGTGAACAAATATTGTTTTTATTTGAAGGATAAGAACATGATTCTATGAATATGTTACTAAAAGGTACAAAGTGCAAGGATAAGATATAGAAGAAAAATTTAAAAGCCGGTTATTAGGATGGTGATCAACAATGAGAAATGGATAGAAATTATGGTATATTTTGATGGAATGTCATACAGTGAATAGAATGGATGACATTTAGATATAGGAAAATATCTGAGTTGTAATTTTAAGCAAAAAAGATTATAAAATTTTAGTCCTAAAATGTTATCTAGTTATTTCTAGATGATAGGCTTATGGAGGACTTTTTTATACTTTATTCATTCAACACGTTTTCTATAGTTCATCCATTCAAAAGATTTATTAGGTATCTACCATGTTTTGGCACTGTGCTAGAGGCTGGTGTAACGAATATGGCAGTTTATAAATACAGTCAAGTCTTGTCACAGAGTTTATTTTACAGTCTAACAAAGAAGATACATATTATATCAGTAATGATTAAAAATTGTGAGTTTTATGACTTTTGTGATGTTAGGAGAATATACAGCACAGGTCCTAAACCTAATCTGGGAATCTGGGAAAGATTCCTTCAATCAATTACCTTTCAGTATTAAATAAGAGAGTTTGTTTTGTTTTTAAAGTAGAGATTCACAATTAGGAACACAGTGTTATCTCAATTACATAAAATGTATGAGCTCAGGAAAAATTCTCAAGGGAAACAACATAATATTAACTGAGATTATCTTTAGATTCTGGACTAGAAGGGAGTTTTGTATCTTCTTTACACTTTTCTATTTTTTCCAAATTTTGTACAGGAGGATGCATGTCTTTCATAATTAGAAGAGATTATTAGAAGTTACTGTTATCAGTGAAGTAGTTAGATATTTGTGCTGTTTGAGATCCTTTCCATAGCCCTACCTTAGTAGTTACTAAGCTATCTGAAGCACAGTAAAAACAATTACCAACCACCTGTACACCCTAGGTATTTTTAAAGGCTGTCAATCGAGGTCATAGATTCATTTCAACAAATGTTCATTAGTAAACTTGGAGACTTTGTTTGCCATGAACTTTGCTAATAGAAGCACCCATTGGGATACTCCTCAAAAGTTCAGGGAGATGCAGATGACAGGAATGAGCCCAACGGAAATACTATTTCTGATATTTCTTTATTCATTGGATTGCTGTGCCATATATTTTTTATTTTAACTGTGCCTTGTATTATGTTTTATTTAAATTGGTTCTCTAATGATTCCTTTCAAGAAGTTATTCCTACATGTAAGACTGAAGTGGTGATTTTTATGGATTTGAGTATTTCGTTTACTGCACACATCTGTATCATTATTTTAAGAACCTCGTCACTCTACACTTTATCAAAAGATCTCTGTCTTCCAAGGTGAACTAGATGGAAAATCGAATTAATACATCTTAAGCTGGCAATGCATTTAAAAACCTCATGTTATAATTACAAGATTTGGCTGAAAGTTAAATTGCAATGTGCATACATGGAGACCTAAAATCAAGTGCACAGAGGCTCTATGTATTCTCATGCCTTAGATTTATATGTGATAAGATTTATCAATATAAGTACAGTCTAAGAAAAGATACCTCAGGATTCGTCTGTGAATATGTCACTTTACCTAAGTTCATCTCACTTCAATTTGTTCATGTGTCTCTGCTGGAAAAGGAAGTTCAAACAGTATTGGTATATTATGGAAATTATATAGACTGGTAGTCAAAAGAATTAGAATTACCACTAAATAGTCGAGTGACTTTAGGTAAGTCACTTAACCTCTCTAGTTCTCATTTAAACCAAATGGACCTCTTCGAGTCATATCTAATGTGAACATTTGGTGATATGATGAGATCTAACTTTTAGAAAAATTGTGAGTTGGGGCTGCTCTGCACAGTTCCTGCCCCTCTGGGATCTAGGCCTTTTGTTCCTCACTCTTAGAGCCACTCTGTTGCTAACCAACTACCTACTCTAGAAAAATATCACAGCAAGGATTCAACAGTGATGAGGAAGTTATACTAAAAGATCTTTTATATGACGCAATAGGATAAGCCCAAAACATGTTGTTTCTTCTCTGGAGGCGCCTCCCAGGGCTCCCCAGCTAAATCCTTGGTCTTATCCATTTCCTAGTTCTTCTTCTGTATCTGTTTACCTGAACTTCCCCTTTCAAATCTACTTCCACCTCCAGATTGATGTCCAAAATGATATCTGCCAATGGAGACAGAGAAGTGTTCATAAAGGAAAGTAAGCAAAAAAGTTGAGATTTAGTCCAACTTGGAAAAAAGCCCACAAAAGCAAAAATGTACTCCCCCTACCAACATGAAACCCAGCTTTCCTCTAAAAGCTCAACCATTTTCCATAATCACGATCTTCTATTAACAGCTCACATTTTCTCCAGAAGACCCATTTTTCTCTCTGTTCTTCACATCAAATGTACATTCCATAATGCAGTTATCCAACTATGAGCTGACTCCTTTAGAAACTGCCAGAATTTCTCTTTCTACTTTCCTTTTGTTTCTAAGAGCAGTTGTGGATTGGTACAGACCCAAAGTAGGAGTTGAAATATGCATCACATCATTTGTCATGTTACAAAGGAAGCAGCAGAGGTACCAGAAATGAAGAACAGGAAATTTCTGATAAACAGCTCTGATGGTTATCTACAAGCTGAATTGAATCATAGACACCAGGGTTTGAAATTGCATTTTGAATTGCAGGATTAGAGGTAACTGCCTCCCACCTATGTGATAATGTCAATTTAATTCAAAATTTGAGTGTGGTTTCATAGGCATTTCATTTTGTGGTGGTGCCAGAGAACATTTATTTATTTCTCAGGCTCCTATGGAGCACATTTGAGTTTGGAAAAAGAAATGGACACACACACACACACACACACACACACACACACACACCTGGGTGCCCCTGATATAGATACTATCATGGTTATTAATTGTATTTGGAAGTAAAATGAATGAAGTTACCTTTTTATATGCTCAAGATTCATCAATAATGAAAACATGCAACTCATGGATTCAGCACTGTTATCAAGCAGTTTAAGCCTTTTCTCCAATATAGAATAGGAAATTAGAATGGATGCTTCTCTCCTGAGTTTGCACTGCACAGACTAAGTAAAGATTGTTTAATTCATGCACCTCTCACAGGTCCTTTCTCTCTTTCATTTGAGAGTAGAAAAGTCCATAATTATTTCAGAATCTGAAAGGAGGGAAAGTGGAGGGGAACAGTGAGGTCCTGGAGAACTTAAAATCTTTGCTGTTCCCCAGACCGACCCTGGTTTGTGCCCCCTCATCATGGGAGTAGCTCTTGTCATCATTTCAAGAGACAGCGGTCTTGCTTCTGCAGACTCATAATTCTATTATCTATCTGTTCTTGGGAGGAAAAAGCAGATGGAGGCTTAAAAACTAAGTGTCCCTGCACTCCTGTCTCTTTGTTCTTCATTCTTATCCAGGCAGGAAGGTGATAGGACACTTTGTCTCTAGCAAAGGGATATTTTCAGATACTGAGGTGTTGCCCGAGATGACTGGTCAAAGAAGTAAAGAGGGAAGGAGAAGAGGAGGATCCCCTGTAACTGGTTGCTGCTTCCCCCACAGGCCTGTGCGTTGATAGACCTCCCTTCTCTCGCATCTTCCCTGCCTCTCCTCTCCCAGTTACTGTCTCTCTTTTTATGCTCAATTTGGCCCTTCAGAGTAAGAGGTCAGTATGTTTTCACACTTGGGAAATCTCATTCAAGAATTTTTGTCAATGGACAAGTCATAAGAAGCCATTCCATTTTAGGACTGGTTGACGTCACTAAAGAGGCGATAAATATCTGTTGATATAATTGGATGTGAGATTCAGTGTTGAGATAGCAAAAATTCTGCCCCTGGTTCCCTGTCAGGGCCCTATGATTTATGCAGGAGCAGAGGCAGCACGCAATCGAGCTGTCAAGAGAGCGTCAGCTTATTAGGCAAATGCTGCGTGGTTTCTGAAGAGGGTCGACACTATAAAATCCCACTCCAGTCTGTGGTGTGGAGAAACTCAGAGCTCAAGTCTGTTGAGAGACTGAAGAGAAAGAGAAGAGAGAAAGAAAAAGAGAGGGGAACAGAAGAGAAAACCCCTGAAAAAGCCTCGGAGACGTCCCGGGGGTGAGCAGCACCCGGCTCACCTGCAGAAGAGCCTCAGAAGGTAGGGAGCGCCTGGACGGAAACGCGCCTCCAACTTCGCACTGCCTGAGCTGCCACGGTGCGCGCCGGCGGAGCCGCTGCCGCTGTCCCTGTCCCTGTCCGCGTGTGTGTGTGTGTGTGTGTGTGTGTGTACGCGCGCGCAAAAGCAAACTTAGACGGCTACTCGTCGTTACCCAAACTGCCACTTACTCCTCGCTGGCTGTGTAGATCATGCCCCCATCTCTCCCGACTCCAGAAAGGACACCGGGGCAGGGATAGATAAATAGGAGGAGGCAGCAGTTCTCAATTGGGAGGAAAACACTGAAACACCCGGAAAGGGGTGGGGTGGTGTTAGAGCGGCTGAGATCTGAAATTTGTAGAAAATCAATTTTTTTTTTTGGGGGGATAGTTAGAAAGAGGATTCAGGGACCCTCCCTTTGGGGGTCTTGGAAGGAGAAGGGTCATTCCAGCCTGGCGAGGGGCTGGGCTTTGGTGCCAAGCCCTGCAGGCGTCCCATTTCCTGTGTCCCCTCACTCCAACTCTAGAAGTCCTTGTTCTGGAGCTTCAGCACCGCGGACAGCGCCTTCCCAGGCCGCCACCACCCCACCCCCGCGCCCCACCATCCTGAGCCGCATTTACGGGTGTCCTGTAGGAAGATCCTCCACCCGCCAAGTTCACCTCTCAGTTAAGCTAAACTCTGACCAACTCTTTCTCTCTTTCCTTCTCTCATTTCAACCCTCTACCCACGTCTGTGCCGCAGCTAGCGCCCCTAACATGAGACTGCCGCTGCTCGTGTCCTTGGGCGTCCTGCTGGTGGCTTTCTTGCCCTGCCCGCCATGCAGAGCCCTCCTCAGCCGGGGGCCTGTCCCCGGCGCCCGGCAGGACCCACAGCTTCCCCAACCTCTGGATTTCTTCCAGCCGCCGCTGCAGCCCCAGCAGCCCCAGCAGCCGCAGGCTCGGCCAGTCCTGCTCCGCATGGGGGAGGAATACTTCCTCCGCCTGGGTAATCTCAACAAGAGCCCCGCTGCTCCCCTGTCGCCTGCCTCCTCGCTTCTCTCTGGCAACAGCGGCAGCCGCATTTCCCCGGACGAGGTGGCTGCCAACTTTTTCCGTGCGTTGCTGCAACAGCTGTCGCTGCCCCGGCGCCCGCTCGACAGCCCTGCGGGTCCCGCGGAGCGCGGCGCCGAGAACGACCTCGGTGGCCGCCAGGAGGCACCGGAGAGGGAGAGGAGATCCGAGGAACCTCCCATCTCGCTGGATCTCACCTTCCACCTCCTCCGAGAAGTCTTGGAAATGGCCAGGGCTGAGCAGTTAGCGCAGCAAGCTCACAACAACAGGAAACTGATGGAGATTATTGGGAAATGAAATGGTGCGTTTGGCCAAGAAGATTCTGCATTTAACACAAAAATTACAAAATAAAATAAAATAATACAGTATTCTGTACCATAGCGTTGCTCTGATACCATTTGTTTATTTTTATATAGCTTGAAACAGAGGATGTACAGCAAGAGCGCCTATACTCCTTAATCAGCATGCACAAAGTGAATTCACGTGCAGTAAGGCAACAAAATGTTATTTGTATTGCCTACTTTTAGTTTCCATTTCCAGGTATGTTTAATGGTGTTTTAGAGTATAGACACAGAAGGAAACTTTTTTTTTGAAGAAGCAACAGCAGACAGAAGTCACCAAATTGACTTTGTTGTGGTCTGAGCCAAAGAGAATGTCCTTCTCTTGGGTGGGTGAGACAAAATCTGTAAGCTCTTTGAATCCACGTTTCCTTGTAAATGTTTCAGTAATAAAACATCTTTCCACTCCTCAGTCAATTTGATTGTGTAAGAGAATGTTCAATATTTATATTTTTAATAAATGCTACAAAGGTAATCATGAGTTTATTTCTTCTCTTCAATGCTAGCAAGGGAAATACTCTCAGCTCCTGGCTTCCTCCAAGCTGACTTCAGCACAAGAAAAAACAAAACTCTGCATTTTATTTTCTGCAACAAATACAAACGTATCTGTGGCTTATACAATCCTGCAATTGTCTTGGGCTCATCTCTGTACCTCAGATCACTCCTCTGAGATTGAGTTATATAATTTAGGAAGTTTCTTCCAGCTCTAAGACTTAGTAATTTTATAAATGGAAGGTCGATTCATAATGGAAATAATTTAACGCTGATTAACTATAAGATGTAAAATAATTGAGGAAGGCTGGGGAAGGAGGAAAGGAAAAGAGAAGAGTTGAGGAAGGGCATTTCTCCAAACTATAGGGCCAAAATGCTGTCTTCTTTTTTTTTCTATGAGAAAGGCTCATATATTACCAAGCTATTACTTTGCTACCACAAAATATTTTTTCTAAGCTATTTTCCAGTGCCTATTTCTAATAGGAGGAACTTGATAGTCTCTCCACTTAAAACAACTAAATTTAGTTGCTATAAAATGGCTCTTAGGAAAAAAATTTTTTGTAAAGAATATTTTAACTTTAACAACTTCCCAAATACCCTCCTCATGTCTGTCAACTCTAATCACTTTAATTTTTAGAAATATAAACTATCTCTAGTTACTTCTAAAATCAAACAGTACATCTAATTAGTTTTACAATGCATTCACCTTTGGTAGTTTAGTCATAACTTAAAAAATTCAATTGACTGTTTACTGCTTCAAAATTAATTTGGATATATGAAGATCCTTCATCCCTTGGGACCCTTTAAATATCCTTGACTAATGGAATAATCAGATGACATAAAACACTGAATAAATCATTATAAGACAAAGTTGTTAAAAACAGCATTTATTTAAGATTTTATACAGAATAAAGTTTATGTTCTAAAGGAGGCATTGTGGTGGGACAACTAAAGCGTGATTTAAATATATATACACACATATAATGTATATCATGTGTATGTATATTTAAATAAATGCAGTTCTACAGTTCAGCAGATTGGTGCCTCAGTAGATACATGAGAAAGTAGACAGTTACTATTGAAAAGTCCTTTTCAGTTAAAGTACTGGATATCTACATATTAAAACTAAGATTAGAAAAATGTCACAAGAAATGTCTTAGACCTTCAGCCTCTGGACTATGAAAATGTCATCAGAGTCAAAGAATATTTCTAGATATACATTCAGTGACATATATTATGAAAAAGAGGAACCCTTTATGAAACATTTCATACCTTTGGTCAATGATTTACCTTTTGTCCATATATTGATAAATCAGTCATTTCTGAATTAATACTGAATTTCACTGACCATCTGCATTGTTTAAAAGGAAATAATAAAAGCTACTACGATATAATAATAAAAGCCAGTGCCTATAAGAGATGAGAGTGCCACTTTTTTCAAAACTTGCCATTTTTACTGATGCATGCACACCCATACCACACCTATACATTCGTCATAATGTTTCCCACGCAATAAGAGATTTGCATAAGCTCAAGTTTCTTTCTTCCAATGCTTTTTGCAACTATTTTTTCAAAATATTGTTTTCCCTTAATGTATCAGATAAGTCATCTGGAATTAAAGGGTTTTATTTTTGTTTGTTTGTTTGCTTTTTACAGAAATCCTGTCCAGAGGTCCCTTTAATCATCTGCATAATATTAATTTCATCTAGGTTCCCTGCTGCCTGTGTACATCTTGGCCAGGCAGACAGAGGGGCAGCAGTTGGAATGAACATCATTCTTTCAGGGAGTTCAACCAGGAAAAGGAGAAGATGTGGCGAGCTGGCTCAGAATCAGCTCCATTCCCACTCCCTGAAGCTGCAGCCTGTCCCTGGAGGGGAGGGTTCTCAAATCCAATCTGCAACAGAGAAAATCTGAATCAGAGGAAGAAGAGGCTAGTCATTTTTGGGTTGGTCCACTCACTTTTCTACTGAAGAGACAGGATCATCATCATAATAATTACACAGAACATAATTATTATTAAGGATGAGAAGCAAGCTTGTTATCTTGGCCATGGTCAAGAGCCATGAAAGTAATTCACACTCATGATCCAAAAAGGGGCAATAGTAATGCATGCAGCAGAGGGAAGTTCTTGGGAAACAGGCTATCTACCTTTTTGTTTCTAAGTCCACTAGTACATTATTTACTGAAATGAAAGTTTCATTGAAATTAATAGGAATTTGGATTTAGAAAAGTCTGCAAAATAAATAAAATCCTATTTTAAATGACATTACTACATCACATGATGTTATGGGACATAATCTCTTCACTGCTAAAGTAAGAATTACTACTAGGATGTGAATATATACATATAGTATAATTTTTGCAAAAATGCAGGCTTAGTTTTGATCAAATCACGAGGCCATAAAATCTAATAACATCAATATTTATAAAGCAATATCTATCTTTTATATAGATATCTATAGATACCTGACAGATACAAGTTGTAATTTTGAAGTAATTGATCAATCTAATCTCATAAGTCAAATTTATTTATGTTGTGAGTTTAGAAAATGGTAACTTGATGGAATGAGGGACAATCGTAAAGTCTTGTTGAAATGCAACTTGATGTATAAACTCAAACTCCTTACATTGAAAGGGACTATGACAAACATAGGTCTTCCTAGGGGAACTACCAAAGACAGACTAACATGTTCTGATGATTTCACTGGTAAAATTATCCCAGCGGATTAGAATGCCACTGATTTCAAAGCAATGAGGTAGGCACATGCATTCAACTCAGAAGCCCCGGGTGATTTTATGATGCTGCTATATGAATGGAAAACACTTGGCACAGGCAAAGCAGAACTTTGATAAGCATGTAGTTTTGTTGCTACTCGAAATACTTTATGTGAAAAATGAGTGCCTGTCCTGTACTTTACCAGATTTGACCCTAAATATATGTTTTGGGGGAGTGTTTCAAGTTCAGTAAAATTATCCCAAATCCTTATGGCTTTGAGATATCCCTCCCACAGCCATGTTGCTCTCTGAAAGAAAGAAGGGCCATGAAATCATATTCACCATGGTAGAATAAAACTGAAGCATGTTGTTTTCTATGAAGGAAATAGTTGAGACATCAGGTGCAATTGGGCTTTTATAAAAAGGCTGCTATTAGATTCTGCTGGTAATGGGTTAACTACCTCAATGTTCTTGAAGTTGAGGTGGAAAAAACATCATTTTTAAAAAAATTTTTTACAAGTGTTTATTTGAGCCAAACTGACAACATTGCCAGGAAGCAAGATCTCAAATGCTCAATAAACATCATCTTGACAGAATCCTGTGCCTATTTACACACATCAAATCGTTCTCTTCCCCACAATAGTCACCTTACTCTTACAAATCACTAAAAAAACAAAAACAAAAACAAAACACCTCAAGTAATCTGAGCATATCATTGATGTGTAAAAAACTTTTTTTCTAACCATACTATATGAGTGAATAGTGAATCTGCCTAGATGAACAGACCATGAGTGTCCATTTTGTAGCCTCTTTTCCTTGAAGGCAGTTTGTAATCTTGAAGAAACTATGTGGCTGCTGTTCTAAAATATCTAAAGGGTGAAACTAGTTGGGTAAGGTATTATCTGCAGAGAGATAAAGTCTTCGTGAAACTGCTGGTTGCTAACAAACCATTTGGGATTGCTTTTGGAATTTCTATGTATTTTTTGTGCTTTTCTGTACTTGAGGTAAAAATCTATCTTCCATTTAAAATGTTTTAGCTGTTAATACTCTACAGCCTTCAAAACTTGGTATTAAACAGTTAGGGTTTGCTGCTTTCACACTCTCATGTTCTCAATCAGTTATTAGATTTTCCTCCAAACAATATGGACATTATCTTTTAGAGAAGAAAGGCCAGTGCCAGAGAGGGGCCAAGAGCAGAGATTATCCTGAGTATCTCTAGGTGATTACACCACCTCCTTGGTCTTGTTTACGTAAATGTGAGGACCTACCAACCATCTCGACAAGGAAGTTTTATGCAGAGTCTTACCCTGGTTCTGAATCTCAGATTAACTGCTTATTAGCTGTATGACTCAGATAAGTCACTGAACCTCTCAGAGCCTTGGTTTTCTCTTTTGTAAAACAGTAATGAGATCCTATCTCACAAGACTGAAGTGAGGACTGAATAAATAAAATAATACACCTAAACCACTTGGCACATGCCTCACTTATATAAGTTGTTTTATAAATGTTCATTTCTACCTTCTTCCCTCCTTTTCTCCCTTCCCCCTTTCCTTCCTTCTTTTTTACATCAATGAAGAGGCTCCTCTGCCATGTAGAATGACCTGGGGATTGTTTATGAGGAACTATATACAACAGCAATGACCCCTCAATAATGAAAGACAATTATACTTGCAATGCTCACCTTTCCAGAATTAAATATCATTCATAAGATTTAGTTCCTTTGTCATGTTGTAATCATGGTTATCCAAGACCCTGTCTAGTGTGTCTCTAAGTGGCTCAACTTTATATATGGCTTTCTCATAAAGGAAGAATGAGTTAAAGATTTAGAAACCTCCTTTTTATAAACACAGCCCATTGAATTGTAAGCAGATATTTTTCCTATAGCCTTCCCCAAAAGGAATTTTATATATGTAGTCATTTAAATAGTTTTCCAAATGCTGGCTTTCTTCTTTCACAGGAAGTGCTATTTTGGGAGAGTAATGATATCTCATGAAGCTGAACAAAGGACAGAGATTGGTAAGCACTAATCTCTTCTACCTGCTTTTGAGCTTGTCCTGCATTCCATTTTAGTTCGAGGTGTATGAAAAAGGTTAAGAAAAGATTATTAGTCCCATCTCATTTCTAAATTTGACACATTTTCTTTAGGTAACAAACTAAATGAACAAACTTACAACCATCACTTAGCACTGTGCTCTATCACTATGGGGCTTCAGATAATTTGAGAAATATGAGTTTTGGTCATAAATAAAACCAGAAAATGGAACAGGGAGGTAGCATTTTCCCTCTGTCTCAACTGCGAGACCCAAATTACTCAAGATCCACAAAAGACCAGCAGAAAGGAGTGATATACTTTTGCTTAGAGGAAAGACTGTTTTTCTCGGATGAACTTGACCAGGAATTCGAGTATTCATGAACCAGACTCACCAGAAACACAAAATCTTCTTTTAATTTCTTTCCTGTTACTAGCAAATGTCCTTTGAGAGGAAAAAAATGTATGCCAGATTGTGGCACTAGGGTATCATTTCACTGCACAGAAGAGCAGGGTGATGAGAGATGCTTCCACCCAGAGCTGTGTGACATGCAGGCATCACCTGGACAAGTTATGTCACCTAGAGCCACTTCTTGTTAATAGGGATTAAGGAGCATATATTCTACCAGAGACTTGTGGACATGTTAGCCACTATGCCAGGCCATTTAAGAGGATGTTAGGGGCAATGAGCTAATTTGTGTTCGGTCCCTCGCACTTGGGCCTCTATCCCTCTCGGCTCCTGTGAACACCAATCACAAATTCAACCTGACAGCAGGATCTGGTTACCACTGCATATTAACTGCCAGCTTTCCTAGGCCAATTCAAAAGAACTCTTGCCCATCTATAATAAAATCCATTTGCTTTAAAGGAATGTGGATAGGAGGGGTAAGGCTAAGCTTGAGGCTGCTGAATGAGCAACCACTGTGTGTCTACCCTGCACCTGCTAGGCTGGGTCAAAGAATCAAAGCCAGATGCTGGAAACAGGTGTGAGTAGGAATGCCGAGGTCATGTTTAGAATGTTTATTCAGAAAGACTAAACTCAAGTATTGGCCTGCTCCCCTACTTAGCATTCCTGAACCTCAGGTCCTTGAATAGCTTAAGTATTATGGATTCCAGACTGGGAAAGAGAGTACAGCCAAGAGCCTGGGCCAGTCATCATGTCTGAGAAGTAACTGAGGCACCTGTGTATCACAGCCAAGGGCCTAAGCCCTGAGAACTCAGGCAGGTCTGCTATTGTGGGCATTTATTTCACAGACATTTTACTTGGTGGCAGAGCAGCCAAGATGTGAGGAATGAGGCACAGAGCTGTGAACATGTAGCACCCTCTCCATGAATGCTAGAGAAAACACGAAGAAAATAGGATTCTCCTTCCCCACCTCCCACCCCCCCATCCCCCACCCCAAAGAGCTCTGGCAGGAAAACTCTCACTGAAAAGCATTTTTTTTCCTTGGGAGGATTATTTATAGCTGTATACACTGAGTGCTGGAGGGATGGGTGAAGGGAGTGGGTTTGGGGGCTTTATTATTAGGTGCTTCCTTTTTGCTAAGGGAAGATCAGAAACAAGAGCAATTTCCTCAGGTCTGTGAAACAAGAAGAAATTAAACTCACTCACTTTTTCTTAATGCAGAGGAAGATGTACAGTGTAGTCTGTTTGGTTTGTTTCAGACACGGTGTCTAGGAAGTGATGGGGTCATGTGCAGAGCAGGAAGGAGAAGCTAAAATGCTGATATCACAGTCTGACAAAAACTTTGAGCCAGCTGTCTTCTCAGTATGGACCTGACAACTGTGTGTCTAGTATAGATTGTGTGTGTGTGTTTGCAATCCTTTCTGAAAGGAGAACTTAATTACAAAGAACTGCTAATTAGATCATTAATTCCTCATAGATAAGGGCTTCTTTGCTTTGTGGTAGGCAAATACGCCAAACAGGTTCTCAAGAGCCATGGGAGGTGAGTAACATTTGTATGCCCAATTTATGAATGAGAAAACTCAGACTCAGAAAGGCTGAAGAACTTGCTCAAAGTAACTCTATGGATAAAATGCCAAGAGTCATTGATAGTGACTACAAACCCTAAGAGAAAAGGGGCAGCTAGTGTTGAGCATATGAGACTCTGAGGACAGGCCAGCTCTACCCCTAGAAGTCAGATAGAGAACCAAGTTGGTCAACAGCATGGGGGTGCAAATATAGGATAGGAATGCTCTCATTTACAACACACAACCACATCCCTGCAAGCAACGGAGGTGGAGAAGTGTCCTCTCTGCCCGTGAGGCTATGCCAGTGGGTCATGAGTGACCCTTGGGAACCTTTGGTCACACTCCTTTTGCTTCAGTCACATCAGCCCAGGTAAACTGGGGATGCACTCACTTTTCCTGGATGTGGGCTTGGCCTCCATTATACTGCATGCACATACTCCATGGGGGAGGACAAGGCATCAATGGGCATCAAGCTACCCATTGCTCTGTGATATTGAGCAAGTCACTCAACCTCTATGATCCCCCACCATAAAATGGGGAAGTTTAACAAATCCTCTCGTACTGGGTTATTGGGAGGTTTAAGTGAGAGAACCTCTATGAAAGACTTCGTAAATGATAAAGCAATGACTACACATTAGTTATAGCCATTGCCATGTGGCATTGGGTTTTTAGATGCATGAACATGATAGTGGATTAATTCTTTGCTTTGTGGGCTGTAATGGGGAAAAGGTATTTTATGGAAATCACTGAGCTACTTAAATAAAGACAGAAAAAATCCACAGGATGTACAATACTGGCAAAGGTCTTAGGTTAAATCAGAATAATAAACAATTTAAAAACACAGGAAGTAAAATTCAACTAGCTATGTCATAACAACTTCCCCAGAGGGCTCTCCCCAGTGCCTGCGTTACTGTTTTCATGGAATTGTAGAGCTGTAGGCACCGGTTGCCAGGGGAAATGAATTCATTACACTGCTCACACACAATTTACATTATATTTCCCTGTAAAATGGATATATCCATTTTAGCTTCCTATTAAAGTGACATTTACAGAGGAAGCTATTTGATCTTGAGAAATATAGTCTATGGTTTTAGTATAGATTTTTTTTTGTCCTTCTAGAAAAGCTCCCAAATTGAGTTATTAGGATGTTGCCTTCCCAGCAAGAAAAAAAAAAAAACAAAAAAACAAAAAAAACACAAAACATAAAAAGAAAACTGCAGTTGTAGGATGCAAATGAAAAAGCATTAGTAATGTGAATGTAATGGCCTCATTAAAACACTTGTTTAAGACAAACCTTACTCTCTTCTATATGTTTTCCTATGTAAAAATGCTTGCATTTCATTATTAATAAGTTGTTATAATTTCCAGGATTATTAAGTCCTGGACAATGCTATGCCATAAATGCGGGCCAGTCCCGACCATCGATCAGTTTTCTCTCTATCTGACCAAGCCGAAATTCCAGCACAGGCAGGGCACCTGGCATATCAGTGATTTGTAAGCTTGAATCTCCTAATTTGTAAAAGATAGCAATTGCTCTCAGTAGGGATTTCTATTTGAAAATAATCTGACATTCTGATTCCCTCAATTAAATTTAGAGAACGTAGTTAAATTTTCATTCATTTCAGTTTGTTTTGGAAAATTAAATAGATCATTTCAAAGAACACAGGACCTATAGTCATACTCATGGGAAATTATGTTCTTGGTCTCCTGCTATATTTTTTAAAATGTTCTATAACACCTTGAGAAATTAATCTTGCTCAGAAAAGCTTTCCGACCCTCTAGTCTCAGGCATCTCTCACCTCAGTCTCCAGTGGCATCTGGAGTTGATATTTACCCTTTGAAATCAGAGTGAATGATTTGGTCTCAAAGGTTATTTGCATGAAAATGATTTTATCTTTTTTGTGTGTGTGACACCTTGTGGAGACCCAGGACTGCTCCCCAAGGCTGTTTCTCCTTGGAACTTTGGCCTATTGTTCATCCCAGTTTAGGAAAATATGAATATTTTCAAGGGGACCAAATCTTGGGATGATGATAAATTTGGTAAGGTCTCAGGTCTGGAGACACATGTATTAATAGTTTCTGAGAGCCTAAAAAATAAACACTGGGCTTCAAGAAAAGAATCTTTGTGAGCTCTCCACCTGTCCTTTTAACTTAAACCATAGGTCTTTCTCTCTCTTCTCTCCTTTCCTCCCTTCTTTCCTTCCTTCCTTGAAAAATTTTTCCTCAGGAAATACCTTTATAAACTCAGAAGGCAACATTCACAGAGCCTGGGTTGGGGATTAAGATGGTCTGTGCTAGTTTTCCTTGGTGACATTTTCCACACTGGCTTTGATCTCCACACATCCTTCTATTTGAGAATGAAGAGCTCCCAGGTGTGGGTGACCCACATCGTTCCTCAGGTTCTGACTTTCAGCTCAATATGCTAGAGAGGAAGAACCTGGGAGGGAAAACCTACACCTTCTTGGGATGGAAACCTTGGACCTTCTCCACCAAGAGGACAAACCCAGTGCTGGAAGTCCCTGTCCCATGATAGGGTGACTTCTGCCGTTCTGTGGAAACTGGTTTAGACAGGATAAGGAGTGAACTAGGGCATAGGTGTGTCATGAAAATGCACAGAGGTATTAGCTCATAAAGCAATTTACATCAAACCTAAGAATAGGGCCCCATGGACCAGTGACAACCAATCACCTGATTCTAAAGTTCAGCCTAGTCACTTAAAAGCATCACACAACTCAGCCATCCTGGCCCTTGCTATATTTGGCCTTGTGCATGGCTGTGAGAGGAAGGGAAGACAGATTTGTTGGATTTAAGCCATGAGGCTTTCCCTATGGCCAGCCATTTGGAATGCCTTAAGGACTGTCAGCACCTTCCTCCTCTAACTTCCTTCCCATCTGCCACCTATCTTTTCTAAGCTACCTTTAAAGACAGTATATGTGAATGAGGACCCTCTTTACGTCCATTCAGGCAGGCAGGCACAAAAAGAGGAGACATAGAAAATAAATTATCTTTTTTTAACCCTTATCTTGGGGTAAATTCTTCAAGAACTATAATAATGCTAAATGTGAATGCACCTATCAGAATTTCAAAATCCATGAGGCAAAACTGATAGAACTCCAAGAAAAATAGATGAATCCACAATTATAGAGATCTCAAAATTCCTCTCTCAGCAATTGATAAAACAAGTTAACAGAAAATCAGTAATGATATAGTAGACTTGAACAGCATTACAAATTAATTGACCTAATTAACATTTGTAAAACACTCCACCCAACAATAGAAAATACAATGTTTTTAATTGCAGGTGGAACATTCACCAAGTTTGATTGTATTTTGGGCCATAAATAAATCTTAATAAATTTTAAAGGACTGGAATCATATAAAGATTAGTCTCTCTCTACAACAGAATCAAACAGGGATCTAGAAAATCTCCCAACATCTAGAAATTAAACACTACTCACCTAAATAACCAGTGGGTCAAAGAAGAAACCACAAAATAAGTTAGAAAAAATTTTGAATTAAGTGAAAATGAAAATATAACATATCAAATCTTGTGGGATGTAGCTAAGCAGTGATTAGAAGAAAATTTATAGCATTAAATGCTATTATTAGAAAAGAAGAAAGATTTCAAATCAATAATCTAAGCTTTAACCCTAAGAAAACTAGAAAAAAAAAGAGAAAATGAAACCCAAGGATGAAAATAATAAAAACTAAAAATGAATGAAATAGAAAATAGACAAAAAAAATAGAGAAAACCAATAAAGTCAAAACCAGTAAAGTGAAAGACTTACATTGCTTGTTCTGGAGACTTCTATGAAGCTATAATAATCAAGACAGTGTGATTTTGGTAGAGGGACAAACACACGGATCAATGGTACAAAATAGAAGGTCCAGAAGTAGACCTACATGTATATGGCCATTTGAATTTCCACAAAGTCATCAGCTTAGTTCTCTGAGGGAAAGAATAGCCTTTCAAATAAATAGTGCTGGAACAAATATCTATATGGAAAACAAACAAACCAAAACCCAAACCTTTATTTTTACTTCACATATACAAAAATTAACTTAAAATGATCTTAGGTCTGTCTAATTTAAGAGAAAAAGCTACAAAAATTCTAAAGGAAAACTAGAAGAAAATCTTTGTGATTTTGAGTTAAGTGAAGATTTCTTAAATAGGACACAAAAAAATACAAATCAAAAAGGAAAAACTGACAAATTGGACTTCATTAAAACAAAAATGTTTGCTCTTCAAAATACTGTTAAGAAAATGAAAAGACAAACCACAGACTGGGAGAAAATATTTGCAAAACATGTAAAGAAATTTTATCCAAAATACAAAAAGAACTTTTACAACTCTCTAAGGAGATAAACAACCTAACAAAAATATGGGAATAGATATTTCATCAAAGTAAATATAAAAATGACTAAGAAGCCCATGAAAAGATAGTAAACATCATTAGTCATCTGGAAAATGCAAATCAAAACTACAAAAAGATACCATACACATCCATTGGAATGGCAAGCATGTGGAAGACTGACTCAATACCAAGTTCTGGCTATGATGCGAAGTATTTAGAATTCTCTTACATTGCTGGTGGAAACATAAAATTTAACAGCCACTATGGAAAAGTTTGACAGTTTCTTACAAAATTAACCACGAACTTACTATTAAATCAAGCAATTCCACTCCTAGGTATTTACTCAAGAGAATTAAAAATGTACATTCACACAAAGACCAACATGTGAATGTTCATAGAAGCTTTATTTATAGCAGCCAAAACTGCTAACAGTAAGACCATCCATCAAGTGATGAATAGATATATTGTGATATACTCATACAATGGAATACCACTCAGGAATAAAAGGAAATCAGAGCTACTGATACATTCAACGAAATGGACGAATCTCAAAAGCAATATGCTAGGTGAAAGAAACCAGTCAGAAAAGTCTATAGAATGCATCTTGTCATATACATGAGCTTCTAGAACTGGTAAAACGATAATGACAAGCAAAACATCAGCTGGGTGCAGGGAGATTAACTGCAAAGACACATAAGGGAACTTTTTAGAGTAACGGAAATATTCTACATATTAATTGTGGTAGTGGCTATACAATGCTACATATTTATAAAAAGTTACTGAACTGTGTGTACACTTACAGTAAGTACATTTAAAAAATCACATATCTTTCATCTCTTCATTCTCCTAATGAATGTCCTTTCTCCTAATTTCTAATATTCTGTGACTGCCTCAAATGTGTACATTCTGTCTTTGCTCTACTGGGCAATGAGCTCTATGAGTACCTTTAGGTGGACCTCAGACTTGAGTTATCATGGGTTTTATGGAGTTTATTGGCATCTAAATGGGTAATAACAGCTGTGTAAACATTCAGTTAAATGGGTGCCTAGGAGGAGATTTGTAAAGCAGTTTGGGAAATGGGGATTTATGTACAAGCTTCGAGGCAAGAAATATATTTTAAGAAATGCTATGGGCTGAGAATCTTTTGTTCTTATTGTTACAGAATGATATGTGCCAGTCCTAAGCCCATAACCCTTCCAATGAAAACATCCTGAAACAATCGATCAAATCCTCAATACTAGATTCTTCACTCTCTAATGTTGTGTAAGTAGATGAAACTTTTTGTTGAGTAGTTGCTTAATTTTCCTAGTGAGAAAACAGGCTCAAGAAAATTAAATGCCCAGAGTCAGGTGCAAAAGCAACAGAACTGGAACCTAAGTCCTTTCTCCTAATTTCATTGATCTTTTCAGTGCACCAAGCCTTAGCAGAATTTCTGCCAAACTTGTCTATTTTCAGACTTAAAGAAAGAAATGTGTAAAGTAGATATTCTGTTCTTAAATCAACAAATAGCTATGATATGGTAAAGCTTTTAGGGTCTTGTACAACTAGAACTTCATGCTCTGGTGAAATACGAGAGCTGTGGTTCTTCATAGAGGCAGAAACTACAGATTTTACTGTCAAAGTCTACATCTCCAAAGCAATGCGATTTTCTCTCTGTGGAGTGTGTGTGTGTGTGTGCGTGCGTAAGGGGCAGGGGTGGCAGGGGGGTCGTCTGACCTTAAGGCAGCTGCCATATTCCAGCTCAAGTATCAGCCAGAGCAGCTGCCAAGTTAATCCACCAAATAGGGAGACATTGCTCTGGAAACCCCTGTTCCCTGAACAGCTCCCATTAAATGGTTTAGACAAATTCTTCTACCTAAGGCCACTAAACCTCACTGGGAAGGGAGAAAGAGGAACAGTGAAGGGCTTTCATTACTGCTCCCACTTCTGAAAACATCTACTTGCCACTCATATTCCCAGTATGATACCCAGCTGTCCATGGGCCTGGGGACGGGGATGGAGGCAGTCCCCGTGTGAACACTTAGGTGCGATTCGCATGTAAGTAGTACAGAAAGAGGAAAGGCAGTGGATGGAAGCAGACTGGACTGGGAAATGGCCACAGCGAAGCATCCCCAGGAGACAGGTCTAGTGGAGACTGCTTTCCAAGGGTAGCTGATCTGTCTCACAGAGGCCTTCTCCTACCTTTTGATTGCCCTGCCTTCTGGGGTTGACTAGGAACTGGTATAATATTTTCGAAAACTTTAAAAATTAACACATGACATGGATCCATTGTCATTTCCAACAAACTCTCTGCATTGACTGAGCGTACAAGGGCATGCACTCGGAAGGTGAAAACTTAAGATGGTGATTTTCTAGCTAAAGACCGGTCTTGTATAGAGGCTTTGCACACTGTGGCCTGTGACCTCTTTCGTGAGGTTTTCTGGGAGGAATGGGGTGTGATCAGGTTCAAAGTGCATCCTGTCGAAGGACAAATGGGAACTAGGGCCTTCGGTGAGATCCAAATTAGATTTAGAGCTGAATGCAAACTTTGTTGAAAATTTTTTTCTTCAAGAATGAGGGTGGGGAAAGTAACAATGCTCCCGTGAATGCTTGTTCACCTCTAGTGGAGACAGTTGATGTCTGGACTTTGCCATGACCAGCTTCTGACACATAATCTGCCTATGTGATTAGGTGAAGAGAGAAGGTATGTGATAGAGATTGCATGGCATCAGAAACCACAAGCAGCAAAAGCAAGGGCAGGTTTCACTGTATGAATGGCTGTGTGGGGAGCACCTAGAAACAGAATGTTGGCCTTCTTGAAAAGTTTGCATTACTGCTGATGGGGGCTGGAGTGAGTTTACAGATGAGCAAGCGAGCCTGAGATGTTTCTGAGTTTTTAAGGCAACATTATTCTCTGGCATGGGACTATTCAGTAAAGACAGGTCACAGCACCAGTGAATCGAGGAGAACTATTGTATCACATCCTAAATGTTCAGGGAAAGACTAATGATGGAGTGTGAAATCCCAACAAGCTACCCTTGCATTGGACAAGTATTTAGTGAGTTCTGAGGTGGTGAAGGTGAAATCAGGCCTGCAAAAAATTCAGAGGCCAGGAATCTGATACTCTGTTGCGGTCTTTATCCATCTGCCCATATCCCCATTCACGGATCCAAGGTTGGTGCTCCATCATAATCAGGTTTCCTTCTCTATGTGAAAGGCCCTTTCTCAAACACCAGGAACTACATAAGCAAGGTTCTTTGCAATACTGAATGTCAATTCACCCTACCCCACCCCGTCCCCACCTGCCTCACCCTCATTTCACCAGACAGGCATGTAAATGTCAGCATACATGACATGGGCTTGGTGGACGGCAGACAAGAAGCATGACTTTCCCCCTGCAGCCTCAGAGAAATATTTCAAGGATACATGGCAACAAAGTCCAAAACCTGAATTCTCAGAATATAAGCTGAACTCTTCAGACAATTATTCAGATCCACAATTAGGCTGTTCCCTGACAGCATGGAGTTTTCTCTCTCCCTGTTTGCCCCACTGACTCCATGGCCAATACTTCCTCCCACTGCTCTTCAACATAAATAATGACAGGAGGAGGAGTTATATACCTGAGCAGACTATGAGGACGCTCGGAACATTCTAGGGGCGCAGGTTTCTGGCTGACTAGACACTGGGGGCAGGGCCCACTTATACACAGTTACAGACGTGACAGGGACCCATTAAGATCCCACTGCCTTTGCTGAAAAGACAGCTAATGAGGCAAAAAAGAACTCCATGATGGGAATTTCCAGATCTTCCCTGGGTTGTCAACGAGCCAGAAATAGCCGAGGCCTTTCAGCACCAGGCACCCTGAATTGCTTCTGAGCTATGGGCGCAGGGAGCTGGGGCTCAGGTCCAGCAGGGTAACTTACTAAAAGTGCATGGGGTTTGAATCTTTAGATATTATTAATTAAACTGACAGTGTTCAAAAGCTATTAAAGGAGTAAGATGTCAGTCCCTAAGCAAACCTCATAACTGTAATCAAGAAAAAGTTTGACTATGAGAAAGGTGATATCTCAAAAATAACATGCCATTTGTTGGTTTTGTGACTTTTCTTTGGTTCTAATTCTTTATGGCTGGTAAAACATTGATCTCCGGCTCTTTATTCATTCGGATCTCACCTGGCTGCAATCCCACTGAAGTCGCTATGCAGGGCACCTTTTTCTCAGGGCCCTCCTGTCCCAAGAAAGACACTGTAGAGTCTGAGGGTTCAAAGAGAACTGAGAAGTCACCTAGTCCACCTGCCCACCAGTACAATAATTGCCTCTGTATTCCCAACGGGAGTCACTGAGCCACCTCCTGTGCCCCTCTGGTGTAAGCAGATGAAATGCTGCTACTTAATCTGTGGAAACTCTACATATTCCTGAAAGAGTCCTTTGCTGCTCCTCCCTCTATTTAAGAGTAGTAAATTCTCACAGCATCATGGACGCCTTTTAAAACTGGCCTCTCCTGATGGCCATTCTGGAGGGTCGACTCTAATGGATTACTGAATAATTGCCCACTGAGTCACTGTTCTGAGTCAGGGTACCCTCCATGCAAGATTAGGTAATGGAGGGGAGGGTGCCTTGAGGTGATTGCATTATGGGAGCTTGAGGCCACAGTCTAGTCTAGGGACTTGGTTCTTTTTAGGTGGCTGAGCCTCAACATTGGGGAGACATTCATCTCTGGGCCTACAGAAGAGGAGCATGATGAAAGAAACTACATGAGATGTTAGTCAAGGGAAAAGAAAATGTTTCCTACCCAGTAATGTAAAAACCAAGCTCTGAATCTGATTCCAGATGTAGTGAAGTATAAGAAAAGCCAAAAGTACTAGGCAGATTGCTAACTCCTGTGAGAAAACAAGAAAAAAGCTTCACTGACATTATCACAAATAATTTTTCCAACATCATTTAGATGGACTTTTCATTTTGATTCAGAGCCGTATTTCATGCTCCTCATAGGGTACTACACTACTCTTTTCAGAAAACAACTCCTCCTCACTCCCACTAAAAATGTAAGCATTTCCCTAAACTTCTAGAAGTCATTTAAGTCTACTCTATTTTTTAACCTAAAATCCACCGCAAAAGATTTCCTCAAACCAAACATTTACTTTTGTCATTTTCATTTGTAAAAATAAATGTAAGTCACAAAAGCATATTACTTTTAGTTTTCCAAAAATCATTTCCTTTTATTACCTCATGAAATTGAGGTTCACTTGAGTAGACACAATCACGATAATAAGTACTTTTCTGATTTTTGAAAAAAAAGTTTCTTGTTCACAATCACCTGATGACCCAGGAGCACGGAACTAGAGAGTATTTCTTTGACAGCCCCTTCTCTGGGCAACGCTCAAACCCACACATTGTTTAAGAATGTTCACAGGTATGGAGTAACCATGAACATTCTTCTTTGTGAAGAAATTGTAGAAGATTTCTTCTATGGAATCTATGAGCCATGCAAACATCTAACCCAGTGTTAGGAAGAAGACATGGACTTCGAACTTTCATTATAAAAAGAAAAAAAAAGAAAGGAAGGAAGTGTCCTTTTCAAAAAAAAATCCAATGGAGGAAACCCTGAGCTTTTCTGTTCCCAGGAACACATGCTTAAGAAGCACTGGTTTAATCAAGCCAAGACTCTCTTTGTCTAGCTATAGCCGGCACACTCCCGGAATCCAAAGATCACAGGTTATTTTCCAAAGCAGACTTAGAATTCAATTCAAAACGTGCTCCTTAGGGGTTGCTGGAAACCACACAAAAGCAGGAGATTAGTCTTTGAAGCCCAAGGAGGACACAGAAAAGGCTGAGCAAGGGCAAGTGGCCTTGTAAAGGGGAACAGGAACACCAGCCAGTCACTTTAGACGAAGCAACTTTCGACTGCATGCCTAAGGGCCAGGCTCTCTAGAACCCCCTCCCCTGGGAAGCCAGGTGTGAGGTCACCACTCACGGGCAGAGTGAAGTCAAATTGTTTTTTCTTTTTGTTTCATACAAGGCTTTAAAAACAAGTCAACACAAAGCTTAAACAACTAGTCAGCACTGGGGCTGAGTTGTTCCTGTGTTTTTCCCAAGGCCGCGGTTTCTCTCTGCCCCTTCCTTCTTGCTGTGATTCTAGCAAGACCCCGGCTAGCACAGGGAAGCATTGGGACACAAGAGCATCAACACTAACCTGAGAAGTAGCTGCAGGTGAACTAGTTTCCTTACCACTCACTGCTGCCCTCTCACTGGCTGCGGCTTCTGCCACTTCTGCCTTCTGCACATTCGAATCCTCAGAACCCGGAGGCCCTGTGTGCCCCGGACCTTCACTCCCTGGGTTGGGAGGTGGGTTGGCGGTAGCTTTCCGGGTTTGGCCTTTATACCAACTAGGGTAAAACAAGGGATCCGCCGTGTCCGTTGCTGCAGGGACTGGCGTTTCAGACTCTGTGGTCTGCTGAGAGCCAGTGGGCACAACCTCCCCCTTAATCAGGACAGATAAGTTCAAAAGTAAAAAAAGAAAAAAAGAAGAAGAAAAAAAGCAGTAGATTTTAGTTCCCTTCGAGTTTGACAACTGTGTGTAGTGCCTGATTCAGTGCATGTTTTAGTTCATCCTGCCCTCTGCAAGCGCTAAGGGAAGGAAAGCTAACAGCGCCCCCTATCATGGCATCCCTCTTCTTTTCTGGGCTTGTCTTTCACTAGATGGTACCTGGCCAGGCAGACAGCAGAATCCGAAAATGAAAGTAGCTTATCAAATATCAGATATGGGAGAAAGGTCAAACTATTGACCAAAATTAATTTTTTGACATTATATATGGGCTCTCAAAACCTCTTTTCTAAGACCCAAAATTGATCTTACTCTCATTTAGTTAGCATACCTCTTTCAATTTCAGTGCAATTGGTATACCCAGATTTTCAAGATTCTATGAACTATAAATAGTATTTTAGCCTAGTTTCCTATGGAGACAGCATAGAATATACTTCTATCTCTGAGCTTCCCTTCTGAGGTTTTGTTTCTATAGGTAATTTCAGTCCACTTTGAAAGCAGGTGCAAAACCAGAGCTTCTTTGTGATGAGTCTGCATTGCCCACAAACTCAACAGGTAGGGACCCGTCTGCTGAGTGTCATGCAGTCAGCACAAAGGCTTGAAAACCGGACAGTAACATCTTAGAACCGTAAGGTCAGCCAATTAGGTATAGCATCTGGGATGAGCTAATTAATTTCCTTAGAAATTTGTAAAACAATTCTATTAACACATAATCTCATCAAATGACAGAAACATAGAAAACTAGGCTTCATTCGTTTGCTCACTAATTGAAAGATATAGTTGTATTTCAGGTAAGCAAGAGAGACATAAACTAGCATGGCTTCTTTCTCTACTTATTTTGTTATCTACAGAAAATGCAAAGTTCTTAAAGTTTAATCATTTTTATTTCTCACCCTATATCCTATATTTGTATTCAGAGCAGACTCGGTCTCCCCGATAACAGCTTTCTATGAACATGTTATACACGCACAATTTCCAGACAAAAATTGCCTCAAATTTGATGGTGTTATTGGTGGAAAAATCACGTTAAACTAAGTCTTGCCAACCAATTAAAACAACAAGGAACCTGCTGAATCACCTAGAGGACTTTACCCCCTGACATTGTGACTGCCCTGAAATCTTTTGTCTTCTGCATACAAATGTCTAGGATATAGTTATCTTTTTCTAAAGGTAGAATAAATATTTTAGGCTGTTCAGCAAGGAGGCACGCCTGCATTTCCTATAGGAAAGAACTCATGAACGGCTGCTTACCTGTGTCACTGGGGCATCCACAGCAGGTGGCAGGGCTGGAGATGGCTCTGGAGAGGAAACCGGAAGTGTTGCTGGGGCAGCCTGGAGTTCCGAGGCCAGCTGAGAGGGTTCCAAGGCTACCTCCAGACTTTCATCTTCTCCTAATGACGCCGTTCGAACTTTTTCTACCTCTTCCACTTTCACTCCTTCTTCTCCTCCTCCTCCTCCTCCTTCTTCTCCTTCTCCCTCTCCTTCTACTTCTTCTCCTTCTTCTTCTTCTTCCTCTTCTTCTTCTGCATCTTCTGTTAAGGTAATATTTTTTTAAATCATTACAATTACCATTATAGCCATGCAAACAATTAATGGCCAGTACTTACAGCTCAGGTTAATGTCAAGGCTAGGGAAATCCTCTCCAGCAGACACTTGATAGTGGCTCAAGTGTGTCCTGCTGGGGCTTTGTGCTTCTAGTTAAATGTGGACATCACAAACGTAAAGAGAGGACAAATTATCACCATCCTCCTGGCTCCCCTCCCCAGTATGATGTCCTTACCACCACTGTGCACCATCCACCTGACTCCACCCAGAGCCTGTGACATCTGCAGGTTAATGGAGGGCTAGGATTGTCACTTATTTATCTTTGTCAAATTAAATGGAAATGCAACTCTCTTCTATATCTCAGAAAACATACAAAACCCTTGTCTTGTTTTAATTTCTTACCTCTTTTTTCAGTGAATACCACAATTATTAATACCATGACTCTTTTCCTAACTCGCTGATCTTAATATTCTTTGATGCAATATTAAGGAAAGACAATATTAAGTCATGTTTTAAAAAGATCCATCCTGAAGATTTGCTTCTAAAGTTACATCTGTGGACAGTGAAACAGCTTCATGGCATTAGTGGTGGTCTAGCTGAGGAGTCTTGTCACCTAGATGGGCTAGGACGGATCATCAAATTTTTGGCTAGCTCCAAGTTTATTTTCCTCTTTTCAATGATTTCATCAGGCTAAATTTCCAGGAGTGGGATTTCTGGGCCAAATGGCAAGGATGTGTTTATAACTCATGGAGTACATCTGGTCACATAGACCCAGTTTTATTTCCAGGTTGTGACTTATTCTGTGACTTGTTACTATTCTTACCCGCTAAAGTTTGATTAAGTGGATGTACTAAAATATCTCTCCAAATGTCTTCTCTATTTTTATCTCATCCTTAACCTTGTAACTGATGACATCGCTGGAGCTAACACCTTGTGTAGAGTTGAAAGGGAGATATCATCATCACCATCAATTATTATTTGACTATCCAGAGTCAAATGCCCAATAATGGCATTATAATAGGCACTATGATATGCAAAGCTAAAGAAATACTGTCAACAAACTGTATGACTTTGTAATGAAATAGAGCTTCACATTAGATTATTATCCTTGTAAAATTGTCGCCATGCATTCTGGAAGTGATTCTGAATCCCCCTTTCCTCCCACAGGGCTTTTCTGCAGCTTTCATACACCTGCAATTTTGGTCACATGGTCACAAGAACAACAAACCTCTGTAAAAATCAATTTCCCGTATTATTTTTTCTTCTCTATTGAGGTTGACTGTGAAGTGGTTCATGTTCTCATAACCATGCTCTATTTTCTCCATCTGAAATGCCTTCGATGCTTCAGAAATTCTGCAACAAAGACAGGTTGCCACCGTTTATAGTTTGATAGCCTTGGATAAAAATGAAAAGTATGCATTTTTCCATAAAATGAAAATTACTTACTTTTGTAACAGGGTTTTGGCGTTCTGTGAAAGCAAACAAAAGACAGGCCTACTTAAGTTTTTTTTTTTTATCAAAGACGGTGTTGAGACAATTCTTTCCTTTGCTGACTCTGAAAATCTCATAGCCTTATTTCTAAATGCCCTAAATAACTGCTCCTTTATACCAGAACCCTCTTATATTTAAGCAATGTCATGGTCCCTTAAATATATGCTCATGAAATTGTTTAAACAAATGGAGACATAAGCACATAATGGGCTTATGTTTTAGTTTGGAAAATAGATCAAAATGAGATACATAAAATAACAAAAATGTGATGACAACTAGTCCTCCAGCACCCACCTTCTTGCTTAGTGTCCTCTGGTACCCAATGGAAACTTACCTGCAGAAACACTGCCATTTCTGGCTCATCCATGAACTGGATTCCTGACTCGACCAACTTTGATACGTTCTCCAAATGGTCAGAATACTTTTTGATCAGAGCACGGACATGTTCCAGTTTCTCCCCTTGGGTTCGGGTAATGACTTGGGTCATCTCATTCTTCCTCTCCTCCAGGATGCCATACAGGTAATCAAACTTCTCACAAAGTTCCTGTTTCTGTTTTTTGCAGCATTCCTGTTAGTTGGGTTAGCTAATGTTAGAAAGTGTTTGAAAGAATGTCTATTTGGAGAAATCACCTGGATATTTTGAGAGACAAGAAAATTGACTTAAATAGGATATTTTTTCTTTTCCTTTAATCTGTATAGATACCCACTGTGTTGATGCTTTGAAAATCCCACTTATATCAAATTTGATACTTATAAAATCCAAAATTAATCAAATTGGATAAATGAATTAATGATTTTTCAATCTTCTTTATAAATGGAGAATTTCATATAAATTAGGACAGGTTTTGTTTTGTATATTGGTTATATAGCATAGAGATTCATATTTTGCTTTGTGTGTGTGTGTAAGGAAAAAACTATGGTGCTTCTTGGATTTTACCCTTCAGTCTCTATACTACTACTGTTCCAGTGTTAGCCCTCCTGTGCAGATTCTGATGCTTCCAATGGCCTCTGCATCTGGGACACCCACTTCAAGCCAACTCACACATTGCTGCCAAATTCATTTTCCTAGAGTACATTTTCCTGGAGTACAGTGCTTTTTCTCTCTTATGACTCCCTACTGCCCAAATAATATTTAAACTTTATAACTGGCTTTCAAACCCCTCCGCGACCTGGCCCCAGCTTTCTTTCATAATAATCTACTTCTCTCCACCCTGTGTCCAGCAAAAATGAACTAATGACTCACTTTCTTTGCTCATGCTCTCCTTCTCTTCAGAATGTTTTTCCCAATTCACAGTTGCAAACACTAAGCAATCTTAAAGACATGTTGAAATACCACTTCTCCTATTAAGCTTTCCTTGATCACTGTGGCTGAATGTCATCTTTTAATCTTCTGAAATTCCATAATAGTTACCGTTTATGGCATATACCTGTATACACCAGGTGTTCTATCCAATACTGTCTAAGAGAGGGAAATACAGAATCTGGTCTTTGATTCCTGGAGAAAGGCTGTGTGGAAAGTTGGGTTTATCCATTTGCACCATGTGACTAACATCTCCAGTACCATCCAGCTCCCTTTACTGTGAGTCCATGTTTAAATCATAATTAACTTTCCAGTTGGCCTGGTCATTGGCCTTTTTGTTTTTCAAGCTCCAGTAAGCTTGCTATGTGTGTATGCCTGTCTCCTCGACCCAACCATCTCTGGGTCCAGGATCTTTATAGCTGAGAGCAGGTTTTGAGCCATGACGATCCAACCTTGCTCTCCTGCCCGACGGGCGCTTTGTGAATCCAGCCAATTTATCTGTGACATCTCTGACCTTTGTATGACCCTTATTACCTGTTCTTTCATTTTAGTAAACATTGGTCTCTTTGATATCATGTATTACTTTCTTCCTTTACATGTTTCTTAAATATCTAAACTATAGTCTCCCCGAGGTTAGAATTTGGGTCTTCCTAGGATACATACTACCTTGGATAGCAGATGTTCAATAAACATCTGTTGAATAGATTTTTTTAAATGATGTTTCATTTTCCCCAAACATCTCTACTGTTCTCAGACTAAGAGGGAAAAAGGATGACTTAAAACAAATTGTTGATTATGAAGATACCTTTCAAATGTGCAAGAAATGCATCCCTCACTCCATTGTGTCCCTTGGAACATAGTTCTCCTCACATTTCTAACCAGTTACAAAATGTTAAGGAGATCCTATGTTCATTTTACATATGATCATGATAACAATACCGGTACATTTTAATGAGTACCGGTATTGTTATCATCCACCTGTCCATTCATTCATTTAACAAATAATTTTTAAGCATATCATTTGTGTCAAGCACTGTGCAAGGTTCTGGGACCCTAAAAGGAATTAAACGTAGTTCATATTCTCAAGGAGCTCACAGTTCACTGAATGAGAAAGACTGTAGGCCAATAATGTAATACAACCTAGTAGGCTAAAAAAAATGAAATATATTAGAGATTTAGATTATACCAAGTTTTATAGAAGCATAGAAGTGGCGCTTTAATCCAACTCTTTCTGTGGGTGAGGACCATTTGAGGAGAACGGGCTTGAGGGTGGTGATGTTAGCTCAGGAAAAGCTTCTTAGAGGAAGTGGTGCCTCGAGTTTGACCATAAAGGATAAGCAGGAGCAGAGGAGGTGTGGGGAGGGGATGAAAATGTGTGGAGTCTCGGCAGTTGTCAAAGTAATAGGACAAGAACCCACACAGTATGTCGACATGGAAATTGCTAAGCTTGCCAAATTCCCATCCATTTCCAGCCCTTTGGCTTGAGATTTAGACTATTATTAGGCTTAAGAACTGAAGCCTGTTCGCAGCTCTCCAATCAAACTTTCCTTCACGGTATTACTTTCTATTCTTAGCTTACAGGCAACCATGTGCCCACTGCATTCCTGAAATATGCCTTCGATATTCAGATGCTCTACCATTTACTGTGAGCATATGATGGTTTCTAGCTTATTTTTCTAAATTGAATTGTGCACATGAAACATTTATAATAATGGATATTAAGATATGGTACTGGCATATGTCTGTTTCATTAAAGTTTTCTCCTACATGATTTAATATGTGTGAGAACCTTCAAGTTTATGAAAACCGAATGCTTTTCAGTGAGACTAGTGTAAAGTTATGTGTCATAACATATTTGTTCAAGTCGAATAAAGATTAGATCACTTATTTGGCCATATAAATTTTATTTAGTGGCTTAAATGGAATAACTACTTTATTCTTATATTCACTTCCAAGTATTGTTTTATTTCTATTCTGATTTTTAAGGACTTGTACTATATGGAGTTTTGATAAAATCACTATCATTTTAATAGCAACTATCATTTGCTTATACTTTACAGTTTAGGAAATGGTACCCCATGCGGAGTATATGCTTAATTTATTATTTTTATATGACTACATACTGTGTAAAGCACTTATTATATTACTTGGCACACAGTAATCACTATTTGAGTGTTTATTAAGTTTATATAGAATTTTCTTTAATTTGAATTATTCAGTTGTGGAATTTTGAAGCTGCATGGACTATCAGAAGTAACCTGCTTCAAAACAATCATTTCACTGATGTAAACACGAAAATTCAGCAGAGTTAAGTCACTTTCTCAAGCCATTCTGCCATTTACTGTTGGTGCCTGGCCTAGACCTAAGGTCTTTGAACTCCTGGGTCATTGCTACTCCCACCATACCCAGCTGTGACATACTTTAAAGTAATTTGGGACAAAAATGTATGTAAACTGCTCATTAATTGAATATATGCATTTTAATGAATCTACTATGTCGCAAGTAGGCCCTTAAAGATAAGAAACCTCAAATTCTTTCAGAATTATATTCATTAATTCATTCCTTCAACAGAATTCACTAAGTGCTTACTATGTATTAGGCATTGTAAGATCTAAAAACATCCCATAATTTTCCAGTGTTCAGCAGAATAGTAGGAAAAAGATATATTTTCTGATATCTAAAAAAACTCAACTTCTTTTTTTCTCTTGCTTAACGTGCCTTCAATATAATTCTATGCAAAATATTGTAGGAGACAGATTTGTTCCTGAAATAGGAAAAATATATGTTCTTCCTTGGAATTATGAACTTGGTACTTATAAACTTTAGAAACTTAAGATCTTCAAGTTAATGTAATTCACATTCAAATGAGAAATTCTCCATAAAATTGAACTCTTTTATTTCTCCACACTCTCTGAGGTAGAGGCAACACATGAGGGACTAATGTGGGTACCTTCAATCTTTCTTGGATACAAGACCTTCAACATTTTATGAAAGTTGGTAAACAACAAGTACCTCAGTTTATCAACTTGCCCTCCAAGGTAATTAGGGAACAGGTATATGCTATAAAAAAAAAAAATGCTCTCAGGAGCCATCTTGCTATGGATAATGATTAGTCAGAATTTCAGTAGCTATTGTGCATTTGTAAATGTGGAACTGAAATTCTTTCAACAGCGACTTTCTAGTAACTTAAAAAATGGAATGGGAAAAATGTGGACTTCTACATTATCAAAATGTATGTGGACAGCACACTTTAAGAGATGATTTTTATGTGCCAAAACATGAAAGCAACCATATTTATTTCTTCTCCACAAAAACTTCCTCACCTCAAAAATTTCTCCTTGCTTTTAACTTAACTTTTCATTTATTTGAATATAGAAGCATGTATCTTTAAGCCCAATTCCAACCTGTATGCTTCCCCCTCCTCCTACTTCTCTGGATACTAGTGAATCAAAATACATACTTTTTGAACTTACAAGTTTATTTTTCCTAATATTCTCCCTATTATTCCTCTTGATGTCTGTGGTTCCTGTGTCATGTGTGTGCGCATGCACATATACACACGTGCCTGTGTAAGCATGTTAGCAACTGAAATAACTTCCAACATAAATGCACTAGGTGTTGGCCTCCTAGCATATTCTGATGCAGAGCCTCTGACTCTGGAGGTCCGTGGCTGACCTCCTAGACCTGTCAGGACCGTTATATTTATTGGCTTCTTAGGAGAACCAAATAAAAGTTGTCTGCATTACTTCAATGAAAATAAAACCCATCCCATCTCTAGAGACAGCTCCATATGGATGCAGTATGCCAAAAAGGCATGATTTTATAAAAGGAAGACTATTTGCCCATAATAAAATGGTAAAATGAAGACAGGCAGGATATTTGTTTCTAACCAATGCCGTACGATCTGGATGAAAAGAAAAAATCAAGTAGCCATTTGGTTGTTTCCTTGGAAGTGAGTAGGTAACCATTAATGTTTATCTAAAAACCACTGTTTAGCTGTAGCCTTTATAGAAATGTTAAAATTCACTGATTCTTGTATTTTAGTGGCAACAACATAAACTACACAACTACAAAGATAAACTTTTCATGGGAAAAAATCAACAATAGATGATACTATACTTAAAGAGTAGATAGCCTGCCAAGCAAAGTATTGCCATACTCCCATTTTTAATGGCTAGGTTTTACAGTAGCTCCATTTTCCCCCAGGTGCTTATTATTGTCTGAAATGATATTGTTATTCATTTGTTTTATTATCTCTCTCCTTTACTAGAATGAAACCTTCCTGAGAAGCAGGAACTTTTTCTGTTTAATTCATCACTACTCTTCCACATACGTGTGCAGAATATGGCATGTAACGTTCACACGAGAAATGTGGTTTGAATGATTGAATGAATTAATAAAATATGAATTGTATCTAGGAAAAGTCAGCCCTCACTCAAAAGTTTCTATTTTGTTGTGTTCCAAAGAAATAGATATTTAACTGGATACCCCAAGCCTCTGCTTCATTCAGTGCTCAAAAGAAAACAGCAAGAAATGCTGTGCAACTTTAGGGAAGCCATTTCACCTCAGGTCAGTTTTTTATCTGTACGTTAAGGGATAGGACTTGATGGTTGCTAGGGTCACTCCTGACTCGACAGCTCCCAGACTTGATGACTCCAGGTAAATCGTTCAGAGTCTTCAAGCTGTGAAATGCCTCTTTATGTATAAAATGCCTCTTTCAATTCCTGGCGGGTTTCAGAGTGGTAATCTACAACACTGAGACATAAACTGCATGTCCTAGCCCTGCAATGTCAGTCCCAACTTGGCGATGTGCCATAGCCACGACAGGAAAAACCTGAGACGATTGTGACCCCCTACTCTTACCATGTAAGGAGCATGACTTTGGGACCAAAATAGAGCTGAAGATAAGCTCTTAGCCCCACCACTTGTCAGTGAGCAACTGGCTCTGCCTGGCTCATCCCTATCTCTCCCACGTTCCTCTACTGGAGACACACTTGTTTGCAGCAGTAGCTCTGTGTCTGGAAGTACCCACTCAGCTTCATTTGAAATACAGACCTTCGAAATTCCCTTCATTAAGCATAATAGGGGTTTCTTTCCCGGCCTCCCCCTCCCCCTGCCAAAAGAGAAAAAAGTAGACAGAAATTAATAATACTAAAGAAAGAATTACATTAAGGTAGGTTCTCCCGAGGAAATCAAGCCCACTCCTTCACTCGGAAAGGCCCCTTACAAGCACTTGGAAGAAGTCCCAGGATGCAGAGGTGGATGAGAACCCAGGTCTCTGCCAGGCTGCACTAGGGAAGGGGCAGACAAGTGAGAGGAACATTGTAGCTCCAGGCACGCGGGCTGGAGTTCAGCCCCTCTCCTGCCAGCTGGGCACCTCTGCCGTGCTCAGCAGAATGGCTCTGTTCAGTGGCCTTGGACCTTGGGACGCCCACACTTAGGCTTTTTTCCACCACATCGTGTTGTCATCCACTTCATGTTAGAAAAATAACTGTGTCATAATTTATGGGAAGTCTAATGCTTACTCCTGGGGTTCTTGGCATCGGGGGTTTTCTGGGCTAGTCTAGGTCATTTAGAAGCTCCTTGAATAAACCCTGTGAAGGCTGAGGGCCAGGTGAGCCCATCCTGACTGGACCCCCCCAGTTCAGTGAAAGCCACAAGACCATGGCAAGCCGAGCAGCTGTTTAATAGACTCCTGTCTTCAGTGGATAGTCCGCACGTTTTCCAGAAGAGGCTCAGCCTCCCTTGGTTGTCAATATTTCAAGTTACCACAAAGCCTTAGATAAAGATAGAGCTAATATCTACTTCCATCCATTTTCGGCTTTTCCCTCTGCAGGGAGTTGCTTCACTCTACCATCATAATTGACCGAGACCATGACAGGCTTATTGTGACACCATTTAAAAGATGTTCCAGATGCTCCAGTGGTTTAAATGAACATTAGCATCATTAGAATTAGTGTGCTCTTTCCAAGATGACTCTGAAGATGATAGAAGGTGACATTTATTGAGCCCCTGGAATGTCCCTCTTACCCCAACTTAGTCATCACAACAACACTGTGAAGAAAGTATTATCTTCATTGTATCAAGGAAGTTAAGAGACAGAGAGCTTAAGTAACTTGCCCAAGGTCATATAATTAAGTGGCAGAGCTAAAATCCAACTCTGAAATCTCTTCTTTTAAGCACATATTATATTACCTTAAGAATATTGCCTTAAAAATTCAGGCATGCTCGTTAAAATGGTTCTTGCTATATTCATACTTTGTAATTGCATGGTCAATGTCTCAAAGCTTTTTGGGTAAAATTACTGTTTTGGAAATGCAGTGGATTTGTTCTCATTGCAAAATCATTGGAGAGTTTTATTAAAGTTGTCATCTTTCAGATATTGGAAATGCTCAAGATTAAATATTTATTATTCACTTTGTAGCTCTTTCCCCTAGACAGGCATCCACACAAAACAGGATTATTTCTAGCCTGCCTGCCTGCCTTGGGAAGGCCAGTATTAATAGCCTGCTTTCTTGGGCTCCAATGACATAGGATAAGTGCCACTTGTAAAGACTATGAGAAGGAGGTTACATTTTTTAGGGATGAAGAATGGAAGTCAAGCACATTTTTCTGGAAGCAGAGAGCTTCCAAGGCAGTACCCTCCCCATGCCCACCAGCAGCCCCTCCTCAGTCTCAGCCCATCTCAGAATATCTCCAGGCGTGGAAAGGCAAGTGTAGCCAGACCGTGCTGGGCTCCTCTAGAACAGCCCAGAAGGCCCTCCGACACCCTGCAGTCCAGAGCCTTGGGACCGTCTCCCGCTGAGCCACATTAAGCTGGGAGGACTAAAAGGACCGAAGGCTCTGTCACCCACCATCAGTCCACAGCAACGAGGGAAAATGCCATTTCCCCTTCAGACACAGTTCGGGCTGCCCTTTTGTGACCACAGTTCCTTTCAAAGCTACTCTCGTCATCACTGTAAACCCACATCAATGGCCTACATTATTTTTAAAGGCTAACACGCTGTTCACAGTGTGATTTCCCCTCAGCTCACAGCTCTCCAGGGCCATTCCTGGGCCAGGTGCCTGCCCAGGCCAGCCCCGCAAGACATTGCACGATTAGGGACAAAATTAGACATGTACTGGCAGCAGGCACTACTACCAAAGGGCAGGTGTCAGGGCCCCAGCGGGAGAAGCAAGGTAATTAGGGAAGGATAGAGCCCACCCCAGGGGCTACTCCATTTCCCCCCCTCGGGGTTTCCTCACCAATCAGAAGGCAGAATTCTTTAACAACTCCCCACGCCCTGGTTGGCAGCCACCAAAGACTTCCCAGAAAATGTTTCCAGGCAGGTGGTGAGATGAGCCAGAAAGGAAAACAACAACCTCAGGCACAAAAGGGACAGAGGAGCTCTGTGACCCTGATTCCAGGTACAGAATTCACCTGCTTGGCAAGGTAGAACCATTCCACTCCGAGCCCAGGACCCAGTGTGCTTCAGTATGTGCTGCCTTGCAGGCTGGCACAAAGTGAGTCTCTGGTGTTCTGCCCACTGATAAGGCCCTGGCTCTACAGGAGATCACCTTCGTGATTCTAGGTGCGCACAGTGTGGCTATTTGTGGCATGGCATCCTGTCCTCATGGCCTCTTCAAAGGATATTGGCATCAAGTAAGAATCATAAAGCCAGAGACTTTATGGGGTTCTGAGCCAATCCCTACATTTCCTGATGAACCACCTAAACTGATCTGAAAGAACTGTGCTTATCTGAGTCATATTCATTCATTCATTCATTCATTATTAATTTTATTGATTATTAAAAATGTCAAGCTAGCTTAGAAAAATGTGAAATACAGGACTATATAAGGAAGGCCTTGAAAATCACATGTAGTTCCACTATTCACTGCTTTTAATCTTTTGATTTCTGGAGTTTTTTTTCCCCTATGTATGTGTATGGGATTATTCAAATGTATACATTTCATACTGTTTTGTATACTGTGTTTTCATCTTATTTCCTTAAGGTAAAAGTCCCAAAAGTTAAATAAACAAGTAAAAGGGACAGACACTTTTTAAGACTTCTTCCAAGTTGCAGTTTGGAGCCTTGCAAGTGACAGTTACAAACCCTCCCCTAGTAACCTGTGAAAGTACTTATAAAAATGTGTCATGTTTGACGAATATTCTTATCAGTAATAATAGGGGTCATAAACCCGCTCATCGCTGCCAGGAAGTTCTTCCTGATATCTGTGCTAAATCCCTTCTGCCGACTTAACTTGAAGTCTGCTCCTTCTGCTCTCGTTCTCAGCAGAAGAAAAACAGCTGCTTTCCATCGCACCCCTGACTGGCCTCTGGGAACAAAACCAGTTGTCAAATCCCTCCTCACCCTCTCAGTGTCCTCTGATGCTGGCTAAATGGAGCTGAGTTCTTTGCATTTGCTCAGGGCCAACTGTGACTCAACAGGACTCTTCTTTGGGATGTGTCCCCCAGCCCAGCCCAACCAGAAAGCCCATTCCCCCAACAGAGGTCTGTGATGAAGGCCAAACCAGAGATGAGTACAGAGAACAGCTCACTGGCCCACGAGCAACACACTCCTATTTATACACTCGAGACCCCATGTGGTACCGCTCTGGCGTGTTGATTCATGACTTCGTGATTGAGTTGTATTTGGCCTTTACTGAAAATAAGTAAAAAGCTTACATTGCCCATTTTGGAATCTCTTTGGGCTTTTCACCAAGAGAAAATTTTTCTACTGTAAAAGGATTACAGATTTATCATAGACCTTTTCAGGGATATGAGCATGGAGAAGAGAGGAAATTGACTTTAATGATGTGTAAATCTAAAATAAGATGATTATGACCAATGTCTTAAAGTCATCATCTAGGAACTGGCCTTTGGCTTTTGACAGAATGTGCCTTTCTAATGATAAAATAATAACAGGGTAATTATGGGGCACTCGCCATATGCCAGTCACTGTGCTAAGCATTTTGCTTGTGCTTATTTAATTCCTCACCGGAACTATAAAGTGGATACTATGATTGCCCCATTTTTACAGAGGAGAAAACTGAAAGATTGAATGTACATGTGAATTGATCTTAAAAACATAATGTGTAGTTTTAAAAAAAGTAAGCAGAATGAGAAATACTATATCATTTATAAAATTAGAAGACATGCATATGAAACAATACACATTTTATAAGAATACAAGTAAAACAGAACGTCAAACATGTTAGAGTGGTTATTGACAGAGGAGAGAACAGGAGTGGTAAATGGTGATAAAAGGAAATAAATAGATAACAAGATGGGCCTTGCCCAAAGATATGAAGACAGTAAGACATGAACTGAGTGGTACAGTGCCTCAACTCTCTGCACCTGAGGTGCAACGAAGAAACAAATTACCCCAAAGCTTAGAACAGGGAGGGAGGGATAAGCAGCTCCAACGTACAGAGCCAGAGACCCGGTGTCTTGCCTGCTCCCTCTGCAACATGGCTTAACTAGTCTGTGAATCTTCAAGTCTTGAAAAGATATTTGCCACCGAGTTAAAGCTTTTTAGGCTTCAGCATTTTGCCTTCAGCGATTATACAGTTTATATTTGATCTTGAGAAAAAGTGGATTTGCAGTATGGCTTATGCCGAACCTAAATGTGAGCTAAGTAGCCAGCCATTCATCCATTTGTTCATCAAGTGTTCATTGAATATTTATTGTATGCCAGGTTCTAGGCCAGTAAGAAGGCGAAAAGAGTTGAACGAGCCAGATCTCTGGCCTCCATGAGCTCCCAGATGCTGAACCAGCCTGTTACCACAGTCAGGCATATCTTTCCCCTCCAAACTGCCCTTAGCAGCCCCACGGTTAGAGCGCAGATGTGGAGCTCAAACCTGCATATGAATTCCTAAAGACTAACTAGCATTTCTTGACTGTTGGGCTTTCCACAAAGAAACTGTGCTATAATGGGGAACACACTCATTTTTGTTACTGGGAATTATTTTTCTTATAGCTAATCTTTCAAAATGGGTTGACCAAGAATAAAAATAACATAGGTAACAAAACCCTAGTAAATGTGGTAAATCTGCCTTGACTCGTGGTAACTTGTCTTCCTATGCCAGGAGATGACTATTTTAGACACATATAAGGAAGGAGGTCATTCTACAAGGAGAGTTTGAAATGTTGGAAATGGGGATTTCCAGTGTGGAGCCGAGAGAGCCACAAGCTCCAGGAGCTCAGGCTTGGCTTACACTGCCACGGAACCTGGACTTACCTCGATAGTTTTACAAGTGTCCTCCAGCTGGCTGATCACTCCCTGCACTCGATCATTGCTTCCCACAAGGCCAGCAATGCCATCACTGAGCTCAGACTAATGAAGAGAAAAAAGAGGCATGAGATTTCTCTAGTCAGCACTGCTTGTGGATTAGTCATGGTACTGTCCTCACAGGTTCTTAATCTGGGGGCTGTGGAACCCTAAGGAGTCACAGTGAGGCGTGGGAGGCCCATGCAATGCCTAATTTTGAAAATAAAATTCGGTATTGATGTCAATAGAAATGTATTTGTGTGAGAAGAAATTTCATGATAAAGAATTTTTATCGAATTCTTACAGAGACTGTGACCCTGCTGAAAACATTAAGAATGCTGAATTATAGGCAACAGATAGAGAATAACAAATTCAGCTAAAGGATTCTAAGTATTGTTTGTAAATTGAATAGAGTCCAATATATGACACAGGGACACAAAATGAATTATTTGCCTAGTGCAGCTGAGGATCTGTTTTACTAGGGAAATGTATACAGTAGTAAATACTCATTCATTTATTCACTTATTCAAGATATACTTATTATGCACTTTTTATGTGCTAGATATACACAAACTCACATACTAAATTAAGTCACTACAAACTTGAAACTATAACGTTCAACTGGTTCTAGGGAGAAAATTTCAACTTGAAATGTCTCTCAGACTCTTTTGACCCAAGGAGAGTCCACTGTTCGTACTTACCTCTTCCCGAGCTTGGCCTAAGGAGCCCGGGGCCACTGGATGGGGAATAGGAGACACCTCTGCCTCTAACGTCTCCGTAATGTTGGGCAAACTGTATCATCTAATTTTCTCACTTATTAAGTGAGAAGACTGGACCAGACAGTGGTTGTTAAACATTTTAAAGCTGTAGAACCCTTTTTTCAAATGGAAACTATTGCAGAATCCCAGTAGATAAAAGTGAAGCTGCTTTGGCCAAACAGGAGCCGGGCGGAAGTCCTGCAGTCTGCCCTTCTGTCCATCCCAGGCCTCTGAGGGAAGCAGTGTGAAACTCGTACTATTCAGTTCTAACACACTATGACTTGTGTGTGTGTGGGGCGGGGAGGGGTGGAAGGAAAAGGGGGAATAAGTCATAAGTGGATTGAAAAATAAATGTTACAGATGTCTTACATATCCTGCTTCTTTAGCAGTCAGTACTCACTGGTGGTAACTGGCGTTGCCCAAAAGTCTGGCTTCCAAATTTGATTCCAACTCTGATCCTCAGTAAAACACTGACCAAATGTGGAATCTATGATTCTAACAGAAAGAATTTGAGATGTGGAGCTGCTCAAATTCTAGGTGCCTAGGGTGGCTGCATTATTTGAGCTCGAGATTCCATATTTATTTGTATCAAATGGGTAAGTTCCTCCTGTCCATGGGTGAAACCATATCGGCAGGTGAGGGATGAGCTGCGGGAGATGCTGCATTTGGTTAGAATGAGAGGAGTGAGGCAGAGGCTCGGGAGTGGGGCTCTCAGAGGACGCCTTTCCGCAACTGCCTGGGGCGGAAGGCTAGGAAGCTGGTTTCGCCTGGCCTTGAGGGCAGGCACAAGGCAATATTTTAAAGTTGTTCTTTAAGGAAATGCCATTCCCGGGTGGGTGGGGCGGGGCAAAAGCAACCTTTCATTGGTGAATGAAGAAAAATATTCTGTGACTGGAGTAAAAAAGTATCCATTTCTTATCCAGTCTGAACTTGAAATAATGCTCGAGCAGCTCGAGTTCTGACCGAGTCCCATAACACTTCTCATCTTCAGCAATCCCCAAATTGCGCAAAAACAGCGACCCTCCCCCTCCAAACCCCTTCTTCACCCTCCGCATCTCTTCCCTCTCTGACCTTCCCCACCACCCTCCAAAGAATCAAATGGTGGCCATGGCATGCGCGCAGCATCCTTTCCTGCCTGACCCTCTACGTCAGTCCAGTCTCCTGGCCCTTTGGCCACACAGGGGTGGGAGGGGCTTTGTTACCTTCTGCCTCTGGAACACATGAGTGAGGGGAGCCACCTGGCAGTCCTTGTGTGCCCCGAACACCTTGCACAGAGAGCAGGTGGGCACCTCGCAGTTCAGACAGTAGATGTTGATGTGCTCCTCTTCATGCTCCTCACACCTGGGCTGGTCGGACTTCTTTTCTGGTCTGGGAGGAGGTAGCAGATAGATGTGTCAGCTCCCATGGGGCCAGACATGGCAGACCCCAGCTAGCCCCTATGTGCCCCAGCAACCCTGTTCCAGAGGACTCTCTGTGCCCTCCAAACTCAGTTTCCCTCTGGGTGGAGCAGTAATGTACTGACAAACCTTTAACAATCAGCCTGGGGGCAGGTGGGGACGTGAAGACTGATCTGTAGCATTTGCCGACATCCACGATATGAGTATTCTCGGGATGGCGATTTAAAGTGATTGAAGGTTTAAAAACTGGTTAGTACAATTCCTGAGAGTTAACACTGGGCTCTTGCATTAGGAGTGTGCTCTAGCACTCTCTACAGCCCACTAGTTTCTCAAGAGACCTCCTTCCGTTAACACAGAGAATTAAATGTAAATAACTTCCTGCGGACTTGGCAGTGGTTAAGAGTGGGTAGTATGTGCTCAGTGAATGTGAAGAATTATACTGAATAGGCAGTAAGAAAAATGCCAAATGCTGTTTTGAGACCTGGTGGTGCCTTGGAAGTGCAAATCTCACAGATAATTCTCAAGTTTTAGTTTTCCCAACAGGTCAGCACAACCAAAATTTTTCAGAACTGCAACAGGTAATAATGGAGAATTGGGTTTGTATGTGCCAGTGAGATGATGAGCGAGCAATGAAAAATGGAAAACATGAGAGAGGAGGTGACAAGTCATTGCTACTATCACCCGCAGCAGCCCAAGTTCATAGCACATGATAGCAACCTGTATATCCCCCTAACCATCAGCATGGCTTAGGTGTTAGGATCAAGATCAAAGCTTCATTAAACTGTGGTGCGTTTGGCTCCCTCTGGAGAACATGGTGGGAGGTGTGGGCGTATCCAACTTCTACAGAAATCTGGAATTTTTATATATATTCTATCTAAAGACTAAGGCTGTTAATAGTTTTCAGAAGTATCTGAAAAATTTCAAGACAAATCCAAAACCTTTATTCATATTCCCAAGCATATGGTTATTTAGAAGCGTCTCAGATTGGAACTGAATTTTTTTAGTTATTATCAAGATCTACTTTTTAAAAACTGCAAGTTTTTATGGGCCATGAAATCAATTTAGGGGGTCATGACCAGCATTGTTAGAATAAAACAGAATAGTCAATTCTGTGAAGTACATGTAGTAAGGATAAGTATTGATATGCGAAACTTTTGTTTCAGGTGTACATATATATGAGTATGCACGTGTATATGTGTGTACGTACATATCAATGTAGGCCTGAAACAAAGTATATATTGCTTATATATCTATATCCATCCATATTTGTATTGGTCACTAGATCACAATGCAATATTTCCTATTGTGAGATATGAATAAAAATGTTTGAAGACCACTGATATTGATGGGGAATTATGTAGCTGCAGCCCTAAAACTCAAGAGAAAGGCAGAGAATACGCTGGTTTACATCTGTAAATCTCTAGGTAGAAGTCAAGTGCTTGAGACTGGGAGGAGCCCTGGCTCCCATAAAGAAATCATATGGACAGCCTGCTTCAAAATTTCCGAATCTGATTTTAGTAAAGGGAAATTTTGCCTGGTCTTGTAGAAATACGTTTTCCATGAAATCTGTGAGCTCCTGGCTTGATTTCTGCCATATGCCTGGAAGCTGACTGAAGAAAATAAACTCCCCAGCATAGAAAATTACCCCCCTGGGTGGTAATCTGAGCTCTACGAGGGCAGCGGCCATGGTCTGTCCTTTTTTTATTCCTGACTCTCTAGTACCCAGAACAATGTCTTGCAAAGAGTGGGTACTCAGTAAATATGTGTTGAATGAATGAGTGAGAATTGAAAGAGAATTTGCCAGATTAGTGGAAAGTACTCCCTGTGCTATAACAGCAAGCTGCTCATCCGGGGGAGGCACATGAAACATGGCCCGGAGTCACCTAGCACTCAGGAGTGGCAAAGGAAGAGACCAGACAATGGCCTGAAGCCCCCATTTATAAATGAAAAGCCCTCTGGGGGTTGCCTAGAGATTAGGAGCAGCGATTGGGTCTTTGCTGTGTCAGAGGCTTCTCCAGCTCTAAAATCTTCCCTCTCTTGTACTTTCACCTTGTAGTATGTGTCCAGCAAGTGTTTGAGGCACATTTACTGGAAAATGGCACTGGCGACTGTGGCTCATGTCCCCTAGTCACTTCCTGAGGGCAGCCCGCATCCCTTGTGCTGTTCCGATGTCAACAGCTCTGACCACAATGTCATAGAACTCAGGCATACTCAGTACGTGCAAACACTGAAAACATGGAAATAGCCATAAGGCTCTATGTTAGGTTTTTGATTGTGATCATTTATTTTTTCACAATGCGATACAGACTGAGAACTACTTCCCATATTCCTTATTAGGCTTTTCTTGTTTAGGTGGCAATACAGGCCCAGAAGCAGCCCCACTTAAAAATGAGTATGTAATGAAAACCTTGACACAACTTACATAATAGACTTGGGACAAACATGAAGTGTGGATAAAGGTGCAAATGCCCCTTCATGATGTGATGGTGGCCAAGCTCACAGTTGTGATTCAGGGGCTCCCTGCCAAATGTTGGCAGTGGTCCTAGCCATTCAGTGCAGGCTAGACTCAAGGAGTCCGTAGGCTGCTCTCTCTGTACCTTTAGAGTCAAACTGATCTTAAAGCTTAATTCCAGCTCAGCTTCTCCATGTGGTGGCTGTGTGGCCTTAGACAAGTTACTTAACCTCTTTCGGGCTCAGCTTTTACCCAAATCTAAAAACTGAGCTAAGGGTCTTCTAATTAAATATGGCAGAATATAAATAAACACATGCATGTATTTATTTGTTTCCCGTCAAAATCCCACTAAGAGGCCTTGTAGTGTTATTTGAATTATGAAAGCATATATATGAATTATTTTGAGTCGAATATTAAAAATTTTTAATAAGGTAATAATAATAGTCACAACCTCACAGGACTGTCATGAGAATTCAAGAATTACACATGATTCATGTGTAAACCACCCTGAACAGTGGTTGACACCTACTCACCACATATTAGTTTTATTGTCCATATTTTAAAGTTAATTATTATGTTCACTATTAATATCAGCAAGATTAGGTCCTTCTCTTGTCATTTCCCCCAAACTGTGGCTAGTTCGGCACCACGCAGAATTCTATGTAAGACGACCAAGTTTTATCAAGACCTATGATCTCCAGCCTTTCTGTAGGAGGTCCAAGTTGACCAGCTCCTCCCCTTTCTGCCACCAACCCCAGTGACTGTGGATTGGAGCTGGATTCATCTCATTCTGCATATCCCAGGTTATTCCAGGGTTACTTAATGTACACTGAGGCTCAGAGTTCTGGGCTGGTAAGGTTGCCAGCCTCCAGAGCAACTGGATTTATGCCCAAACATGTGCTCAAGCCCTCTGTGCAACCTGTGCTTTTGTTACCAAGTAAAAATGTCCCAAAGGTAAGCGCCAAGTTCAAGAAATGACAGCATAAGAAGAATATGATAATCACAAAAACACCACTAGTGCACTCGGCTGTGAGCGTCATTGTTGGTAATTTGGTTCACTGCTTTTATACATTTTGCTCACCTGGGCACTATTTTTGGTAGATGTACTACACAGTAAGGAGGTGTCTTGTGGTTTTACTGAAGCTACAAATTTTAACATTTTCTCCTCTTTCAATTTCATAACAATTAGTGTCATTATTTCACATGTTTCAAGCTCTCACTGTGGCAAGTAGCAAAACAGAAAATTATTTCAATAACTAGGACATGCAAGATTTGTGGTATTGCTTAATCAGCTGGCACTTATGGAGCAACCATTTTGTGCAAGGCTCTGTGCTAGGCACTGAATCAGTGGTTGGTTATAAATAAGATGTTTAATTTTTTAAATGACAGCGCATATTTGCATTTTAACATAATGAAATACAATGAAATCAGATCTGTGAAGCAACAGCAACAATAATACTTTCCTTCTTCTCAAGACTTTGGAAGCAAGGGACAGCCAACTCCATGTCTCTACAATGTCATTAGCAATCTTTCTTTTTCCCTAGTTCTACCTGGCACTATCTAATTTAGTTTTGAATGTTAAGCAGAAACTAATGGTCGTAGTAATTACCAGTTACATGTTAGATTTATAGGACAGCTTTTCTTCTGAGAGTGCAAGGCTCTTAGAGTCCTGCAGATGTCCCTTAAATGCATGTCTCCTAATAAGAATCACAATGAGGTCATTTTTAGATGGTCTCATTATTGCCATCAAGCTTTGTGGACCCGACGGACCCGTGTACGACTGAAAAAAGGGCTCTTCACACCATGCCTTCTAGGAATGAATTGCTGCAGTGTTGTCTTTGGGAAAGGAACTCTGTAGTCAATGTGATTCGATGACTAAGATGCACCCCCACTCTTTTTTTAAGGATTGAATGTATATACTGTGTATCAATCAATCTACAGGTGAAGAGTATGCAGTAGATACAATCTGGAGAACAGGGAAACATAACCTGAACTCCATCTTTTTTTCCTCCCATGTCTCTAAACTTTAAGTTGCTAAAGACCAGGACTATGCCTTGCTTTGCAACTTCCAGAGTCAATACTGTGACATGTTAGACAATTTTGTTTTTATTATCACCTAGATAATTTTAAGGTAAGACTGTCTGAACTAGGGATGGACTATTTAGAAGATGCCAGTTCTGTTAATATTCTATAGAGTTTTATATTATATTTTTTCTGCTAAGTAGAATCTAGAGCTATAAAGGACCTGTGAAGTGTAGAAATATCCACACTGTATGTAATGCAAGGCTTGGGTGAGGGCAGCATTATGGCTCTTTCAGTACCACCATCTGGACTGGATTAGTATTGAGTTACTTCATTCTTAAATTGATACAAAAGCATGGGCACCAGCTCCCTTCTCTCCTCCCAGGAGCAACTCTCCCATAGGGAAGGACTGACTTGGAAAAACATTTTCCTATAAAACAATTAGCCTATGATTGATAAACAAGCATTCAGTGTAGCAACCCACTAAAACAAAGAAGTAAACAAAAACAAGCTTCAAATGGATTTGATACACGGAAGAACCATACCTGGTGGACTCTTGCTTGTAGATGTCAATGATATTTTCCACCAGCAGGTTCCTCTGAAGTCCGTATATCCCATGTCTATCCAAAACCACTTCGTGTCTACAGGAAGGGCAGCGGAATCGGCCCCCTGACGCCACGGTGGTGCCTCCCCTCGTGGGCAAGTACGGGTTAGAGGCCTGTTCTTGCCAAGCAAGAAGAGAAGAGTTGAGTAATGTCACAGGTAGCCTTTCTGAGACTTCTTTTTACTCTCTGTTACCACAAACAACATCAACTTCTACTTTAAGCTTGCCATGAGATAATCCCTCAGGGCCTATCAGCAAGTGGTCCCAAGACACCGGGCCAGCACTTATCAACAGTTGACTGCAGTGAACCATTTTCAACATGCAGTGCTTTCCTATACAGTGTTTTCATAACCAAAAGTTCCAGCCAGAAACTCCAGCATTAATGTCTTGGGTAGCAATTCATTTATAATTTTGAAACAGATTCCATTTTAACAAATATGATTCTTAGTTCTGAAATAAAATTAGATTTGGGAATAAGGAGGAGGCTGACAGCAAAGCACAAGGCAAATCATTAATTTTTGTTTTTCTTGAAAATGAATGTAGCTTTTTAAAGTTTTCTAAAGGAATTCACCTCAAAATTAAGTGCTTGATTCAGAGGACAGACTCTTTTCCACCCCTTACATCTCAAACAAACCTACCTGGAAAATGTCACTGGCACATTTCCTACACAGGTTGTGCTGACACGGGAGAATGACCACGGGCTTCGTGAACATCTCTAAGCAGATGGGACAGATGAGTTGTTTCTCCAGGTTATCCATGGTCTGCTGCTCTTTGGAAAAAGACTTGTAATTCAAAGATGCGCTCATCTCCTGGCCGTCCCCACGAGCGCTGCCAGGGAAAGGGCGCCGCGAGTGGCTTCTGCAGGTGCTTCCTAGGAGCGATCCCGAGGACTGTGTGATCGAGTGCCCTTCACGTTTCTTTCAGTGGAGGACATTGTTTCAGGCCCAGGTTCAGAGTGGGAGCCGCAGCTGTTTTTAGCAGCCTGAGGGGTCACGTGACAGTGGGCTTTCTTGTCCATATAAGCCAGTGACAGGAAGATGGATTCTGACAGGTGACAGAGAGCAGGAGCCAACATTCCTGCCCCAGGGAGTAAAGAGAGTAGGTGGGAAGGAGGATTACAAACCCCATTTAGACGGGGTTGTGAGGAGAAGGAGGTGGAAGCCGACAGTTGTCAACAACAAATGCGAATATGCAAGCCACCAAGTCACCAAGTCACCGAGCCCCGCCCTCTGCAGCGCTCAGTAAAAACGTGGTGCCGGGTTTCCTCAGGACTGGGAGAACCCAGCCCAAGGGCCTCACTGTATAATGCGTGCCGTTTCTGTCCTGAGAGTTTAGGAAGTGAGTAACCTCAAGTAGCATGATCACATCATCTTAGGTGAAAACAAACAAAACATGTCTGGAAAATCATTACCCTGGCTTCACAAGGGCAATCATCTAAAAAGACTTGCTTAATGTTAAATATTTCACCTTTGCAAAGGTTGCGATATGGGAAAAATTTCAACTTAAAAACAGATTTCAAATATTTTCACCATAAAAATGTCCACAAAATAAAAAAATTCCAAACGCCAGTTGATGACTCAATTTTTTAAAAGCTGTGTAATAAAATTCTACTTTTACATTGCTTTCCCATTCCCTAACCCTGCTTCGTTCTTTCCCCTGACTCCCACCTCTACGCACCCCCCAAAACACAAAGAAAATCAGACAGACTCTTAAAGGTTAAATTTAGTAGTTTGCAACAACTATCAGTAATGAGTTAGTAACCGGCATGTGGGGTAGCAGGCCCATTACTTCGTGCTGACATACAGCGGGCGGCAGATGTCAGCGCCGTTACCAGCTGAAGTGAGCGTGGAGTCCTGCCGCCATCACCTGTTTTCATCTGGTCTGAAAAACCTACACCCTGCGCACTTGCCTCGCCCTCCAAGCTCATTTTCTAAAGGATCGTTTCCCTGGTCATTTCTGTCTTGATCTGCTGTTGAGTCACAAAGACCAATTCTGCTATTTACCAGGATTTTGTAAAACGGTTTCATCAATATGTATTTTATTTAAAAACTTAAAATCAGATTAAAAATGAAAAAGAAATACATGTCTGTTTTTTATGTTATGAATTTGCAGCTTCATTTCTCCTTGATTTTAAAAATCTCAAAACAATGAACACATTTTGTTAACATATCCCGGGTGTGCTCTTAATTACCGGTAAAGAGTAGGGCGGTGTGACTGGTTATGTGTGGTCTTAGTGCTGTGTGCACTGAGAGCTTATTGAGAATCTAAAAAGCTCCATTAACTAATAATAAGTTATATATATTCATAAACATCTCAGGGATCTTGGGAGAATTTTGATATTCCTTTCAATATCTATTTAGCAACTACAGTGAAGAAGGGAATTGATGAAATCCTGTTACTGTGTTAATTCAGTTCAGCCAGCCTGGGCAGTTAATTGTGTTTATTATTTCATGGGCCATGGAGATCTGAGCACAATATTTATACTTAGAAAGTTTCTACTGTAAAGGACCTTGCAACCTAAAAAAAGGTAGTTAAACTAATAATACACATTGTAGCAGAGCCCGTCTTTATAATAGGAATTCATTCTTTCAGAAAACATTCATTGAATGTTCATCCTGTGTTTCCATTGTGCTCAGCTCTAGGGATCGAAAGACAAACTAGACACAGGTCATTGTCCTCAAGGAGCTCAGTCTAACAGTGGAGATGAGACATGCATATACAGTACAAAGCACCACAGTACAAAGCAACATGTGATAAAGAACTACAGAATTTTAAAGCTGGAGGGGTTAGGAGCGCTTCATGGGTGGGGTAGCACTTGAATTGCTCTACTGAGGAATTTAAACGGATGGATGTATAGTTAGGTGGGAAGTAGATGGGGCTTCCCAGGGAAGGCAGCAGTGAGCACAGGAGTGCTGGATTCGCTCAGAGTTTAGGGCTGGAGCACAGAGCATACTGCCGGCTCATTGGCAGGCTATGCATACTGGGCTAAAGAATTTCTAACAGTCAATAAATTAGGCAACAGGAAATCGTTAAAAGTTACTCTCAGGGAAGTTTTTATGAGAGTTTGCACTGGTTAGATTAATCTCTCAATGATGGTTGGGACAGATTAGAGTGACAGTGATCTGCCTAAGACCAGATAGGAGGTTGTTGCCAGTAGCCTAGGTGAGAGGTCACGGTGACTTGACACTGAGGGGTGGCAGTGGGGAAGGAAACGAAGAAATGGACTCTGGGGCAGCTCTGGAAGCAGAGTCCACAGAGGCAACTCAGATGCCCTGAGTCTGAGCAACCAGCGATGATGAGGTGAGAGGCTGCATTGTGAGTCAGGAGACAGGCCGATTCAGCTTTGATGTCCACCTCGCTTTGTGATCTTGGGAAAGTGACCTCACCTAGCTGGATTTCAGTTCTCCTAGCTGGAGTTCATAACCTAACTTAGCAGAATTTGTAGAGGAAAAAACCCTCTGAAACTATTAATTTTGACGTTGAGAATCTCCAATTGGATCATTTCATAGAGCTGACACCTATCCTCTCCTTTCTTTTTCCTTCTGCTCCTTCTTGCTCTCTGCCTTTCTTAGACTTGCCCCTGGAGGCCACACAGGAAACTAAGAAGACGGCCATAGGAATAAGAGCCACGCTGATGAGTAATAATCACCTTCCCCTCCTCATCCTCTTTTCTCCATCTCTTGCCCCTCCCCACTCTCAGAGACCAGCAATCTATGGGGTGGTATGTGAGTGGGAGTGGGACATGGGAGTAGCACATTGCTCTAGGGAAGAACCAGAAAATTCTAGTCTGCTCTCAAATCATTCACAGGGTGTGAGAGATAGGGAGAATTCTGGAGCTGAATCAGAATAGAAGTCAGCTTCAAGGTGCTGTGCTTTGCAGTGGACCTGGGCCTCCACAGAGACATGAAAACCAGCGTAGTGTCCTAAGGGTATCGTGGACTGTAGAGGAGTGGTACGGGACTTTCTCCCTTTCTCCTACCCCAACCCACCTTACACTAGGACGGGGGCTTGAAACCAATCAGGGGCAATTACACAGGGAGCTGCCTTAACTGGAAGCTCTGATTACGCCTCATTTCTGAGTCCCACCTGACTGAGGCAGGAGCGCATTTAGACACGTTGAGAAGCTGACGTAAAACCACCACTGCTCTCATCTCCTCCAGCAGTTTCCCAACCCCCCAGATAAGTCAGAGGAAGAAAGATGAGTCCCTAGGAGCCTGAGTATTGCCCAACGGCGGACTTGGCACTAAGAGATGACAACAGAAAGAAAAGACATTCGACCTCTTTCAACCTCTAGCTACCCGGCAAAATGTACCTAGATATCAGGGGCCAGGGCATAGGGGTGAAATGTAGATATCAGTGTGTTCTTCATCTCAGGAAGGGAAAAAAGGGGGTGCTAGTATATGTACTTTAAGTGCTATGCCAACGAAATAAACATAATAAGTATATACAGAGTACAGATTGCTTCTTAGAATCGCTATCTATAATAGGCATTACTATCTCCCTCTAGCTAACTGTGGCTCAAGCAAAGGTATGTAGTTGCCCAGACATATGGCTGCTAGTTGTGAAGCAGATCAAGAGATACATCTTTTTGACTACAGAGCGCATGACCTCATCCCCTAAACTACACCACAGCTATGCTCTACGGCACACTGCCCATTAGAATTTCTACAGTGATGTAAATGTTTTGTATTGGTGCTGTCCAGCCTCGAGCCACAGGTAGTTAGTTACTGAGTACTTGAATTGTGTATGATGCAACTCAGGATCTGAATTTTTAATTTTATTTATTTTAAACTTATGTTTAAATAACCATACGTGGCTAGTGGTTACCGTATTGGACAATCAACCTTAGAACATGAGATATAAAAAAACCCTTGGGGGAAAACTGGAATGGATATAAAGGATTCTCTAGCAGTAACTGGGTCTCCTCTTTTGGTGGATTTCGTACTTCCTGGTTAAGGTGATGTGAAACTCCTCTAACCCCAGAATAGTTATGAGCAACATCGATTCTGCATCCCAACTTGCAAAACAAGACAGAGCATTCTGGGAACAGGAGGCATTGGAAAAGTCCCAGGGAATCAGTGTCAGGAATGCTACCCTTCCTGAGGTTTCGAGAATGTCCTCAGAATTTCATTAACCATGTGCTCTTTGTCTCTTTAACATGGATAGTTACAAGTCCAGGTACCTGAAAATAATCCAGGCTTAGCCTAAAGAGCTAGTCATTCGTCAAACAAAACAGAGGATTTGTGGTCAGATGGAGGGTAGATTTAAAGGGAAATAAAAAATAGATACGGTCTGAAGCAAAGCAGTGCAGCAGATAGAGTGCAACCCTGGTGTACAAGGAAACAAGAAGAATCTCCTTACAACAAGGGCTCAGGACATCTCCAAAATACTTAACATGTTCCTTCTGTCTACATTGTAAAACTTTTCAGTTTAGCTATTTGTCAATAAGCAGTTTGGATATGTAATTTTTAAATTTTTAATGAAAAAAAAATTTATAAAATCTAAAATCAAAGAGAAATGAACTACTTGAAAAGTACATAACAGAAGCCAACACCATGGCATTTCTTTCATTAGCAAACTTCTGGCTGATAGCTTTTTTTTATCTTGATAATTACTCCTTTTCCAAATATGTCATGTGTAAATTTTACTTTATCATAAATATCTCTAAGAAAATGTTAGAAACTCCTTGGCATAATTCATGTGCCAGAAATAAACAGTGAGAGTCCCAAAAAGTAGCAAATACTTTAGCTAAGGCCTTCCGATGGCCATGTCTGAACTCCTTACCTTGTCTCCACCCTCACACACAATTCCCCCTACCTCCTCTCCACCCAAGCCTCCTAACTGATTTCTCTAAATTCACTTTTGCCTTCAGCAATCTATTTCTCATGTGTCATTCCTTATTTAAATTCCATTAATGGTCATATGACCCCTAAGGTAAAGACTTTCTCGGTGTAACCCCCTGGCCTGACATGATCTGGCCCCTACCTATCTCTGACCTAATTATACAATCGAAATAAGATGTGAGTAACATATATGAGCCATACATATGATTTTAAATTTCTAGTAGCCACGCTGAAAATCAAAATCAAATAGAATTAATTTCATTAATATCCTTTATTTAGCCTCTAAACATATAAACAATTATCATTTCGACATGTAATCAAATATTTTTAAAAATGAGATATCTGTAAATAGAGAGAGTCTGACTACTTCTTTTGTAGTCTGCAAGTCTTCTACTTTGTCTTCCTTGCCTTACTGGCTAGAACCCCCTGGACATCCTTGCCTTGTTCCTGATCTTAGGAGGAAAGTGTTCATACTATTACGTATAATGTCAGCTGTGTGTTTTTCATTGATGCCCTTTATCAGTTTGAAGAAGTTCCCTTCCTTTCCAAGTTTGTTGACAGTTTTAAAAATCAGGAATGGATGTTGGATTTCATTGAATACTTTTCTGCCTCTACTGAAACAATCATGTGGTTTTTCTTCTTCAGTCTGTTTATTATGATAAATTAACACTGGCTTTTGAATGTTGAACCAGTTTTATATTCTTGGAATAAATCCTACTTGGTCATGATGTATTTTCCTTTTTATGTATTGTTGGATTTAACTGGCTAAAATTTTGCTTAAAATTTTTGCATCTATGTTCATGAAAGATATCAGTCTGCAGTTTTGTTGTAACGTCTTTCCCTGATTTGGGGATCAGGGTAATGTTGGCCTTCCAGAGTAGGCTGGACAGTACTCCCTCTTCTTCAATTTTCTAGAGATTTGTTTATAATTGATATTATTTCTTATTTAAATCTTTGGTAGAATTCATCTCTGAAGCCACCTGGGCCTAGTGTTTTCTTTATGAGAGAAATATATTTTAATATGTATAAAATAACTAAGACTATGCTTGGCTTGTAGGAAGGGCTGAATAAATGTTAGCTGTTAATTTTTAAAATTCATCAATATTTTCAATTAAAAATAATAAATGTTTATTGCAGAAAACTCAGAAAATATTTTAATATCTTAAGAATATATCACAGTAATCCTACTACCCAAAGATCACTACTATTAACATTATTAAATTTCTCCAGTTTTTTTCTACAGGTAATTTATGGTAGTTTATGTTGTTATTGTTTATATGGCTCTGTGAATCTACTTTATATAATTAGCATTTGATTATTAACGTTCTCCATGTCAATAGTAGTTTTTGATAAAAATAATTTCAATGGCTTATACGTATTCCATTATATGGTCACACCATAATTTACTTAACCGTCATTTTGTATTTTTAGAATTGCTCTGTTTTCTCTGCACAGTAGACCCAACACCTCTTTTTTGTACTTCCAAATATATTTATATAAATACACATACAAACCCTCAGAATATTCCCTCCAGGCCTTCCATCTATGGTGTGCTGGTAACATGCACTGATAATACCTAATGTTTATTGTGTGCCAGGCACTGAAATTACATGCTATATCTTAATTGAAAGTAGACACCATTATTATCCTCCCTACTTTACAAATGAAGAAATGAAAACACCAAAATGTCAAGCAACTTGCTGAAGATCACCCAGCTAAGGAATGGCAAAACAAAGAAAGGCCGTCAGGTTTCACAGACCCCTTGATTAACCACTATGCAAAAGTGTCTCAGGGTTTTTACCTTTAGATTTTTCATATGAATTCCATTCCACACCTGAGTTGGTGATCCTGAGATTCTGTTTGAGTTCTTGCCCAACTCACCTGCACCAAATGTGTTCTCCACCTGCATTTTGGGTGCATTCCTTCCTATTCTTTCCTTTTTTTTTTTTAACTTACTACTCATTTCTTGCTCTTTTAAGCAGTGTGTAGTTTGACTGCCAGCTCCTCCTGTCAACCAGCTAGAACACCCATAATCCCAACTAAAAATTGGGACATATCATCTGATAAAAGGATTTTTTCCTACTTTGTAAATTTGCTTTCACAAAAAATGATGAGGCTATATTTTAAGTGACTCACTATACATTCAGTTAAAAGACTTTATTGAAAGAATAAAATGAGATAAAAATGATACTGCCCCCAAAATGAAAGATATACCAATAAAACACAATGGGTTGTATACATTGGGAACGAAATGTACAGGTTCCCTAGAACCCTAATATGGACATCGGATAAAAGAACGATCGATTATTTATTAATCGTAATCTTCAAAAAAGATAATATCTCTGCTTTTGTCTAGAAGCTTTATATTTTGTGTTTAGAAAGCAGTATGGTTTCAACAGCTTTTTTTGTGGCTGTATTCTAGAAAATTAGTATCGGAAGAACTTATTGCCAGAAAAGCCTTTGTATGTGTCCTGCTCAATTTCTTGTATGTTTGTTTATTTTTGTCTTATCTTTAACAAGATAGACTGACTACACTCAAGGGCAGCCCTAGAAAGAACTTTCCTCCGATTAATTGCCTTAGTTCTGGTCTCTTGTTAACTCTCCACAGTTATTTCCCAGGAGGAAAATGGCATTAGAACCCTCCTCCATCAGCAAGCCCCGAGTTTCCCTTATCCTGTCCATCTCGGATCTACCCAGAGCCGGGCCCCACAATGTACGTGGTTGAGAAGGAGCACTGCCCTCGCTTTCTAGGCTCAGGTGTAAAAGAGTCAACATACTTTTCCGAGTTCTTTGTTTTTACTTTAGTTTTGTTTTCCCATCTGTCAGCTACTCTGTGGGCAGCTTTGTCTTGGACGGATCCCTGAAAATGCAGCTATCAATCAGAAATCACAAAGAAGTCAAAATGTCAAGACGTGGCTGCAATCGGTCGCCATTTTTGCAGAGAAAAAGACTCAATCTCGTGAACTTCGCAAAGTGTGTCTAAATTTTTAAAATATTAAAGATAAATTGCTAGCCCCCCTTATCCCTTCTCTGGAAGTTTTACAGAGCTGTAACTTCAAATTCGCCATACCCCCCACTTATGGGAAGGCTGACCTTAAGCTCCACTCGCAGTTAGGTGAGAATGGAAAGAAAAACGATGGGACTAACAGAAAAAAAACTGGAGGATGCGGGCATCGATCCCGCTACCTCTCGCATGCTAAGCGAGCGCTCTACCATTTGAGCTAATCCCCCACTCCTGACTTTCGTTGATTATGGCTTCCCCTAGAGAGAGGTCAGGGCATTTAGATGCAACTATAAATAGTCCTGATCACATTCCTGACCTTCCTCATAACTAATACTAAAATGACAAAAAGAGCCTCTCCTTCGAGCCGGAATCGAACCAGCGACCTAAGGATAACCCCGGAATTAACCCTACAGTCCTCCGCTCTACCAGCTGAGCTATCGAAGGGAGTAAAGGGTGAACTCTCAGCTCTTCATAAGTTTTAGTCATTTCTTCGCTTCGTGTGCTTTCAACCGCGTTTCTTCCAGATTCTCAGGTCACTTGAACACAGTATCTTCCTCCCGGACCTCCCAGCTCTTCGCGGCAGCAGGAGCGAGCACTCTGGTCGCTGACGTTGCCGGGGCTCTGAGGAAAAAGTACGAGACCCGGGAAGCTGGCGGCTGGCCCCACAGGCGGCCTGGCCGCGTTGGCTTCCTCTGCCCGACTCAGGGGCTGGGGAAACACCAAAGGCGATCTAGAAACGAGCAGAAAGCCGAGACCCGGAGCCGGCTCGCCGACCGCAGACTCTCTGCCGCGGCTAGAACTTGGACGGCAGTGCCCGCTTCGGGGATTTGCGAGAGACTTCAAACAGGGACGGTGCCATAGGCCAAAACTGGAGCGAAACTACGAGGATTTCCAATTGTTCTTTGGAGTGTAATAATGTTTTAGAGAAGTGTATCAGAGTAAAGGACCTAAATCATAGAACACTGGGGAAAAAAAAAAAACGTTCGTCTCCTTCGAGCCGGAATCGAACCAGCGACCTAAGGATATCTTGCTAGGAATAGTAGCTACAGTCCTCCGCTCTACCAGCTGAGCTATCGAAGGGACGAAAGTACGACGTAAGCCCTTAGAGATTCAACACAAATAAACCAGGGCGCCCAACTCCTAGCTAGAGACCCGCTGAAGCGCGCGGAACCGGGGGCGGGGCGGTACGTGCCTGCGTCGTTTGACGCGTGCGCAGAGAGACGACCAGGCTCCGACGCGCGGGAGCAACTGACCCGGAGAAAAGACCCCAACTCAGGCGTCTGAGACCTGTGGCGCCACGACTGGGGCTCCGACGCCACCCCCGCGTGCCTGTCTCACTCTTCCTTTACTACTGTTGGGGTGACTGGTATGGCCACACTACTTTGTCTGCACACCCCTCAGACGGCCAACGTGCGAGGGGCCAGTGGCGCAATGGATAACGCGTCTGACTACGGATCAGAAGATTGTAGGTTCGACTCCTGCCTGGCTCGACTTTTTGTGACCTGAGATTTCCAAAACCGGAGATTACTTACCCTGAGTTCTCCGAACCACCAAAGCCCAGAGTAATTTACGGCACTTGGAGCTCGGAGAGCCGTCGCGCGTTATTTCCCATGGCTCACCGTCGAACTTTCGAGATGTTGAGAGGCTCACGAGCACTCACGGGACACCCAGGCGCGCTGGGTGGAGGCCGGCGCCGCGGAAAAAGCCGAAGACTGAGGGGCTCTTCTCTAGGCTCCAGGTAGGAAGGTGGGGCTGGAGCCGCAAAGCGAGGGTCGTAGTTCCCGTCGCAAAGCTGGTTCAAATTCCAGGGCTCCTTCCACAGCCCAGGCCCTCTGGTCTTGCAGGGTATTTGAAGGCCTTACGGTCACAGGAGAAACTGCCCCCACCTGTCCTCGACAATGCAGAGGGCAATACGTTAAGGTTACTTTCATTGACTTTTTGATCCGAATCCTGTTTTATTTCCTTTAAAAGGTATTGAGCTCCTCCTCGGTTGTAAGCACAGCATGAAAACTGTCTAATGACATAGGTTCTGCCCTCAGAGGTCTTTTAACCAAGAGGGTTTGAGCAAAGTGAGCCTTTATTTTGAAAGTATATTAATCTTATTTTTTGGAGAGAGTTTAGAATTATTTCTTAACCTTCCCTCTCCTCCACCCCTCCCCCCGCCCCATTTCCAAGTAAAGTAACAATTCCTAGAAGTAAAAGCTTTAATAAATTGTGAAGTTCGGGAAGAATTAAGAAAATGTGACGTTAGAGTAAAGAACTGATTTTTAAGTGGAAAAGCGGCTTCCTTAAGGCTACGCAAATATGATTAAAGGAAGCTAAAAATTTAGAGGATGGGGAGACAAGCACAGACTATTTGAACAAAGTGATGGTGGGTTTAATCTCTGTTTCCTAATGAATATTTTGCCATTTTTCCCGTGTAACAAGCTGATATATCTTTAAAGTTATACAGTATTTCTGAGCATTAAAAAAAATTACCTCCATGGGAAGTTAGGGAGGTATGTCGTACTCCTCCTGTCAAGTTTATGAACAGAACCTTGTAAAATTAGGCTAAGAGGAAAGAGCCTCCATATTATCTGTACCTTTTCCTCATTTTACAAGGGCGGCAAGTAAGGTGTTTATTATCTGCAGAGATCACTGTCATTGGCCATCATTGCACTGTGGGCAGAAACTCTGGCCCCTTGGTGTAACCGCTTTTTGATGTACCCTCCTCCCTGACAGCAGCCAGACCAGAGTAACATTCCAAGAGGGTCAAGATGATGCAAGATTTCGTGCTCTTACTTGTGACACAAATTCACACAGAGCTAGTATAAGCAAGAGAGACATTTATTCTAAATATACAGGGTGTCCCAGGGAAACCAAAGATGAAGTGTAGCTGGACCTTCTTATGGTTTTTTTCTCAGTGCTCTCATCTCCTCTGTATGCTTCTCTAGTGCTGCCCCCCTCTCCACCTAAAAGTTCCTGAACTTTATCCCTCACAGCCTATTGCTGTATATTGAGTGTGTCCCCTCAAATTTATGCGTTAAAACTTAATGCTCAATCGATGATATTAGGAGGTGGGGATCTGTGGGAGGTGATTAGGTCATGAGGGCTCGAGCCTTTAACGGGGTTAGTGCCATTATAAAAGAGGCTCCAGAGAGATCCCTCCCCTCGTCTGCTATGTGAGGACAGTGAGAAGTTCAGAAGGCTGCGGTGGGGAAGAGGATCTTCACCAGGACCCGACCCTGCTGGCACTCTGATGGTTGACTTCAGCCTCCAGAACTATGAGAAATAAATTTACATTGTTTAAAGCTAGTTTGTGGTATCTATTTTCTTACAGCGACCCAAACCTAAGACATCTCTCAACCATAGACTCACTTCTCTTTTTCAGTCCTCACTGCAAAACTCTTCATTGTTTTGGCCTCAATTAGATGCTCACCCCTGTGTCCAGGAGTCAGGATTACATGTGGCCATCAGGGCTGGATCAGCCCTAGCCTTAGGGTTGGGCACATATGATTGCATCCCCTCCTTCATAGGATCCTAGTGAAAAGATAAAGAAATACAAAAGAGGAAAGTCTGTTGCAGCATGAAAACAACAGATGGTACAATCAGCAAACCCGAGATTTTAATTTCTGGGACTTGGAAAGCGAATGAGAGTATGGACACATAGCCCAGAATGGAGAAAATCACAGCACAGAGTACACATTGTAGAAGTTAGTAGAGAAAGAACCATTTGCCCCATTGAGCTCCTAAGAGGCTCCAGACACAGGCAGTGCACAAAGGTCAGAGGCCCACAATATTGTGAGCTCTGAATGAAGCATTTGTCAGCTGGAGCTGCCTGGAGAACTACTTCAGCAGAGTCAGTTTACCTGGGGAGAGCCTGTTGGTTGAGTATAGGACTAGGAGGAGAAACAGTGTAGAGCCTAATTATAACAGACATGGGGAGAAAGAAAGGCCACCTCACCCCATTCTCAGAGTCCCTCCTTGAGTTGGCAGTTTGAGGCAGTATGGCTATTTTTTCTCATGCACCATCAATGGAAAAGCCTGCTTGTCTCCAGGACTCAGACATTTTACAGATAAAAATCAATGTAGTCCTTTATTCATGAATATAAACAAATGTCTACCAGACATTGAAGAGGAAACAGTAACAACTTTAAAAAAGAAAGGGCAAACAATAACTGACCCAAGAGGAAGCAAAGATAATGCAAGGAATAGTACAGAATTATCTTTTTAAATGTTAACTGATATCCTCAAGGACATCTAAGAGGATAGTACAGAAATAAAAACTAGAATAAGGTGCAATTAAAAGGAGCAACAAGAAAATAGTTGAGTTCTTGAAAATTAAAAGTGTGATTGCTGAGGTGAAAATGGATTGGTCGTGGCTAAAGATCAAATTTGGAGTTACAGTAGATAGAATGGAAAATATCTCCCAGGACACCAGAATGTAGAGAACAGAAAATATAAAAGTAAAATCAAGATCCAGAATACACAATGGCTGACTGTCTAGTCAGAGTTCCAGAAAAAGAGACAATGCAGAGAAAGGAATGGAAGAATGACACAAGTCATTAGATCAAAAGGACCATCCAAGCAGGATGAATGAAAAACAACTCTGCTTGGCCACAGCCTAGTGAAATTTTATAGCATTGAGGATAAAGATGAAACTCTAAATGCTTTCAGAGATAGGAACAAAACAAAAAAATGGGCTAACAACGAAGGAGGAGAATCAGATTATGATCAGACATCTCATCAGCAATACTGGATACTAGAAGACAATGAACAAGATCTTCAAAGTCTGTGCAGAAATAATTTTGAACCTAGAATTATATAACAAAAGTAGCAACCCCATAGGAGGACAAATAGATAATTCATACTTGCAAAGTCTTGTAAAGTTTAAATCCCATGATTACTTTCTGAAATAAATACAAAATAAACATTACTTGAAGATGTTATACTGATTGAGTTCTCCAGGAAGCAGAAGGTGACACACAACTAGAGTACAAAGTTTTACTAGGGACTAACATCTGTGAATGGAAAAGGGGAGGACGCACGATTGGTAGAGGTAGCTATTAGGCAATGACGCAGACCTGACAGCCTCTGCCTGTCCCTTTGGTAGCTGCAGAGCAAATATTTCCCTTTAAAGGACTCCTGAGTTGGGCAGAAGTGGCTAAGACTGAGTTCAACCACCTTGTTCAGTCATTGGCTAGAGGCTGATAACCTCAGACCCTGAAGGAGTTAACACTGTGAAGCCCTCAGTTAACCATCCTCCTTGCACCTGGGCAGTGAGTCCTTTCTTGAAAGGCAGTCTTGCAGCAAGTCTCTGTGGCTGCCACAGATATACTTCAAAACAAAATAAGAATCCAAGAAAGAAGTACGCACAATTTAAAAAAGGGAACAAACCAAGGAACTTAGAATATATCCCAGGTTGACAGTGATGCAGCAAGTCAAGAAAGCAATCAGGACAAATTAGGAAAAACAAACAAGAGCCCTTAGAGCCTTTAAGGCTCTAAGATGATTTTTCAAGAAAAAAGTGGATTCTTTTACAATGGTAATGTGATTATGGACCAGGAAGACCTTAGAGATATGATAAAGGCATGTCACTTTTCTCAAAAACAAGCCAAAGATAATTAAGAATTTCTACAAACAAACCAAAGAGCTTTATAAAGAACTCATGGTCCAAATATAAAGCAAACTGAAATCTGGCACAATTTTGAGAAATTGATGACATGTATTATGGGTTAACCTGTGCTCCCCTCCCCTAAATTCTAATATTGGAGCCCTAACCCCTGGTGACTCATAATGTCACTGTATTTGGAGATAGGGCCTTTAAAGAGGTAATTAAAATGGTGTCATAAGGGTGGGACCTCATCCGATATGACTAGTGTCCATTTTGGACAGAGTGAGATAGCAAACACATGCACACATAGAGACACAACCATGTGAACACAAAAAGGTGGCCGCTTGCTAGCCAAGGAGAGAGGCTTCAGAAGAAATCAAACCTGCTGACACCTTGATCTTTGACTTCTACCTTTCACAACTGTGAGAAAATACATTTCTGTTGTTTAAGCCACCCAGTCTGTGGTATTTTGTGATGGTAGCTGTAGGGAGCTAAAGCTCCCCAAATTCAAAAGAGTGCATGGATTATCTCGGGAGGCCTGCTTGCATAAAAAAGAAAAGGCCGGTTCTGTGGAATTCCAGGAAGAAGAAGATTAAGTATAGTCGAAGGGAGTGTCGATTGTACCTCGATCTTCAGGATGTTACTTTTATTATGTTATTTTGGGATACACAAAGGAACAGATTATGTATAAAGAGAAGCATAAGAAATAAACTCGGAGAGACAGTTGTGAGATCTGTTCTCCCTCCTGCACCCTGTCTGTCTTCTCTTTTTTCTCAGTCCCCGCTCCCCCATTCAGGTACCCGGTTTGACTTGGTCGGCTGGCTTCTGACAGGTAGCCCTAGCAAACTAATACAGGGATAGTGAGGAAAGAGAAATTTTCTTTCTTTCCTGCATTCTTTGTTATTGTTCATGTTTTTAACTGTATACAAACTATTTTATATGGGCAGACAGTCCCATAATTGCCATCTAATGTATCATCTAATAAAAATTGATTCAAAATGAAGGAACTGATACCCAAAGGTGTGAGATGACTTAACTTCAGTAACAGAGTTGCACAATGGCAGATGAGATCTTAGATGTCCTGAGTCGCCAGCCAAGACTCCCCCCTTGGCACTAGTCTCCCTGTCCTCTATTGGACACTTGAATTACAGAGACTAGACTTCTTGACTGCTTCCTGAAAGGAAGGAGGTTGAAAGGTGGCTTCCGATGTCAGGCTAGGTCAGATGATGACCCGGACATTCTGGGAATAGCAGAATATCCTATTTAGTAAAGGGAACTCTCTTCTTAACTCTAGAACCCAAAGATCAAATCCCTAAAATTTATTATGGTCCTCCACAAAAGTTACGTCCAGATACTCTGAGACCTAAAGAAAAAAGCCATTGTTCAACTTGAAAGATATCTTACACATATGCACATGAGAGAACTTTCGAGTTTTTCTTTTGAGGTGACCATTCTACAGATGAGGAAGTTTACCAAGAAAGATTAAACAATTTCTTCATGATGACTCTCCAGATTGGGGGAGTGGGGCTCAACTCAGGGTTACTGATTCCTTATTCGTGGCTTTCTGTAAATATGTACTGTCTCCAAGAAGGCTATTTGTGGGAAACCACAGAGATAATGTTTCCAAGATCAGAAAGGAAGTCATTCTGGAGAACTGCAGGGGAGATACAGTTGATTCCTGTTATTTGCAGTAGTCAGGTTCTATAAAGTCATCACAAATACTGATTTAGTGAACACTGAACTATTGCTCCTAGGGGAAACATAGGGTTGAGCCTCTGTTCATTAATACATAACTTTGTTTTATGTGTGTTTTTGTTTAGACACCTTATTTAATATATATAATTGATTCATTAACATTGAACTCACAGCCAATAGTACTATTATCCATGCCTGAAAGAAGCTTATCTAACATACATATTTTCTCTGGAAGTTACATTATAACCTCTTGCACTTAGAAACACTAGACATCACTTCAGCACTATGCTTTTAGACATTTTAAATGTTGAAATCACCAAAAACACAAAATGCAAAAAATGTGGCACTTTACAAAAGAGCTGAAACAGGAAGGCAGAACATTGCCTTGTTTAGTCTCACCTGGGAAACTCAAATTTCTTGACATTCTGTGGATGTCTGTGAATGACCATGAAAAAAGTTTTAGCAAGTAGGCAAATTTCCAAATATAGAATCTGTGAATATTTAAGAGTGACTTATTAAGCCAAACTAAACCCTGAATTATATGCCAAATCACTCCATCAAAATATCTTAATCAAACCAACCTCCAGTGCCCCATGTCTATTAAGGAGGGTAACAGGAGCCATCTGTGCTACAGGGAGATGGCAAGACCAACCCATCCAATTCCCGGGGCTCCATAAGCCCCTGCAAGCTCACCTGCAGTATTTCATACTCAAGGAAAGTGGGACTGTCATTTTGTTTATACAGTGTCTTTCCCAAAGTGTGATTTGGGGACATTGCACAGAGATTTTCTTCAGAGGTTCATATTTATTCCTTTAACAAACATTTGCATAGTCTCTACTATGTGCTGGGCACTGTTCTAGTGCTGGGGCTCCAGCAGGAAGCAAAACACACCAATCTTTACTCTGATGGAGCACATTTGGAAGGAGCAGACAGACAGTAGTTGACAATAAATGACGATGGGCTCAGCAATGGTGACTGCTCAAGGGAAAGATAGGTACAGGTAGGGTGCTGTGCTTTTCACAATGGCAAATTGACACAGACTACTAGAAACAAAAATTGCTATGTTGAATATATACATATATATACACACACATAACACATATATACTTGCATGCACACTTACTTTAAATGGTTGTGGATAAAGTTTCTTTAGAAAAAGTTCAAGTTTGCCAAATTATATTCCCATCATACTATGGAGAAATAATAAAGGATTGCTAATTTAATAGTTTGACGTAGACCTATGGTATTCACTTATAGTGAAGGAGGGACAAATTAGAATTTGCTAAATGCAAACACTGTTTTGACATTAAATAAATAGCTGTATCTGACTTTACATTAAATGAATAGCTGTATCTAATGTGTCATAGGGTGCAGGGTAGTGAGTATTTAAGCAGACAGACCCCAGAGCTAGACTCCCTGAGTCCAAATGCTGGTTCTCCTCTTATTAACGGCACGAGTTAATTAATGGCTCCAATTTTCACACTTGTGAAATAGAAAATAATATTACCTACCTCATAGGGTTGCTGTGAGCATTAAATGAATTAATCTGTAATATGCACTAAGAATAGTGCCTGGCACAGAGTAAGCACCAAAAATATGTGTGCTATTAAGAAACTATATTAAAAAGTTTCCCTAGCACTATCTACACATCCTGGAAAATTATGGCAGGAATTTTATCAGAATTTTGAAAGTCACAGTTGTTTCCTAACATAACTACACTAGAATCACTTTTAAAATTTTTTTTAAAAATCCAATTTTTCACTCACTCGATTAATGTTGCAGTTATTGGTCAGACAAGAGAAAGTGGCAGATATAGCTACCCAGGCCACACTGGCTTCCCAAGTAAGGAGGTGCTGCAAAGAGTCGAAAGAGAAAGAGGAGGAGGAGGAGGAGGGGGACGGGGAGAGGAAGGGAAGGAGGAGGAGGTTGTTTGTGGAAATTTTCAGTCTTTAAAGGTTTGCTTTTGAGAAAATCACTGGGAATTAAGTAAGGGCAATTCCCTAGAGGAATCTTCTTGCTCTGCAAAGGACTGTTGAAGAGAAAGGTAGACAATAAAAGGAGTGATAGGAGCGGGTATTCTTTTGAAAATAAGAGAACCCTGGGAAGGAGTTAGGCAGGGATGTGGAGACGGTTTGTTTTCAAAAATAGCAAATGTAGTTGGAAATATAAGAAGAGGCAATCCAGTGCAGCTGTTAACATTGTGGACTCCAGAACCAGCCTGCTCTGCCCTTCACTAGCTGGGTGATCTTGGCCAAGTTCCTTAACCTTTCTGTGTTTCAGTTTCTAAGCTCGAGAAATGGGGGATAATAACAATGCTGATAGTATTGGTTCCATAGGTTTTTGTGAGTATTAAGTGAATATATAATTGTAAAATAGATAAAACTAATACAAATCTCTTATTTTGTATTAAGAGGTGTCAGTGTCAGCTATGAGGCACTATGACTATTGTCATTATTGTTCAACAGATTTATTTTTAATTTATGAAAGAAATAAATCTTCCCTTCCTCTCCCAAATCTTCAAAAAGATTATTCATCTTTTTGAAATACAAATGCACTTCTGATCCTAAAAGCCATCATGTCTTACTTCCTTTAGTTTGGGGAAGGGATGTGCTGAGAAGAGGTAGGAAAGAGAACTAAGAAAAGCAGAAGATAAATAGGAAAATGAATCATTTTTCCTCTCTATTAAAATTTTATCCTCTTACTCAGAATAACATCTTTTAGGTGAAACTTTTCGTGGCTAAAAATAATTTCCTAGTACACTATATAGTATGTTTAAAAAATAAATTCCATGCTAAATACAACAAAGAAATTTCAAAATGAAGGCATTTGATATAAAACTGTTATGCTAATAAGTTAATCAATATATAAACAATATTTTTCATTGCCTGATAGCTTTCATTTGTTAACCTTTAAACCTAGGTTAGCTTTAAATTATTGCTTTCTGTAATTATAATAAATAATCCTGGAAAATGCCAGTTTAGTAAATAGTTAATATATACATTTTCAAATAGATCATTCCGAAATTTTTAAAGAAAATTTCCAAAATGAAATTTCCAAAATGAAAATCTGCACTAAAAGATTTCCCCCAATTATTTTTCATCAGGAAAGAAAGTGATCTTCTCATGAAGAGATGAATTTGGACATCTCAGGAGTGGAGATACTTGGGTACCAGAGCAGATTACTCAGAAGTAAAACGAAAAAAACCCTCACTAGGTAAGAATCCTTTCTTCCTAATCCTGAGAACAGGGATGTGTCTGGGGGACTCTCCGGCATTGGAGAAGCTGATAACTGGATTTTTAGCCATTAGAAAGCTCAGTTAGCAGCCCAGTGGTGAGCAGAATGTGTTAACTGTCCTGTAACTGCTGATTTGATTCTAGGAATTTAGTTTTGCTTCTTGGGGACAGCCCTGGAACAGCATGAAAATTCTAAAAAGTTGTATCACACTTACCCATTCATTTAGTGCTGAGCATGTTTAAGTCTCCTTTTGGAGAAAGGCTTTTCTGAGAAATGGCATATATAATGTGAGAATTAATCAATCAATCAATAGGTATTTTTTCATTTCCTACTTTGTTTTTAGCTCTGTGCAAAATACAGATATAAAGTAGAACTCTAAGATATAGTTCTGTAAATCACTGTTAGTTTGAGCCATCTACAATTTAGAAATAGATTTGTCTTATAGAAACTGGGTATACATGACTTAATCTAAATTTCTGGTCCTTTGTAGTCTAGAACTGTTCAGGAATAATATGAAGATTAATGTAACTTAGGTGCTTAGAAGAGCTGCAGGCTGAAAAAAGGTCGGGGGTGGGGGGAGTTGAGAGGAGGACTCATGTGTCTTAAATAAAAGTTTTCTCTGCTTGGAGAAGGACGGGTACCCCCGAAATGGGTATTTGTCTTTATATCAATGAGAAGTAAAGGAGGGCAAGCTGCTGAAATTTGTTAAAAAGATAACTCCGTAAGTGGGTCAGAGGCTTGATTGGGTGCCAAGCTAACATATTAATTTTTGTCTTGATTTAATTCAAAGCTTCCCTAAAAATAAGGATTCTAACAGCTTTTGTGTTTCTAGCAGTAGGGATTTCTTTATTCTATGACACAGGTTAATTTACTCATTTAACAAACATTCCTTGACTGTCAGGCATTGTTTTAAGCACTAAGGATTCAGCAGGACACAGATAAAAAAATCTTTGCCTGGTGTGGGAGGCAAAGAGTAATCAAGATAAAAAGTATATTAGTGAAAGGTACTAAGAAGAAAAACAGAGAATGGAAAGGGTATGGTGGGGATGTTACAGTGTTAGGTAGGGTAAGCCTAACACTGTAACATCCCCACCACACCCTCTGGGAAAGCCTATGGAGAAATGACACTTGTGAAAAAAATCTAGGGGCAGTTTCTTGATGCTCTAAGTACATTCTGTGTTCTAAATTAATCTAACTCTGACTCAGAGCTTCAGTTTAACAGAGTAGAAAGAAATTTATCTCAGCCAGGGTTTGAGAGTCACTCCCCTTCCTAGGGTTGTGAGGGGTCTGCAGGGGTTTATGTCTTTGTCCTCCAAGTGTGTTTCAGGCCCGTAATCTTGCTCCAGCCTGGTTGCTCCTGAGGTCTCATGTCCAACCATGAGCGGTTCCTTTGAGGAGCCAGATGTGGGCACAGGAATCTTTCATTATTGCTACAAAGTGGCCATGACTTAATTTTGTCACCTGGGCATCCAAGTGTTATTTTGTCATAGGAGCTCTTCTTTGTAGGGACGCAAGTCTGGGCTACTCTGGGAACTCCCCAGCAAACTCCCAAACCAATCTTTAGTCTAGACCACTCATCATGGGGTTACTTCTCTTCCTCACGTTTCCATAAGCACTTTTCTAATGGCCCTTCTAAGAGCTCAAGCTCCCAAACAAAAGCCTGGCTGGTTGTCTCCCAGGTGTCTGACTACCTTTGTTTTTAACCTCCAAAACTATAGTAGCCAGAGAGTGACCTTTTAAGGTGAAGCCCGGTAGGAGAGCCTTCATTCCTTTGTGTCTCCTAAAGCAGTAAGGACAAAACAAAATTAATGTCTCAATAAATTACCTTTTCATACATTCAAATAATCAATGTGGTCATTATAAATTATTTCTATTTGTCAATATACTCAGAGAATTGTTTGAAAAATACTTTGTTCTCTCTTTAACTATTAGCATTGTGATTATTTGTGCTTGAAGTTAGGGGTTGTGGGGAGGACATTTCTTTAAGAATATTCTGTTACCCAGATTATTTGTAATCTCTCCCTCCACCACCAGTTGGAGTAGATTCACAATGGTTCAGTTTATCTGTGAAACCAGCAAATGTTAAGGTAGAGAGTTGACAGTGTGAGCAGAGGGGTTAGGAGAATAAAACAGAGAATTGAGGGTCAGATGGAAAAAACGTGGAAGTGGGAGAAGGGAGGAGGAGAGGAAGGAGCTGGAGTCCTGAGAAATAGGGAAGAGAAGGGACAGAGGAGAAAAATGAAGTGAAGAAGACTCAAGATGAGGGCATGAATAAACAGAGAAGTATAGAATAAAGACAATTAAGAAACAAGCGAGGAGCACTGATCCAGTGTTAAACTCATACAGTTCTGGAGGTCAGAAGTTTGACACTGATGTCAGGGTGTTTGCAGGGCTCTGTTGCAAGGCCGAGAGGAGAATTCATTTCCTCATGTTTTTCAGATTTTAGGGGCTGCCTGCATACCTTGACTCATGACCCCCTTTCTCTTCCATCTTTAAGCCAGATCTCTGACCATTCATCTTTCTGACCATTCTTCTGTGGTCAGATCTTTCCCTCTTCATAGGTAGGAAAGGTTCTCCATTTTTAAGGACCCATGTGATTAGATTGGATAATCCAGTTGGATAATCCAGGATGATCTCTCCATCTCAAGGTCCGTAATAATCACATTCACAAAGTCCCTTTTGCCATGAGAGGTGATATATTCCTAGGTTCTGGACATTAGGACATAAGTATCTTAGGGGTCCATTATTGTGCCTACCACAGAGATCATGTAGCCTTATTTGAAACCTTTTCTGTAGGTCAGAAGATCAGGCAGTGCATTACCAGGTAAGTGTATTTCCAGGCTAGGCCATGTCAAGCATGTTTTAGCGTACATACCATTTGAAATGTAGAAATAGAATGTCATTTATCCTCAAAGAATTAAGATATGTGTTTTTTGATAAAAATGCACATTATTAAAATTATGTTCTAATGTAAGACAGCAAAATAAATAAATAAATAAATGGATAACCTATGAAACTTTATATGAAATCTCCTACTCTGGTAGCCTGGAGGCCAAGATTGGGTTGTAGGCCACTGAAGTGGCTGGTCCATTTGACCCTGCATGAATCAGGGCCATGCAGCCATGCTGAAGATCATGGTCAGTGTGTTCCGTCTTTCTCTGATGCTTCTCTGATCAGGTGCTTGTGGATTCAGAATAACTGCAGGTGATTCCAGATGGCAGCTCCTGTTGACTCTCACAAAAAGCTTAAGTGGCCCCTCCTCAGATGAAGAGTCCATCCTTGTTTCTATGTAGCTAAGGGGCATTCTGTGGGACTCATTTCCTCATTCTTAGGCATTCATGTGCTTACATTTGCAACACATCGTTATAACTGGAACTAGCCCTTTGTGGGAAATATCGGCCAGAACCTCTCTGGGAATTTAAGTCCACCATCTGATTCTGATTCATGCCCTGTCCTCGTCTTAGACCAGCTCTCTGGGCAAACTGGGACTGGAAGCAAAAAAAAAAAAAAAAAAATCATGCGAGAGAGGAAAATGAGATCTGAGGGAGAAAGAGAAGATGTGCTTTGTGTTGTACAGGTTGCTATTCAAAAATAGGCCTGATTTTTGCTTAGAGTCCTTAGGAAGGAAATGTAGTGGTTCAAATTATCCACAGGGGCTGTTTATCTTATTGTTCCCTTCAAATGCGAAATAGCATTTGTTTGTTGAATACAGTTCTGAGCTTTTGCTGGCCACTAGAGCTGTTAGTGTTAGGTATCTTCATGGGTCTTGTTGGGTGAGAGTTTATATACATAAGAAGTCACATTATGTTTGTCCACATATTCACATTGATGTAAGACCACCTTATATTTGTTAAACACTTGATTTTTCAGAGTTCTTTCACCTCGACTATTTCATCTGGTCTTACAGCAACTTGGAAGGTGACAGAGCAAATACGAAAACAGAGTCATGGGGAGATTAGCCATATTACTCTCATCTCATGTGGTCGAATTGTGAGTTAGTGAAAACTTAGATTAGAACCAGGTTTCTTAACTTTCAAACCATGGCTCTGTCTACTTGATTATGTCGATTCAAAAAAAAAAAAAAATTCCAGTAACTCAAGAGTTAGAACAGAGTTTTAATGATGTCAGAATTGTCAGCTATCACACCATTTTCACAATGTATATTTAACCTCAATTAACTGTAATTTGGTGGTAGGGGGAATAGGAAACAAACAAAAAAATGACCTTTCATAATATTATATAAAAACATAACAGGATCTTGAAAAGTTCAATGTACATAAAGATCTAAAAAGACCTAGAAAAACAAATATTTTTGCTGCTGTGGTATTTGAGAAATAGCATATAGTTTCCATCACATAATGAATATAGGGATCAAACGAGTAATTGTAGAGATGATCTCTAAGCTTAAATGTTCAACATAAATACAGAGCTGAGCATTTTCTAGTCAACGTAATTAATCCCACCAAAAATGGCATAAGTGATATGCCTTTAAATTTAAATTTAGGCTATAGAATTTAGAATTCTACTCTTTACCTCATATGCTTTTTTCCCTTAGTCTGGCTAGTCTAGGGTAGTTTTACACAATTTATTTTTATTTAAAAATGGTGCACACATTGTTTGGGGATGTTTTGGGCTCAGAATAGTTTTTTGGACCATTTACAACATTTAACTGGGTTAAAGTTTTGTGTTTGTTGCCAATTAAAAAGTACACACAATACCTGTTTCTCCCTGTTTTTACTTGTCAATATTTAGTAAATGACAATTTTTAATCTTTCAAAAATATACTTTTAAATACTGTGGCCCATCTCTTTTGCATAATAATTTCCTCCTATCTCTTCAAATGTTTCTGTAGCCATACTGAATATTGACAGGGAAAAATCTCCACACATATGAAAAATTCCTCCTAAATTCTCAAGTATATTTTGCTGAAGATATTTATGGCAGACATGAATATTACATTTAGCTAAATAGATGAAAAGTGGCCTCTGTTTTGGAATGCTATTTTAGCCTGTAAAGAATGAGGTCTGGCTCACATAAAGGACAGGCTCAAAATGCCTGTCTAGTGCCACTGTCTTACCTTATGCAAGGAGCATAAAACAACTCTTCAGGCCTTTATTCATTGAAATGGAATGTGTTTCATTAGGAATTCTACTCAAAGAGTAAGTCTGCATACTAAGGAAGTTATGTAGCAATTATCTTTTCCTAACCTAAAAATAAAATACAAATGTGGTAAAGTTCACAGCATTTCATGCTCCACACCCTCCCCTCATGACCACCTGGAGACACAGCGGAAGCAAGAGGAGGTACTGTGGACCCCCAATGGGCTCAATATTAAGAGTCTGTGCAATAGCTTCGAGGTCCTTCTCTGATGAGCTGTGTTTTCTCATTTGCATTTGTAGGCTGGAGAACGACAGGAAATTCCACATCTAAAAATAAAAAAAGCAAAGTAATAAACACCCTCTCATCATGCTGTGTTTCCTTTAATGAGGCAAGTGGTGGATATTTTTTGTTGAAATGATGATTGGCAAATTAATTCAGTTTATAAGATACTACCCTTTAAAGGACTTCAGAAGGGAGGAAACCCTATCTTTATTCTTCATTTAAGGTCTCTCAGTTATAGAATTATAAAACCAAAGCACTGAACTCAGCTTTTACTTTGAGGCAATTGCTGAACTTGGTGAACTCAAGCTTTAGTTTTTACCATCTTATGGGAATGAGGACAGGCCCACTACATATGTCATATAGACTATAATATATATCTATATAAAAAATACCCCCTAAAGTTATGCAGCACACAATTGCGTATATGGTCCTGATTGGGAGAGTGTTCAAAACCCAGAGCTTGCTTAGGTAAAAAGTCTAATAGGAAGCTCCCCACATAAAGCTAGTACCCCAAATGGTTATGTGCTTTCTAAATTATCATACCTATAAAGCTGCAAGGAAATTTGTTATTCTTGAGTTTTGGTGCTGAGGTACAAGAGAAAAGAGATCCCCTAAAACTTTTTAATGGCAAGCCAATAAGCACACAAATTGCCAGACCAAACAATACCTGTTTGTTCTAAGAAAGCTCAAGGTGAAAATTTAGTTTAAAATGGTCCAGTGCAAGATGTGTTCCCAAGCATCTAGCATAACTGAATGGCCCCACCAACGCAGGCCTCAAAAAAATCACTAAAAAATTTCAAGAGATATGAACTTATAGTAAAAATAGATAAAAGAGATAGGAGACGATGAGATGAGATGAGATGAGATGAGATGAGATGAGATGAGATGAGATGAGATGAGATGAGATGAAAGAGAGAGAGAGAGATGGAAATCGAGAAGGAGGAAAGATTACGCATAGAAACAATGTATACTGAGTGAGAGCCAATAGAAACAACAGAAGGCCAAATCAAACCCAGAAAGACTTCAAATCCTACACTTACCAGACACAGAAATTTAAAAAGTTTTGATATGTGTTTTATATGATCCAATGAATTTTGAAATTAATAAAAAAGAATATCTAGAGAGTAAAACATCTGAAATTTTTAAAACTTGATGAATGGGTCTAACAGCCAAAGAGAGAATTAGTTAAGTGAATGACAGATCTGAGGAGATTAATCATGATGTAACACAGAGAAACAAAGAAGTAAAATATAAAAGAAGTTAAAAGACCTGAAGAATAGATTGATAAGGTCTAATTTATATCTAATAAGACTTTCATAAAGAAATGTAGAATAGAGGCAATTTTTGAAGATTTAATGGCTGAGAATTTCCTAAAATTGATGAAAGACACCAATCCACAAATTTAAGAACAGGCCAGGATAAATTGAAAAGAAATTCATATTTAAAACATTTTGCCCGAATGCTGAAGATGCACTGGCAGCTAGTCTAGCAGCGGAGCTTGGGCATAAGATGTATATGGAAGATGTTAGAAACATAGCAGAGTGAGGGCTGTCCCTGGATCTCTCTCCTTGAAATAACAGTAAGTTGAAATAACACCCAACCTGCACACAAGCACGTCTGAGTGAATGATCTGCACATTAAGAGCTTTCAGAGGTCGGAACCACAGGAGGCATGGGGGTAGATTGGGAGGAACAAAGAAACTGCCTCATGCAGCCAGGAGCTCCTTGTAGGAGGAGGAGAAGGGGAGAAATTATGGCTGCTTCCTGGAACAGCCCTGCCTAAGGGATCAGTTAGTTTCATGCAGCAGAACCCAGGGATCAGGGCAGAAAGCAGAGCGGGAACTAAGTGCAGAGGGGTAGTAGCTGTTTCTTAGCAGCTATGGATGTGAAGCAGGAGACTGAGACACTGAGACTAGCAGCAAACCCCACTCACCAACCTAGAGCATGCCTTCCCTCCACCCGCTATCCTCCCAGACCTAGCACTGGGGAGCCCAAGGGAAATTTCAGCAAACAGTACTGAAACAAAAATCCACTGGTGGTACCACTGATGGGCTGGGACCGAGGGTAGTGATCACAACTTGAATATTTAATCTATCAGAGAGAAAAAAGGCATTATAAGCCTCAAAGCAGAGATCCAAGAGGCTCGAATGCCACCTGCTGGAAATCAAAAGAAAACCACTTTCTTATCAACAGGCTAAAGAGAGACCTCTATATAATGTCTTTCTGGAAAAAAAGAAAAGAAAAAGCAGAATACATTGCCATTAATGCCCGGGTGGAGAAATAGTCTAGCAAACACTATGAATAACCAGGGTGACAAGGCAGCTCAGTAAGAAAGAGAAAAATCTCCAGAAAATAAGCTTAAAGACATAGAAATAGGCAGTTTAAATGATAGAGATTTCACGATTGCACTTGTGAAAAAATCTCATTAAGATGCAAAATAATTCAGATCAACAATTCCAAGAACTTAGAAAAAATGGGCCAGCAAAATGAGTTGTTCAGCAATGAGATTGGAACCCTAAAAAAGAACCAAATAAAACTTCTGGAGATGAAGAACACGCTAAAAGAGATGAAGAGTGAAATAGCAAGCTTAGGAAATAGAGCTGACCAGATAGAGGACAGAATCAGTGATATCAAAGACAGAAATCTAGAAATAATTCAGGAGGAAGAAGAGAGAGACCAAAGAGTGAAAATAAAGAGAAATACAAGAACTAGCTAATACCATCAGGAGAGGCAACATAAGAATAATGGGCATCCCAGAAGGAGAAGAGAGGGAGAAAGGATCAGAAAGCATATTCAGACAAATAGTTGATGAGAATTTCCCAAATCTGAGGAATGCGCTGGAGCTTTGAATTCAAGAAGCTAACAAAACACCCAAAAAGACCTTCTCCAAGACATATTACATTAAAATTATCAAAAATTAATGACAAAGAAAGAATTCTCAAGGTAGCCAGAGAATATAAGACAGTAACCTATAAAGGAAAACCCATTAGGCTACCTTTGGACTTCTCAGCACAAACCTTACAAGCCAGAAAGGAGTGGAACCAAATATTCAAACTATTAAATGAAAGGAATTACCATCCAAAAATAATGTATTCAGCAAAGCTCTCCTTTACAAATAAAGGGGGAAATAAAGACCTTTACAGACATACAAAAGTTGAGGGAATTCCCCACTTAGAATTACAGGAAATACCAAAAGGGGTCAGCCCATCTGAAACAAAATGAAAAAAACAAAACAAAACAAAACATAACTATGAGTAAGATGACTAACAGGCAGACAGAAGCAGAACAGTGCAACCTTTATTGCAAACTTAATAAGAAGAGAATTGCTATTTCTCTTATAAGTTAGAAATGAATGTTCAGCATACATAGAGACAATTTGAGACAATAATAACAGAAGAGAGAGGAATCAAAGATCCAAATTCACAAAGAGGAATGGAGATAAGGCACATGCAGAAGAAAAGGAAGAAGAAAAGGAGATATATCTATATCTATCTCTATCTATCTAGATAGATAGATAGATGATAGATAGATAGATAGATAGATAGATTATCTAGATAGATAGAGATAGATATCTAGATAGATAGATAGAGATAGAGATAGAGATAGAGATAGATATATCTCCTTATTCTTAATAGTAACTATATACCAAAGATACATAACTGAAGTACATAACATAAAACAAGAAAGGCCAGAGGAAAAATTCACAAAACCCCACCAAATTAAAATAATATACAGAAACAAAGACAAGGAAACAATAGAAACACTGAGCTACCAGGAAACAAAAGATAAAATGGCTATAGGAAAACCTCATATTTCAATAATCACCCTAAATGTAAATGGACTGAACTCACCAATAAAAAGGCACAGATTTGCAGAGTGGATCAAAAAACAAAACCCAACCATATACTGCCTCCAGGAGACAAATTTCAGTTCCAAAGACAAATATAAACTCAAAGTGAAAGGGTGGAAAATGATAATCCATGCAATGGCATTCAGAGAAAAGTGGGAGTAGCAGTACTAACATTGGATGAAATAGACTTCAAAATGAAAAAGGTAAAGAAAGATACTGAGGGACACTTCATAATGATAAAGGGAATCATACACTAAGAAGACATAATACTTATTAATATCTATGCTCCCAATCAGAGAGCTCTGAAATATATAAAACAATTACTAACAGAACTAAAGGAACTGACCAAAACACTATCATAGTAGGAGACCTTAATACCTTACTGTCAGATATGGACAGATCATTCAAACAGAAAATCAATAAGGAAATAACATCCTTAAATGACACAGTAGACCAACTGGACATAATTGACATTTACAGAGCCTTTCATCACAAAATAGCTGCTTATACATTCTTCTCTGGTGCACATGGAACATTCTCATGGATTGACCCCACATGCTGGGACACGAAACTAGCCTCAACAAATATAAGAGGATTGAAATCATACCAGCCATATTCTCTGATCATAATGCTTTGAAGCTGGAGATCAACTGTAAAAAGAAAGTAGGAAGGACCACAATACATGGAGATTAAACAACATGCTACTGAAGAATAACTGGGTCAGAGAAGAAATAAAAAGAGAGATCAAGAGATACATACAAACAAATGTGAATGATAGTACAACATATCAAGATTTTGGGGACACGGCAAAAGCGGTTATAAGAGGAAAGTTCATATCATTACAGGCCTATCTCTGGAAACAAGAAAGAGCCCAAATAACCTAAAGCTTCATCTTAAAAAACTAGAAAAGGAAGAACAAATGAAGTCTGAAGTCAGCAGAAGGAAAGAAATAATTAACATTGGAGCAGAAATAAATGAAATTGAAAACAAACAAAAAAAAATAGAAAAATAAATGCAACAAAGAGCTGGTTCTTTGAGAAGGTTAATAAAATTTTCAAACCCCTGGCCAGACTCACTAAAGAAAAAAGAGAAAGGACACAAATAAACAAAATCAGGGATGAAAGAGGGGAAATTATGACTGATATTGCAAAAATATAAAAGATCATACAAGAATACTATGAAAAAGTATATAACACCAAATTTAATAACCTAGAAGAAATGGACAAGTTCTTAGAAATATACAACCTTCCTAGACTGAATCAAGAATTGAAAAATCTAAGTAGACCAATCTATAGAAATTGAAACAATCAGCAGAAATCTACCAAAAAGTAAAAGTGCAGGACCAGATGGCTTCACCAATGAATTCTACTGAACATTCAAAGATTTAATACCTATTCTTCTGAAACTCTTCCAAAATATCGAACATATGATCATATCAATAGATGCAAAAAAAAAAAAGAGCCTTTGACAAGATACAGCATCCATTTATGATCAAAACACTTAATAAAATAGGTATGCAAGGAAAGTACCTCAACATAATAAAGGCCATATACGACAGACCCTCAGCTAACATTATACTTAATGGTTAAAAACTGAAAACCTTTCCTCAAAGATCAGGAAAAAGACAAGGCTGTCAGCTATCATCACTGTTATTCAATATAATATTTAAGGTCCTAGCAAGTGTAATCGGGCAAGAGAAAGAAATAAAAGGCATTCAAATAGGAAATGAAGAAGTCCAAGTGTCACTATTTGTGGATGACATGATGCTCTATATAGAAAACCTAAAGACTCCAAGAACACTACTAGAAATAATAAACAAATATAGTAAAGTTTCAGGATACAAAATCGATGCTCAAAAATCCATAGCATTTTTATACTCTAATAATGAATTGTCAGAAAAAGAAATGAAAAAAAATTCCTTTTACAGTTGTAACAAAAAAGAATAAAATACCTAGGAATAAACCTTAACAAAATACATAAAGGACCTATATAATGAAAACTATAAGACTCTATTAAAACAAATTAAAGAAGACACAAAGAAATGGAAAGATATTCTGTGTTCTTGGATTGGAAGAATCAACATGGTTAAAATGACCTTATTATTTAAAGCATTATACAGATTTAATGCAATCCCCATCAAAATCCCATCAGCATTTTTTAAAGAAATAGAACAAAAAAATAATCAGATTTTTTTGTATGGAAACACAAAAGACCCAGTATCATCAAAGCCATCCTGAAAAAACAAAAACAAAAACAAAAACAAAAACAAGGCTGGAGGTATCACTCTGCCCGATTTCAATTTATACTACAAAGTGACAATAATCAAAACAGCATGGTATTGGTAGAAAAACAGACACACAGACCAACGAAACAGAATTGAGAGTCCAGAAGTAAACCTGGAAGTAAAGAGGTCCCGTCTATATAGGCAAATAATTTTCGACAAAAAAGCCAAAAACGTGCAATAGAAAAAGGAAAGTCTCTTCAATAAATGGTGCTCAGAAAACTGAAAAACCACCAGCAAAAGAATGAAACTAGACTGTTGTCTATCACCACATACCAAAATTAACTCAAAATGGATTAAGGACCTGAATATAACACCCAAAACAATAAATTGCATAGAAGAAAACCTAGGTACTAAACTCATGGACCTTGGACTTAAAGAGCATTTTATGAATTTGACTTCAAAGGCAAGGGAAGTAAAAGCAAAAATAAATGAATGAGACTACATCAAACTAAAAAACTTCTGCTCAACAAAAGAAATCTTCAACAAGGCAAAGAGACAACCATCTGAATGGAAAAATGTACTTGTAAACAATGCCTCCAATAAGGACCTAATATCCAAAATATACAAAGAACTCATATAACTCAATAACAGAAAAGCAAATAATGCAGTTTAAAAATGGGCAGAGGACCTGAACAGACACTTCTCTCAAGAAGACATACAAATGGCCAACAAACATATGAAAGGAAGCTCAACTTCACTAGCTATTAGGGAAATGCAAATCAAAACAAAAATGAGATATCATCTCACACCTGTTAGAATGGCTATTATCAACAGGGCAAGTAATAACAAGTATTGGAAAGGATGTGGAGAAAAAGGAACCCTCATACACTGCTGGTGGGACTGCAAATTGGTACAACCACTATGGAAAACAGAATGGAGGTTTTTCAAAAAACTAAGAATTGATCTACCATATGATCGAGCAATCCCTCTACTGGATATTTACCCTAAAAATTTGAAAACATTTATCCAAAAGATATATGCACACTGATGTTTATAGCAGCATTTTTCATGGTGGCCAGGACATGGAAGCAACCGAAGTGTCCTACAATAGATGATTGGACAAAGAAGATGTGACATATATCCAATGGAATATTATTTAGCTATAAGAAGAGATGAAATACTGCCATTTGCAACAACATGCATATATCTTCAGATAATGATGCTAAGCAAAATAAGCCAGACAGAAAAAGTTGAAAACCACATGACATCACTTATATGTGGGATATAAATCCAAAAGCAACAAACAAACATGACAAATAAACATGGACATGGACAGTGGACTAGCAGTTGCAAGAGGGAGGAGGGGATGGGGAGAAGGAGAAAGGTAGATTAGATAAAAGGGGTCAAATATGTGGTGACAAAAAGAAATCTAAATATGGACGGTGAACACACAATATATATGTATATATATAACTTAGTGTTGAATTGTACACTTGAAACTTATTGGATTTTTTTAATGTCAGCCCAATAAAAAATAATTAAAATTAAAAAAAGAAAAAAAGGATGTAAAAATAAATAAATAAAAAATAAAACATCTTAGTGACATTGAAGAACACCAAAGACAATGGTTTTAAAAGCAGTCTTCTCAATAGCAAATATGGAAGATAGAAAAGTAAGGAATTATATTTTCAATATGGTAAAAGAAGATATCAACCTAAATTTGTGGACAAACCCTCTTATTTTTTTAAGCATGATATACAGGTATTTTCAGACAATAAAAACAGAAATAGTGCCACCCAAAGACCCAATTTAAAAGATGTATTTCAAGCAGAAAGAAAGTGTTACCAGATGGAATATTTGTGCTGTGAAAAGAAATGATTTAGTAAAGACAGTGGTAGATATGTAAATAAAACTAAATGATTATTGACTATATAGAGCAATAATAATAATTTATGAGGCTTAACATTAAGATAAAACTAGAATACAATAGTGTATGAATCAGAATGGAGGTGATCAGAGTCTTATAAAGTTCTGGTATTCTTCAGGGGTGAGTAAAGATAAGAATTAACTTTAAATTTTAATAACTTGATACATTTCTAGAGTATCCCTAAAAGAATAAAACAGAGACTATAATTTCCAAACTGGAAGATGGAAAGAAATAGAATGTGAAAAACATATTCTATTACTACAAAAGAGAAAAAGGAAAGAAAAGAGATACAGAATGATCATCAACTTAAACGATAATTATAATAATGAAATATTAAGAGGAAGCATGTACATAATACATATTATGGGCCCAACACTGTTCTCAGCACTTTATGTATATTAACTCACTTAAATAACAGCACTACGAGGTAGGGTTAATATTATAGCAATTTTTCAGTAAAGGAATCTGAGGCATAGAATGTTTTAAGTAATTAGCCTGAGGCTAGGCAGTATTTCTTAGAATTTGTTCTCTTAAAGACTATACTATACTATCTCTAGAGTAAATTAATATTGAAAACCAATATATCATTAATTATAATAAATACAAGTGGACTTAATACTCTATTTAAAAGAACAATATTGTCAGACAATAAATCCCTCCAGCTACATGCTATTTACAAAAGACACATCAAAAACATAAGGACAAAAGAAAAGTTAAGAATAAAAGGATAGAAACATTTACCACACAAACACTAAGAAAAGGAAAGCTAATAAAACTATTTTAACAGACTAAAAGACAAAAAGCATTGCTAGAGCTAGAAGGTAACTGCATAATAATAAAATAATTCACCAAGGAGCTATAAAAATTCTAAACTTATATACACTAATAATATAGCCTCAAAGTATATGAGGCAAAAATTGACAGAACTTTCAGAGAAGTAGAAAAATCCATCATCACAGTGGAAGATTTGAATTCTTCTCTTACTAACTGACTGATGAAGCAAGCAAAAAAAAAATCTTTAAGGCTATAAAGAATTTGAAAAGTGTAATGTTGTAGACTGAATTATGTCTGTCCCTTCCAAAAAAACATATGTTGAAGTTCTAATCCGTAGTACACCAGATGGGACCATATTTGGAGAGAGTATCTTGAAAGAGGTAATTAAGTTAAAATGAGGTCCTCTAAGTGGGCCTTAATCCAATATAATTGGTGTCCTTATACGGAGAGGATATTAGGACGCGGGCACATACACAGGAAAGGCCATGTGAAGACATGAGGAGAAAATGGTCATCTATGTGCCAAGAAGTGAGGCCTCAGAGGAAACCAATCCTGAGACAATGATGAGATGTTCTCACAGAAGAATATTATACAAGAGTGAAATTGAAAGAAAGTCATATGTAAGTGAATGAATCTCAGAAATGTCATGATGAGTGAGAAAAAGCAAGCAGAAGGATAATGGTTGCATATAAGTTCATTCATTTAAGTTCAAAAATATGCAAAAACCAAGCAATGTATTGATTATGAATATAAATATATATAGTTGTAATACTAAAAAGAATAGTAAGAAAACGATTACACTATAATAATTGAGACATAGATAGAAATAAACTAAGTGTCTATTGATGGATTAATAAATAATAAAAATGTGATATATATATACGCAATGAAATATTGTTCAGCTATAAAAAATAAGGAAATCCTGCTATTTGCGACAACACAGATGGATCTTGAGTACATTATGCTAAGTGAAATAAGTCAGACATAGAAAGGTAAATACTATATGATCTCACTTAAATATGGATCTAAAAGCAAAACAAAACCCAATCTCCTAGAAAAAGTTATCAGATTCATGGTTACTAAAGGAAGGGGGAGGCAGGAGGTGAAATTGGATAAAAGGTGGCTGAAAGGTACCAAGTCCCAGTTATAAGGTACATAAGTGCTGGGGTTGTAATGTTCAACATGATGTCTAATTAACACTGCTGTGCAGTGTGTTTGAAAGTTGCTAGGAGAGTAAATCCAAAAAGTTCTCATCACAAGGGAAAGGTTTTTTTCTTTTTTCTTTTTTTCTTTTTTTGGTATCTATAGAGGCGATGGATGTTAACTAAACTTATAGTGGTAATTCTTTCACAAGTATGTTAGTCAAGTCATTATGCTGTACACCTTAAAGTTCTAGAGTGCTGTATGTGAATTTAAGTATCTGAATCAAACTTAAAGAAAATGATTATAGGTGATTTAAGATAATTACCTCTGAAGAGGGAAAAGCAAATGAACTTAAAAGGTAATGGCAATATTCTTTTTCTGAAAGGTAGAAAGTCAGGTTATAATTTTTGTATGTGTTTAATGTTTAATAAAAACAGTAACAGATAAAGTAGTTAGGTAAATGACCCCCCAAAACCTCAACCACAAACTAATATAATTGGGGTTTAAAATGGGGCTGTCTGACTCCAAAGCCTTAGTAGTGTACTGCTCTCAAGCTAGCTGGCTGGCATAAAAGGCTAATAATAATCAACTTCCCCATTTCTCCATGCTTTGTGAATACTGATGTTTGGTTTAGGCCTATGGTACCCTTCACTCCCTGCCACGGGTGAATTTTCAGGGAACAAAGAACCAACCTTCTTTTCTGAAGGAAGGGTGTTTAGTTTCTCCAGTCAATTCTTGGTCTGCCCGTCTCCCCTACTATATACATTTTTAAATTGCACTCAGAGTCACATAACATAAAATTAACCATTTTAAAGTGAACAATTAGGTAGCATTTAGTACACATGTCCTAAATGTATAATTTACTACCTCTATCTAGTTGCAAAACATTTCCACAAAAAAGAAAACCAGTACCCATTAGGCCAAGGCACCCTGTTCTTCTCTTCCCCCAGGCCCTGGCAACCCACCAGTGTGGCTTCTGTCTCTCTGGTTTTACCTATCCTGGATATTTCATATAAATGGAATCATACAAGACTTGTCCATTTGTGTCTGCCCTCTTTCACTTAGCACAATGTTTTTAGGTTCATCCACATCGCAGCATGTATCAGTACTTCATTCTTTTTTTATGGCTGAATATTTCACCTGTCCTCTACTTTTTTGCACTTTTCTCTTCAGAACCTCCTGGGTTTCTCTCAACTCCTTTATCCCTCTTCCTAGTTAAATCCTACAGCTCTTGCCCTTCTCTAGCAAACTGTCCAGGATTCCAGCTGCTTTCCACCCATCACATTTCACTTTGATGGTATGAGTATTTGAGCATATTTCAGTTTGGGATTATTTGCAAAGATGATCTCTGCACAACTTCTGCTTCATTCAATACCTTGTTAAAACTGTTCAGTAGAACATCCCAGTATGACTCTACCTGTCTTGCCTGACATCTGGGGCACCATTTACCATCTTATCCACAGGATATAGGGAGATACTGTGCTGAATGCTTTGCTAGTATCAAGATTCATCCCTTCTAGAGTTCTCTATTCCTATAACTTCCTACTCCTTCACTCTTTCTTATTTTTTAAGTCTTCAGTTTTAAATGTCACTCCTTCAGGGAAGCCGTCCTCACCTGCATCAGGGCCCGACCCTTTAGTGTTCACTGTCACAGCCCCTGTGCTTCTCCTTTGGCACACTTATTATTACTTGTAAATTAACTAAATCTTTCTGTGATTATTTGTTTAATATTTGTCTCCCAATCTCTTCTGCTAGACCATAAGATCCAAGACAACAGGCACCATGTATTTCTTTTCTCTAGCCTCTAACATAGTGCCAGGCAAATATTAAGCACTCAGTTAATGTTTACTGTTGAAAGACTATCTTGATAACTCTGTCTAGTAAATTTGCTCAGTGAACCTTGACAGTAAAAATGGAAGAAACTTTGGGTCCATTTTGAGCTGCTTCTGGGGTAGTCTAAGCTGACTCACTCAATCTACTCCCCTGGCCCAGGTCCTGGATGATGCTTACTTGATGTTTTCATATAAAACAGCAGAAAAGAGCTTTGGACTAGTTGCAACAATTATTTTCCATGAATCATTTAGAAAGTGATTCCTTTTGATTGGGGGAAAGCGGAGGAAGGGGATTGAGTGAGGATTAGTGAAAAGAAGGATGAATTTAATCTTTGCCTTGGTGCCATTTTCCCTGGACAGTAAAGTGTGATGAATGCCTAACAGTAAATGGAGTAAATGTCTCAATATCTTGGCTGAAAGAATCTAATTACAAGCCATATGGCTTTTTCAGCTCAGTGGCTGTGAATTTATTTGGGTTTCATCCAGGTAAGTAGCAGGAACAGTTAAGCAATCAACAGATTTTTCTATGCACTGAATCTCACATTTTTAGATGCAAGGTCAACACTATAAAATCTCCTTTAGATATTTTATTCCCTCTTTTTAAAAAATGAGGAAATCATAACTCCACAAGGAAGTTTTAGGGTTTAACTAGGAGTTTTCAATAAACTACTGCCTTCAGTTTTTAAAAAAATGAATTTATCTCTTGTATTTTTGGTTCGCTTTGCCAGGGTGTTCAGAGATAACTAATTCCCATTTATGATTTTGCCTCTGTTCTCTCTCTCCCCTCTCTCTCTCTCTCTCTCTCTCTTCTCTCACACTCTCACACACACACACACACACACACACACACAGAGTCCCAGGGAGTGGGATTGTATCTCAGGATGGTCTATAAAATTCTCTTGGTTAATAGAATTCTGATTTTATTATGGCCTTCAGCTAAGAGAGGAGTGTAGGGTATAAATGAGTTTATTTTAAATTTAACATGTAACATTTCATAAAGTGGAACTTCTAATTTGTGAACATTTGAACATCAGGGAAGTAACCTGATATCCCTTACCTTTATCTTTCAAGTTTCCAAGACAAGAAAGGAGGGATGGGCTATCTCTCTTATATTTGTTCCTGATTAATTTACAAGAATAATAGAATTCCTCCATGTTCCTAGGATTCCATTAGGAGTACATTTTTATTTTGAGAAAGAGATGGGAATCACTTTACAAATTCTATAGTTTCCAGTGATTTTGAAGATGCCACCATTTTGAAATTTCCCCCTTTTATTTCTTTTTATTTATTAAGTTTATTGGGTTAACATTGGTTAATATAATTATATAATTTTCAGGTATACATTATAATTTGACACCTATATATTCTATTCTGTTTACCATCTAAAATCCAGTTTCCTTTGGCTACCATATATTCAATCCCCTTTACCCACTTCACCCTCCCTCTACCCTCTATATTTGACCCCCTTTACCCTGTCTACCTCCCCCCTCCTCATCTACCCCCTACCCTCTGGTAACCACTAGACTACAGTCCATGTCCATGAGTCTCTGTTTGTTTGTCCTATTCATTTGTTGCTTTTAGGTTTATATCCCACATATAAGTGATATCACGTGATTTTCAGCTTTTTCTGTCTGGCTTATTTAAATCGCTTAGCATGATTATCTTGAGGTCCATCCATGTTGTCACAAATGGCAGTATTTCATCTCTTCTTGTGGCTGAGTAATATTCTATTGTATATATGTACCACAGCTTCTTTATCCAATCATCGATTGTAGGACATTTCGATTGCTTCCATGTCCTGGCCACTGTGAATAATGCTGCTATGAACATTGGTGTGCAAATATCTTTTTGGTTATGGGTTTTCAAGTCTTTGGAAGTAAATATCCAGTAGAGGGATTGCTGGATCATATGGTAGATCAATTCTTAGTTTTTTGAGGAACCTCCATATTGTTTTCCATAGTGGCTGTACCAATTTGCAGTCTCACCAGCAGTGTATGAGAGTTGCTTTTCCTCCGCATCCTCTCCAACATTTATTATTCTTGTCCTGTTGATTATAGCTATTCTAACAGGTGTGAGATGGTATCTCACTGTGGTTTTGATTTGCATTTCCCTAATAGCTAGCAATATTGAGCATCTTTTCATATATTTGTTGGCCATTTGTATGTCCTCTAGGGAAAAGTGTCTCTTAAGGTCCTCTGCCCATTTTTTGATTGGATCATTTGTGGGGGTTTTTTTGTTGTTGTTATTGAGTTGTATGAGTTCTTTGTATATTTTAGATATTAGGTTCTTATCGGAGGTGTTGCTTGCAAATATATTTTCCCATTTGGATGGTTCTCTCTTTACCTTGTTGATGATTTCTTTTGCTGAGCAAAAGCTTTTTAGTTTGACGTAGACCTATTCATTTATTTTAGCTTTTACTTCCCTTGCTTTTGAGGTCAAATTCATAAAATCTTCTTTAAGTCCAAGGTCCTTGAGTTTAGTTCCTATGTTTTCTTCTATGCATTTTATTGCTTCAGGTGTTATATTCAGGTCTTTAATCCATTTTGCGTTAATTTTGGTGTGTAGTGATAGACAATAGTCTAGTTTCATCCTTTTGCAGGTGGCTTTCCAATTTTCCCAGCACCATTTTTTGAAGAGGCTTTCTGTTTTTCTGTGTGGACTTTTGATTCTGTTCCACTGGTCCATGTGTCTGTTTTTCCTTTCTCCACTGTATGTTTTTGGCTTTTTTGTTGAAAATTATTTGCCCATATAAATATGGATTTACTTCTGGACTTTTGATTCTGTTCCACTGATCCGTGTGTTTGCAATACCATGCCGTTTTGATTACTGTCTCTGCAATATAATTTGAAGTTGGGCAGAGTGATGCCTCCAGCCTCGTTCTTTTTTCTCAGGATGGCTTTGGCAATTCGGGGTCTTTTGTGCTTCCATAAAAATCTGCTGATATTTTGTTCTATTTCTTTAAAAAAAATGCTGATGAGATTTCGATGGGGATTGCATTAAATTTGTATAATGCTTTCGGTAATATGGTCATTTTAACTATGTTGATTCTTCCAATCCAAGAACATGGAATATCTTTCCATTTCTTTGTATCTTCTTCAATTTCTTTTAATAGGATCTTATAGTTTTCATTTATAGGTCTTTCACATGTTTTGTTAAATTTATTCCTGGGTATTTTATTCTTTTTGTTCTAATTGCAAAAGGAATTATATTTTCCACTTCTTTTTCTGACACTTCATAATTAGAGTATAGGAAAGCTATGGATTTTTGAACATTGATTTTGTATCCAGAGACTTTCCTGTATTTGCTTATTGTTTCTAGTAGTGTTCTTATGGAATCTTTAGGATTTTCTATATAGAGAATCATGTCATCCGCAAATAGTGACAGTTTGACTTTTTTGTTTCCTATTTGGATGCCTTTTATATCTTTGTCTTGTCTGATTGCACTCACTAAGACCTCCAATATTATATTGAATAACAGTGGTGAAAATAGACATCCTTGCCTTGTTCCTGATTTTAGAAGAAAGATTTTTAGTTTTTCATCATTAAGTATAATGTTGGCTGAGGGTTTGTCATATATGGCCTGTAGTATGTTAAGGTACTTTTCTTCTATACTGATTTTGTTAAGTGTTTTGATCATAAATGGGTGCTATATCTTGTCGAAGGTTTTTCCTGCATCTATGAATATGATCACATGATTCTTATTGTTTAATTTGTTTATGTGATGTATCACATTAATAAATTTGTGTATGTTGAACCATCTCTGCACCTCTAGGATGAAGCCCACTTGATCGTGGCATATAATCTTTTTAATGTGTTGCTGTGTTCGGTCCAGTAGTATCTTATTTAGGATTTTTGCATCTGTGTTAATGAGAGATATTGGTCTGTAGTTTTCTTTTTTTATGTTACCTTTACCAGATTTTGATATCAGAGTAATATTGGCCTCATAAAATGAGTTGGGAAGTATTGCCTCCTCTTCGATCTTTTGGAAGAGCTTGAGGAGAATAGGTATTAAATCTTCTTTGAATGTTTGGTAAAATTCACTGGTGAAGCCATCTGGTCCTGGACTTTTACTTTTTGGTAGGTTTTTGCTGATTGTTTCAATTTCCATACTGCCTTTTTGGTAGGTTTTTGCTGATTGTTTCAATTTCCATACTGCTGATCAGCCTATTTAGATTTTCCAGTTCTTCTTGATTCAGTGTAGGAAGGCTGTATTTTTCTAAGTACTGGTCTATTTCTTCTAGGTTATTAAATTTGGTGTTATATACTTTTTCATAGTATTCTTGTATGATCCTTTATATTTTTGCAATATCAGTCGTAATTTCCCCTCTTTCATCCCTAATTTTGTTTATTTGTGTCCTTTCTCTTTTTTCTTTAGTGAGTCTAGCCAGGGGTTTGAAAATTTTATTAACCTTCTCAAAGAACCAGCTCTTTGTTGCATTTATTTTTCTATTTTTTTTTGTTTGTTTTCAATTTCATTTATTTCTGCTCCAATTTTACTTATTTCTTTCCTTCTGCTGACTTCAGACTTCATTTTTCCTTCCTTTTCTAGTTTTTTAAGATGAAGTGTTAGGTTGTTTATTTGGGTTCGTTCTTGTTTTTAGAGATAGGCCTGTAATGATATGAACTTTCCTCTTATAACTGCTTTTGCCGTGTCCCAAAAGTTTTGATATGTTGTACTTTCATTCTCATTTGTTTGTATGTATCTTTTGATCTCTCTTTTTATTTCTTCTCTGATCCAGTTATTCTTCAGTAGCATGTTCTTTAATCTCCATATATTTTTGGTTCTTGATTTCTTTCTGCAGTTTATCTCTAGTTTCAAAGCATTATGATCAGAGAATATGGTTGGTATGATTTCAACCCTCTTATATTTGTTGAGGCTATCTCTGTGTCCCAGTATGTGGTCGATTCTTGAGAATGTTCCATGTGCACCAGAGAAGAATGTATAAGCAGCTGTTTGGGGATGGAAGGCTCTGTATATGTCAGTTATGTCCAGTTGGTCTAATGTGTCATTTAAGGATGTTATTTCCTTATTGATTTTTCTGTTTGGATGATCTGTCCATATCCAACAGTGGGGTATTTAGGTCCCCTAATACGATAGTGTTTTGGTCTGTTTCTCCCTTTAGTTCTGTTAGTAATTGCTTTACATATTTTGTGGCCCTCTGATTGAGAGCATAGATAGTAATAAGTGTTATATCTTCTTGGTGCATGATTCCCTTTATCATTATGAAGTGTCCCTCAGTACTGTTCTTTCCCTTTTTTAGTTTGAAGTCTATTTCACCCGGTATTAGTACCGCTACTCCTGCTTTCCTCTGAATGCCATTTGCTTGAAATTTCATTTTCCACTCTTTCACTTTGAGTCTATATTTGTCTTTGGAGCTGAGATGTGTCTCCTGGAGGCAGCATATGTGGTTGGGTTTTGTTTTTTGATTCATTCTACAACTCTGTGCCTTTTTATTGGTGAGTTCAATCCCTTTACATTTAGGGCGATTATTGAATTATGAAGTCTTCTTATAGCCATTTTATCTTTTGCTTTCTGGTAGCTCGGTGTTTCCATTGCTTCCTTGTCCTTGTGTTTCTGTTTTCTTTATCTCGGTTGGCTCTTGTGCATTTTGCCTCTGGTTCTTCTTGTTTTATGTTATACACTTCAGTTCTTAATCTTTGGTGTGTGGTTACGATTACAAATATGTAAAGGATAGTTATATTTATATACAGTCATCCATTTTCTTTTGCACATGCCTTATCTCCATTCCCCTCTGCGAATTTGGATCTTTGAATCCCCACCTTTTCAGTCACTGTTATCTCAATTTGTCCCTATGTATGCTGAACATTCATTACTATCTTGCTATAAATATTCTCTTCTTATTGTTTAAGCTTATAATGCCCTGTTCTTAGTAAGGGTTGCACTCCTCTGCTTCTGTTTGCTTGATAGTCACTTGACTCCTAATTATGTTTTTTTTTTCTTTTTCATTTTGATTTAGGTGAACTGTCCCTTTCAGTATTTTCTGCATTGCAGGATTTGTAGTAGTGATTTCCCTCAATTTTTGTATGTCTGGAAAAGTCTTAATTTCTCCTTCATACCTAAAGGAGAGCTTAGCTGGATACATTATTCTAGGCTGGTAGTTCCTTTCACTTAATAATTTAAATATTTGATTCCATTCCTTTCTGGCTTGTAAGGTTTACATTGAGAAGTCCTAGGATAATCTAATGGGTTTACCTTTATAAGTTACCGTTTTCTTCTCCCTGGCTGCCCGGAGAATTCTGTCTTTGTCGTTGATTTTTGATAAGTTTAATACAATGTGTCTTGGTGAAGGCCTTTTTGGGTTAAGATAATTAGGTGTTCTGTCGACTTCTTGAATTTCAAGATTATTCCAGATTATTATTTCCAGATTATTCCTTAGATTTGGGAAATTCTCGTCCACTATTTGTCTGAAAATGCTTTCTAACCCCTGTTTCTTTTCCTCACCTTCAATAATGCTCATTATTCTTATATTTCCTCTCCTGATGGTATCAGCTAGTTCTTGAATTTCTCTTTCATTATTTTTCATTTTTCAGTTTCTCTCTTCTTCATTCTGATTTACTTCTAGATTTCTGTCTTTGATATCACTGATCTTTTCCTCCATTTGGTCGACTCTATTTCCCAAGCTTGCTATTTCATTTTTCAAATTTTACAATGTGTTTTTTATCTCTAGAAGATCTATTCTGTTCTTTTCGAAGGTTTCAATCTCCTTGCTCTTCTCATCTAGTTGTTTTTCAATTCCTGAAATTGTTGATTTGAGTTGTTTTGGATATCACTGAGTTTTTTCAGAAGTACCATCCTGAATTCTCTGTCATTTAAGTCACATATTTCTATGTCTGTAAGCTTATTTTCTGGAGATTTTTCTTTTTCTGAGATGCCTTGTCACCTTGGTCATTCATAGTGTTTAATGGACTATTTCTCCGCCTGGGCATTAATGGAAGTGTATTCTGCTGTTTTTCCAGAAAGAAGATTTATTATATAAAGGTCTCTCTTTAGCTCGCTGCAAAGAATGCACTTTCTTTTGGTTTCCAGTAGGTGGCATCTAAGTCTCTTGGATCCCTGCTTCATATAAAGCTTTAAAAATGCCTTTTTATTTGCTGATAGATATTTAATCACGCTCGCTACCCTCAGTTTCAGTCCCTGTCAGTGTTAGCAACAGTTTTGGTAGGGTTTGCTCAGATTCCCCTGGGGTTCTGCAGTGATCAGTCTTGGAGGGTATGGGGGGAGAGGCTCTCTGGGTTGGGAGTTGTAGCTGAGCTTCGGTTTTGCAACTGTGGCTGGTAAAAATCAACTGTTTCTCTGCCAGCCACTTCCCTGCCTTCTGCCCTGATGACTGGGCCCTGCCGCCGGCCACAGGGAGCTCACAGCTTTCCAAGGCAGAGCTGTTCAGGGAACTCGCCACACCTTCTCCCCTCCCTGGCGGCTGCGAGAGACATCTTCTTTATTTCTCCCAATCTACTGCTCGACACCCGGGGTTCTGACCTGTGGTAGCTCTTATGTGCAGATCCCTCTCTCAGACATGCTAGTGTGCAGTTTGGGTGTTTTTTGTTGAGTTCAGCTTATTGTTGTTTCAAGGGGAGAGATCTGGGGACATCTCTCACTCTGCCATGTTTCCAAAGATCTCCACCTGCCCCCTTTTATTTCTTAAGGGTAGAAGCTGGATTATACCCTTTCATGTAGCTGAAAGAGACACAGTAACCTAAGCAGATCTCTCCTCTCTACTACCAAATCCCACTCTGTACCACTACTCCCAAACAGAGACTGGTACCATGTTAGAGTTTCAAAAGGTATCTTAGACTTTAGCTAGTGTCAAGGAGTAGGCATGTTTGAAATATTCACATAATAAGAAATATCCAAGAAAAATCATAAGCTTTAGATATAAAACTAGAACTATTATACTATCTCAAGGCAGATAAAAAAAATTCAGAAAATGTGATATATCTAATTCAGTTAAAAAAGGATTTGATATATTAAATTTGAATTTTCATAAATTAAGAAATATCTATAGTATCCTATAGCATGTCCTTAAAAGTAAATTGAGGCATCACTGAATTTAAATCAGAAATGTATTTCCCTAGTTAGCTCCTGTTATTTCCTCTTCTTTATTAGTCTAGTTAGGCATAAGGAGACAATAAAGTAGTAAGCAGATATAACTTTTATCTTGGAGAGAGGATTATCTCATATTAGTTTTATTATACTTTGTATCTTAGCATTTCTGGAAAGTCAGAATAATATAAGAAAGAAATGCTAAACATACTTCTTTAAAAATCAATACTCATATATGAAAAATACATTTCCAATTGTAATCTTCATATACTGGCCAAATCTCTAAGCTCAGTATAATCTGTAGCACAGCATTTAGATGGATAATAATGTACAACTCTAGCTCCACCCACTCTCCACCGCCCTACCCTATCATCTCAATTAGTTTTCCTCTTCCCTAAAATCAGAGAGTATTATGCTCTGGAGGCAATTTTTCCTATTTCTTGCCAGTTGATATCAAGCTTGAAATCCAGATTTATAGCCCATATAGGGAAATATTCTAACAATACTGGCTAATTAATTTGCAAAACCCAGTGAAAAATGAAAATGTGGTATATATAATTCAGAAGCTAAGAATTTCAAGATGGTGACCGCAGAGCAACAAACCAAGTGTTGGAAATTCTAGCCAGTGCACTAAGGCTGGAAAAAGAAATAAGAGGCATACAGATTGGAATGAAATAAGACTCTCTATTTGAAGATGATAGGATTGTTTATATAGAAAATCCCAAAGAATTCACACACACAAATACAAATTAATAAGTGAGCTTAACAAGAGCATAGGATACCAAATCAACACACAAAAATAATTATAAATACTTGTGATGAACAATTGAAAATCAAAATTTAAAACGAATGCCATTTACAGTAGCTCCCTCTAAAATGAAATACTTAGGTATCCATCTCACAAAACATGTACCAGTTCTGTATATTGAAACTACAGGACACTCATAAAAGAAATCTGATGAGACCTAAATAAGTGGCTAGACATAGCATGTTGGTGGATTGGAAGATTCAACATAGTAAAGATGTAGTTCTTTCCAAACTAATCTACAAATTTAATGCAATACCAATAAAAAGTCAGCAATATTTTTGTCAACTTAGAAACCTGATACTAAAATTTATATGAAACAGCAAAGAAACTAGAATAGCCAAGACAATTTTGAAAATTAATAAAGTTGGAGGAATCATGCTAGCTATTTAAAAACGTACTTTAAGTAAGAAGGGAAGACAGTGTATTTTTGGGAAGGGATATGCATACATACAGATCAATGGAGCAGAATAGAGAGTCCATAAATAGACCCACGGAAATGTGGCCAATTGATTTTTGACAAATATGCAAAGACAATTCAGTGGATAAAGGATAATCTTTTCAGCAAATGGTGTTGGAAAAATTAAACTAAATGCAAAAAAAAAAAAGAAAAAAAAGTCTTCACCTAAACCTCACACCCTATCCAAAAATGAACTTGAAATGGGTATAGATCTAAATGTTAAACATAAAACTTTTAAAAAAAATTGGAGAAAATCTTCATGACAAAAGCTTAGAGTTCTTAGACATGACACCAAAAGCACAATCCATTAAATATTAATAAATTTTTTATCAAATTTTTTGCTCTGCAAAGTAGCAGCAAAAAATAGCAATATATAGATTTGATAAAATTTTTGTAAAACAAACCAATCCCATAAATATTTAAACAAAATTTTTAAAAGTTGTTATCCTTGGGAAGCTGGTGCCAGGAGGTTGGTATAAACTTGCCTTTGACTCTGTACCCTCCTGCGGTAGTTGAATTTTTATGAATATCTCTTACTTTCATACAAGGCCCCCAAACTCCCCACCATTGGTAGCTTTCAGATGAGTCCAGGTAGAAGTCTGCTAGAAAAACTGTGGGGAGGTGAGGGTCAACTCCTCAGATCCCTTCCAAAATCTAAAATCCTAGGATTTTATGATTATACCCAACATAAGATAATTAAAATTCCCTAAGTGAGAAAATGTTTGTCATATTTGATTTCAGAATTACCAAAATAAAATACTCAAAACTCCAGTGTCTCACAAGGGCCTTCTAATGGACTCAAATCTTGATAAATGCTGCTTATCATTTGTCAGGAGTAACTTGATATCCAGGTGACAAGTAGCCACTTTCAAGTGTATTTTCTTAAAACAATTTTAAGTGTGTTACCTTCTTATGCCAAACAGAAGAAGGTAACAGTCCGTCAGTTGGATCAGAGTCCAGAAAGCATAGTCTTCACATGGAATCTGCTTTGTCATCCTTACAAGCCTTAACTTGCATTAATTTAACCAGCAAACTACATAACTCTCTGAACTAGTGGAGTAAAACTCTGAAACTAGCTAATGCACCTAATTGCAAATAAGGCATAATTCTTGTAATGAGATGTCAGATCGGGGCACACTAGTAGATTTATTGCGCAGTTAATGAAATTTAAGCTTCAGGGGCATTTATCTGTGCAGACCCTTTTGAGGGCCTTTGTGTAATTATTGGTAGCCACACTGGCAAAGGAATGGCCTTAGGAATACTCCTATAGCTCACTATGCCAATTCACTTGCTGAGGGGGCATGAAGATCCTCACTAGAGGTGGTATCACAACATATTTATGTGTCCAGTGGGCTCTGATCCTGGAACTTTTGAGTGATGGGAGGGGCAACAAGGTTTGAAATATTCAGAGTCAAAAAATTGTGTGTAGAAAAATTCTTCCAAATTTTACATGTTATATATGAAATAAACTAGAAAAAATTTTCACAATTTGACAACATTCCCTAAAAATTTAGACAACACTATCAATAATGAGTTGTAAAACTGAAACTTTTCTAATCTATGAATCATTAAAAAAAACAAACAAATTTTGACCAAGCATGCTAGAAGACAGAAATATTTTTCTATCCTTACTACAGAAAATGATGTTATAAAATTATTATTAAATGAAGAAGCAGTCAAAGAATATGCACCCAGAAAGCATAGGGGGAAAGTATTATAGAAGTGTTCCAGGCAGTTAATTAAACTATTGCTATTTTTCAGGATTTTGTGATATTTATGGTATTTGTCAGTTTTTAAGCTTTGCAATTTGTTGTGATTTCTTGTTTTTATTTTAAATATTCACTTTCAGATCCAATTTTGTGTTTGTAATTTTGTGGGGGTGTGTGTGTATGTTTTTTAAAGAGAATCGCCCAAATTGTATTAGTTTCAGGCCCTACACAAAAACTTGGCTCAACTCTGCATAGGAGCTTTTAAATATTTAGGAATAAGATAAAGCTTTTCCTTTTGGTTAAGAATTCTTAGTAATACAGTCAAATAGGGTCATGATTTACTGAGTCTAGACGCTGACCTCTGCAATGGAATTGGTAGCTCTGGTGGGTCAAAACGGAGAACAGCGAGAGGCACATAGATTTATCATCAGTCACCCTGCAGGAGGGAAACCTGGGTGGAATTTGGCACTGAGGATGAATATCTGTTCCAGATATTCTGCTAAGAAGGTCTGCTGAAATGACCTGGTGGAGTTTTTTCTAATTTAAAAGAAGAAAGACTTTGAGGCTTTTCAGAGAAGTGTGAAACACTAGATTTGGGATATCTAGGTTCAGTTCACCTAGTTTTGGTTTCTATACTATAAAAGGCAAGTTAAGATAAGGTTGCCACAGTGGATGACCATGACAATGCTCTCCTATCTCACTGTCACTGTCTCTTCCAGTGACTGAGTACTGGACAGGATTGATGGATGTTGTGGGAGAGCCTATAGACAACAGGGCCAGAGACCTCTGACATGTTCTCATAATGGTTTATTTCCCTCGCGAGAGCAGATGGGATTAATACACTGGGCTCATCATTCTTAAGCAAGTTATGCCAACGTGACTGGTCTTCCCTTGAAGAGGAATTTACATCTATACATGTCTCTTTTTAACCCACTTATGAGTAACTGTTTCCTTGTTCTTTTTGATATTTATGCCTCTATCGAAAGACCTGTCTTTTTATATCCCAAATAAAGCAAAAGAAACTTGTAATTGTATTTCACCATGGACCTACAATCTTGTTCCAGAGGCAGTGATAGAAAAGTGTAAGAGCGACCCCCTTGTTTGCTGTACTGGCCATCCAGTGGTCCCCATAGGAAGGGGTCACAGGTAATAGGGAAATCCCTTCTGACCTCTCTGACTCCCCAATCCTAAAAGGGCCTGAGACTAAGTACAATTCACATGACTGAAGACTCCTCCCTTTAAGCTGGAGTCAGGGTGGGTAATAACTGGATCCTACTCAGCATCATGTTTGATAGAGAATAAAAGGTATATAGAAGCTTTGAAGCAGTTTCTGCTGCTTGATGTCGTGGAATTTCTGTTTCATTGTCATCCAGAGAATCGGAGTGTGGTGCAGGCCAGAGAAGTGCACCATTCCTAATTTCAGCAGTTCTGACAACACTGGGCCAAGGTCTGTCAAGTACTTCTCTTATTTGGCTGTCCAGGGTTCTCTGTGATTTAGTGATAAAGACTGTAAGACAGAATTGTGGTGCATTCTCCAGGAGAAAATGACAGTAGGATTATGGATGCAAGTTTGATTCCAGCTTATTTAAACAAGGGCATTTTCTAGAGAACATGAAGTATTCCTAGTGTTGTGAATTCTCTTGAAATTTTACAATTTGTTATATGTTTTTCTTAATCATTTCTGGGCAGAATGAACTTGAAGAATCAAGTAACATATCACGGCCATACTTACGCATAGACAGACAGACAAGTGGGGTGGTTTAGCAAAACAAATAGTCCTATTTACATAGGACAATATTCTTGATGCAGATTTGAGGCTGGTTCTGAATGTGTGAACTCGGAAAGAAACTACATTTCCAGGGAAGGAAGACTACGCTCCGCCCCACACACACCCAGTTCTACCCCAAATTCAATATCAAATAATCAAAAGAGAGAAAAGTGAAGGATTGCTGACTTTTCTTGATATCCATTCCCTTCTACTTGAATAACGATCCTAAAATAACAGGCTGAAATGCTCTTCCTGGGAGAAATTTCTACCTTGGCTCTCCTACCTTTGGGCATTCCCACCCAAACCTCCCTGAACCCAGAGCTCACTCTCTTGTAACGAGACCATAAATTGTACTAGCTTTGCTTTGTGATCAGCATATTTCATGATTTCTTTCTAATGGTGTCAGGTTCTGCTTTTCTCTGTGGCTGGTAAATGGATTCCCCCCATTTAGTTGTTGGATCTCTCTCACTTTAGTGATAATCATCACCATGGGACTTGGTGCTTGGCCAGGCCTATGAAAGGATACCCACTCCCTCTGCTCCCATCTTATTTCACCTTTTTCCATGTCAGTCTTGATCTGCTCCTCAAGATCCTCTGGGGACATGTAGAAGTCCTCTTCTGGCACGGATGATTTGGGCCGGCAGCGTCCACAGCAGCAGTTGCAACAGCAGCACAGACAGCAGCAAAAATAGCAGCCAGTCAAGAGGCCAATGATGACAAACAGGGTCTAGGGGAAAGAGGCAAAACGAAACAGGGATGAAGGGTGTTGGGGTGTGGGAGAACCCCAGAAATCAAGTGTGCACCCATGTACCTCCAGAGACCTGAAGACATCGCAGTTCACCCTGTAGACCACATATCCATCCTCATCCTTATTCCATGCAAGAACTCTTTAGTTTCCTTGGAAACAAATTCCACACAGAGTTTTGCCTAACAAGTTAAACCCAGAGGAAATGACTTGTAGCCAAAGTAATGATATATGACATATTCTTCTTTATTCTTAAGCTATGGTGATCATTATTGAGTAAAGCAAACAAAATCAACCAACCAACCAACAAAACCTCTAACCAAGGGAACTGAATCATTCTCACTAAAAGCTATTAATAGCCCTCCTCCCCCACCCACATTCGTTAGTCACCACGTCCCGTGGAGTCTCTCTCCTCAAGGTCTCTTGCACCCTCCCTCTCATCTCTATCCTGGCTGGTAGGACTTTCAAACGGATCTCATTATCTCAGCTCTAGACATTTTAGTAGCCTCCTAACTGGCCTCCCTGTCTCCACTCTTGCCTCCTAATCCACCTAATCCACCTTGCACATTGCTACTCAAACTTCCTAAAGTACCTGTTCTCTTGAACCCACAGAGTGACTCTCTGGCCTCTTAGATAAGGCTAGAGCTCCTTATTAAGGTCATTTGGCCTCTACCAATGCCCCCCCCCATGCCCTACACCAACTGGCCCTGTTCTTGCCATAGCTGCCATAGCTTTTCTCTCCCTGCAGATTTACCTGCCTAGATGTCTCCCTCCCATTCTCCAGTCACCTAACAAATACCCACTCCGTATTTGATATTCATCTCAAGGACCCTCTCCTTGACATCTTTTCTGACCCCCTCCCCAGAACAATGACTCTCTCCTTTGTGCCTCAGTTGTACTCCATACAAACTTCTACCATGGTGCTTTTTGTGTGGACATTTTAGGACATTGATTGGTGTATAGGTCTGTCTAATACTTCTTCAAGTCTAGAGCTATATGTTAGTCATTCTACTACCTAAGGATTTAGTACCTGGCATGTGGTAGACACTTAATACATGCCTACTGAATTAATGAATGTATAAAGTAATAGATAAACAAATGATTTGTTTCTCCTGTGAACAGCACCAGAATTTCCCCACAAGCATGTAAAAGGTTTGCTCACAAAGTTTGCCATAGCTGAAAATTAAAAGAAACTCTCCCAGTCCCCCCAATTTGAAGTTAAAATAAGCCGTTTTATTAATTTGAGCAAAATTAATTTATTATTTCATTAAAAATATGTATTTGAAATAGAAACTTGTTTGTACATCTTTGAATCAGAATGTAGATTTTATTTAACGAAGGAAGCAAATGGGATAAAGAACACTTGTGTCTACAGTTCTTCAGTAACTTAAGGTGGAATCTCTTATGTTGATGAACCTCACCTGCCCCGTTCCACTTGCCCAGGACTCTATCTATCCGACTCGGGCCCCAGTTGTGGGGTAGAGCCTATGGGTGGGTGGCTTGGAGTAAGAGGTACTCAAATCCTCACATCTATAATCTTTTTTGCTGTGGATACTATACATTTTCATAGACTTAGGTAAATTACTCTGAAAACAGAACTGCAACACCCTCCTCTTTACCGACTGCCTCTGATCCCTCCTGTGTAATATTCTTGTGCCATTGCCCCAACAAGCTCCTCTTTTCGTTAGCTACCTTTTTGTTTTTTCTATCCAATTCCCATATTTTTCTCTTCTCTGAAAATTTCTTTTAGTTCATATACTGTTTTGTTCTTTAGTTATTCCAAATAGATTGTTTGTCTGTTGCAGAAATAACCTTACCTTATTCCCTTCGATGCTTAGCACAGTCCTAGGCACAAGTAGGTGTCCAATATTTTTATATACATATTTTCAGTACTATACAAATTCATTCATACAATACATACTTAATACATGATCACTATGCACTAGGCCACTGTAATGGGCACTGTGAGTTAGGCTTTGGCACAAGCAGAAGGGGAAGGTAAATATTTTTTGTAGCCTTATTTTTAAAGAGCCGCATCAGGAATTATTTTATATATCCCTTATACTACTGGAGCGTTTTTGCTTATCTATGAATTTTTATCAATTTTTTCAACTTCCTGGGTAACGAAACCTATTCTCATTTTTACGCAGGCAGGCCCCAATATGCAATCAGGTGCCAGCATGTAAATAATCTAGAACTCTAGATGTATCTCTCTATGGAAAGAGCGTCACGTCTGGAGGTTAGGTTGCCAGGCAAGCCCACAAAAGCCCAGAACATTTAATCTATCATGCATTATAAATGACATTGTCTGTATGTACACTCTTATTCCAAGTTTCAAATCTGCTTAGTAGGAACTTGTCTCCCTCCCAAGTCCTCACAATAGAGAAAAGGGGTTTCAGTGGGATCTTGGTTGTCCCCAAGAAAAGGAATTCTGGAGACTGCAGAAGGCAAATGAGTCCTTTGGTCACAGACTGTCACTCCATGCTTGTGCACCGTGACATATCCTTTCTCTTCCTGCATATATAAAACTCTTGAATTTAGCAAGATTTATTTTAGTGGAAGAAAATAGCAATTGGAATACTACAGAACATGAAACCTGCCTTTTTGGAGATCTGCAGCTTTTTAAATTATTAATTACAACTCATGTGAATATGAGTTCATATGATTTCACAAAATGTGTGAACTGTGAACTGTTCACATGCATGTGAACTGTCTAAAAAATATGCTGATGGATTATGCATGTGGTTCATATGTAAGTATATTTTCATTAGACGTTAAGGATATTAAAACTCATAAACAAATATACATATACTAAGGATTCCTAGAAAACCACACAAAATTTATTGTTAAAAGTCAATTCTGATTGTATTACGTTGCCTTTTTCTTGACTAGTATCTATTTTCTCTCTCTCTCTCTCTCTCTCTCTCTCTCTCTCTCTCCAATTGTCTGTCCTCCACTACTTAATTTTCACCTTTTCCCCCTCATTTCCTTCTCCACTACCTCACAGCTGGCTCCATGTGAGCCTGTGACATAACGACTATGCATTCTCCTAAGTACTGTTTGCTGATGTAGCCTATGCTATAAATAGTAAAGTACACGGCTAAATTTGTCCTGTAATAATTTATTAAACAGTCATCACACTAATAAATTATTTTTGGTTTTGAGCAATGAGTCAGTTCTTAATTAGTCACCATAGGGGGAGAGAGGGCAGTCAGAATTAACCTGAAGCTTCAAATTCAAATATGATTAATGTCTGGAAATATTAAGTCATGCTGTATTTTATAATTATTTGATGAGCTAAAGCAAAAATGATCCTCAAATAACCTTTCAAATAACAGGTCAAAGCGATATCTCCTTTTATTTACAAGAGTTTAATAATATAGTAAGGTTAGGCTTTTCTTTGATATTGAGTCTAAAAGAGTGACTGATACCATTATCTAACAAGAAATTATTTTTGAAGGAAAAAAATATGATTCACCTTTGCCCACCAGCTTGACAGCATAAAGTAGGTATTAACATTTTCATCTCCAAATTGTTCAGCCACATAAAGTCCCAGCGATCCATACTTGTCATATATATTTCTCTTTGACAGGTCAGTAAGTATTGTGTGGGCATTGTTGATTTCTTTAAACTTTTCAGCAGCAGCTGGATCATCTGGATTCTTGTCTGGATGATGTTTCAGGGCCAATTTTCTTTTTAAAAAAAGTGAGGAAAAGAGTTATTTGACAAGAATTACAATGGCTTTTTCAAAGGGCACTATTTCTTTGTACATCCTTTATACATGAATATACTGTCCATGCATGTTGAGGTGGGGTACTGATCAGCTTCCAGAAAAGTAGAGTATATCTTATAAATCAATCTATACAATAAATTGGAAAAAAATCACACTTATTTCAGGAATTAAAGTATTGCTGGTTCAGAAATAGTGAATAATTAAGCCACTCGGCATCAAGATGCTTAAAAAGTACCAATATATTTAAAAGTATAAATCATGGTGTATAATCCATTCTAACTAAAGAATTTTTTTAAATGATCATTCATTTTAAATTTGTTTAACCAAAAGATTTTTCATCTTTCATTTTGAGAGATATTTAGGGTATCTATAAATTCTTATAGATTCAATCAATGAGACTTTTTTTACATGCAGAATTTGTGATGAACTTTTGCTAATAGCACAAATGCTTATTTTGTCATTTTTAAAAGCTTTTTAATGTTTACTATATTCTAGCAGTATTATAAGGATATTTTAAGTATTAATTCATTAATCTTTACCACAGCCCTATGAGATCGGTATTATAATGATTCCATTTTACAGATGAGGAAATTTAGCCACCAACAAGTTAAGTAACTTGCCCAATGTCACAAAACTAATAATTAGAGCCAGGCTTTGAACACAGGCAATCTGACCCTAAGCACATGCTCTTAACCACCTATCTGCTGCCTCCTATATATTTTTTAAATTAAAAAATGTAAGGCATACAGAATGTTAGTAGGCCATTGTGAGGACTTTGGCTTTGGGTCTAGGTGATATGGGAAGCCATTGGAGCGTTTTGAGAAGGAAAGTGGTATGATCTGACTTTAGGTTTAGAAAAATCATTCAGTCTTGAAGAGGACAAAGGCGAAAGCAGGGAGACTGTTTTAGGAGAAGTTTATAGTGATTCAGACCAGTGTGGTAGTGCAGGATGTAGGGAGAAGTAGTTGGATTCTGGATATATTTTGAGGACTAGCTGGATTGGATGTGAGATGTGAAAGAAAAAAGAATCAGAGATGGCACCAAAGTTTTGACCTGAGCAATGAGAAATCTGGAGTTACTATTTAATGAGTTAGCAAGAGATTTTTTTGTAGAAGGAAATGGTTTGTTAAGGTTCAGAGTTCCATTTTGGACACCCTTGAGATGCCTATTAGAATTCCAAGTGGAGAGGGAGGAAGAGAAACCTATGAGCCTGGAGTTCAGGTAAGAATCTGTGTGGGACATGTACGTTTGGGAGTTAGTTCTCAGCAGGTAGATAGTATTTAGAGCTATGGAACTGGAAAAGATTCCCAAGAAAGTAGGTCCAAGAGAAGTCCAAAGACTGAGCAAAGGAGATGAAAAAAAAAAAAAACATGAATGACGTAGAAGGAAAAATCTGGGAAATATGGGGTCTTAGGATCCCAGTGAACAAAATATTTCAAGGAAGACAGTGGTTACCTGTGTCAGATGTCATTGACATGTTATGTATGATGAGGACTAAGAACTGATCACTGGTGACCTTGACACATGTGCATGCACACACATACAAATGCATACATGCACATATACATTCACCACAGACAACTGTATATATGTGTTAATATAGGGAAAAATTAAGCTGAAAAATAAAAAGAAAAGAAAGAAGAAAACGGAAGGTTATAACCACAATTAACTGTGCTTATAGATGCACATTGGGGTTTTAGGTGATTCTCTGTTTTTGCTTGTTGAAGAAAATATACATATTACTTGTGTGGTTTCCTCCCTAAGCGTTTTTAAGCTCTGGTTACAAATTTTGTGCCTCTTAATAGGTGGAAGTTTAGAGTTTGTTCCTTAAATGACCCACTACAGACTGGAGATGGGGAAAGAAAGAAAGAAGTCCTCAAACTTTAATGATACAACAGTCATCATCAAAGGCTTTAAGTGGCTTCTTTAAGCACATTACTTTTAATTACTCAATATTCCTGGAGTTCTCATTCTGTACCCTGGAATACAATTGCAGCATTTCCCCTTCTAGTTCCAGATATCACGTCCGGAGCCAACCAAATGCAAGGGCTGTTACTTCTGCCTTGAAAAAATGAAATCCCTGGTAAATGGCTCTTTACATATATTACTTTGTTTCTAGTGTTCAGTTGTAGACTGATACAAACTGCCCAAGACAGCCAGAGAAGCCTAGTTTCCTGGCGCATTTTAAACTGCTTGGATCTTTGTCAGGCTCACAAGGGCAGACCCAATCAACCACTTATCACATTCCTCTAACAATGGAGTTGGCAAATTCAGAGAGCTGCAGTACCTCTCTTTGTAACAAGTCCAATTCCTAGTCGTCAGCAGCATTTTGACTCCTCTTGGCAGATACTCTTGGCTCTGAGGAATGCTTTGGAAATATGGCTAGCAGAGAGGCAGCTGCCAGAATTACACAACTGCTCGAGGAGGTAGTTGATCAATGACCCACCCCCTTAGGAACCGTGTGTAACATAAGAAAACAAGTATGGGATTTAGGGTGAAAGGAAGTGCTTGGAGTACATGTAAATGTACTTTTACTCACCTATTTACTTTAAAGATATTTCATATAATTTCTCATTTTATACTTAAAAGTGGCATAATATTCAACCAGAATGTGGGCCTTTAATTTTAAAAATCTCTACTTAGTCACCTCTTAATCAGGTATGGCTATAACTAATATCAGAAGTAGCAACACCTCCTCTAATTTCCACTTCAAAATCCAATGACAGCTGTCAACTGAAATGCATAGTGAATTCAGTGAGTAGCAGATAAGATAAACCTCAGGCCCCTAAGATCTACCTATTTTGAGGCAGCAGAATAATTCTAAGAATTATAATGTTCTGCCTAGTTCTCCTTCCTGTACCACCTAGCACTCAAGTGAGATCTACCTACTATTCTCTACCAATTTCTGAATCACCTAACTCCTGATTCTGACCAAGTTGCCCCAGCTCTAGTCCAAATCTATCTCCATGGGGTTCAAATGTCAGAGGAGACCCTCTTTTTGTGGGAAGGCTGGCCTCTGAGCCTCAGGAAACTAAATTCCACCATGGCATGGCTATGTATGTAGCTGCTTTTCCCCACTTAACACATATTGAACTTTCTCCAGTTACCTTCAGATACTTCCTATTTCAAATATTTTCTTAACTGCTGTGTGACTTTCTGCTAAAATATCTCAATAAAGTTTATTGCCCCTCCATTGTCACAGAAGAAAACCACCTGCTGCCTAAGACAAAAGATAAGAGAGAGGGTGAGGCATTGATATCTTCCTATATCCTACAACCTTTAAAACCACCCTCATGGGAGAGCCAGCATTTACTGCAAAGTAGCAAAAGCAAAATCTGAGCTCATGTTAGTTGTAGACTATTCTTTCTAGAAAAAAAGTGGCTATGATGGGAAGGAGACTGATGGTAGGTAGGAAAATAACCGCTATAAACCAGAGTTTGCAGGTGAACAAACCCTATATTAGTAACCCTAGATATATGGCAAGTACTACAGCTATGGAACTCAATAGTTTGTCATAATACTGGAGGTTCAGTGGGACTCCTGTGCTCTCTTGGACTCAGGCAACACTGAAGTGAAAATATAAGAAACCAGTATATGAGCTCCAATGCACAGCTCCCTGACATTTGGTATTGAAAGGCATTTTAATGTTTGACAATCTGGTAGTTTTTTATATATCCCTTTATAGTTTGATTTTAATTTCTAATTTTGGATATCCTCTATTTAAGTGCATGGTAGTCTTTTATCAGTGCTTAGGTTGATGCGTAGAATTAAGTTTTAAAAATACATATTTTAAAATACATAATTTAAAAAAATACGTATTTTGTATATGAATCCTTTGTCAGTTATATGTATTGCATATATATTCTCCATTTCTGGGGGCATTTTTGTTGGTTGTTAGTTTCTTTATGGAATCTTTAAACAAACAGAAATTCTTAATTTTAATTTAGTTGAATAAATCTTTTTCTAAATTCAGGAAGATATTGTCCTATAAATTCTAAAATTTTTAAATCTTTATAGATTTGTCTTTCACATGGAAGTCAATGATCCATTTGTAGCTGATTTTTTAATGTGGTTGAAGGTAGGCATCCAGTTTCATTTTTAAAAATGGATATCTAACTGTCCTACCTAATGTAGGTATCCAGTTTCATTTTTAAAAATGGATATCTAACTGTCCTACCACCATTTATTTAAAATTTAAAATTCTTTTCCTTTATTTCTAGGCTCTCTGTTCTGCTCCATTGTCTATTTGGCTATTTCTGGGCCAATAACAGTCTTAAATATAATACCTTTTCATATCATATTTAAGATGTCTTAGTATCTTAAAGAGGGAAGTTTTTCTATATTGTTGTTCTTCAAGAGTTATACAGGTGGCTATTCTGGGCCCTCTGCATTTCAACCAGAATGTGGGCCTTTAATTTTTTAGAATTATTTTGTCAGTTTACACACACACACCCCACTGGGATTTTTATTGCAATTGCATTGACTTTGTACATTAATTTGGAGATTGACATATGTACAATATGTCCACTTATTTATAACTTTTATTTATAACATTTATTTATGCATATATTCTAATTGATTTATTCCTAGGAACTTAATTTTTTTGGTGTGGTTTTGACATTAATTTTTTTAACTCATTGCATATATAAAAGATTTTTATACAGTGATGCTTTTTAGCCTACAAACTTCCTAAGCTTATTTATTTTAATAAAATAATAGGTTCTTGTATATTTTCTGCATATGCAAATCATACAATCAGCAAATAGTGATTGTTTTTCTTTCTTTCCAATTCCTATGTCATTTACATTTTTCCTTATTTTATTGTTCTGACTAAGACCTCTAGTAAGATGTCAAATAAGAATTACTATAGCAGGCATCCTTCTTCCTTCTTCTTTTACAAATTAGAGTGAATAGATCTTGACTTTTTACCAAATGCTTTTTCTGCATCTGTTGAGAAGATATGTTTTTTTCTTTTAATCTGTTAATGTAATTGATTTTCTAATGTCAAGCGAAGCTTGTGTTCTGGGATAAACCCAACTTGGTCATTTTGTATTATTTTTTATTTATTGCTATACTTAATTTTTTAATATGTGTATTGAAGTCTATAAATTTCCTTCTAAGTGCCACTTTAACTGCATTCCACAAGTTTTGATATGAAACATTCAGTTCTATATATTATCTAATTCTAATTATGGTTTCTTTTACCAATGAATTATATTAAATTATACCTCTCAATTTTTAAGCTTATCAGAATTTTCTCATTATCTTTTGTTTTTGCTCTCTAGCTTTATTTCACTGCAGCAAGAGAACATTTTCTATATGATTTAAATCCTTCAAAATTTGAGACTTGCTTTATGTCTCCTTGTATGTTCAATTTTTATAAATGTTCCATGTATACTTCAAAGTATGTGTTCTGTATCTGTTGGGTGCTCTGTTCTTATATGAGCATTAAATTTTGTTTGCTAAATTTTGTTTAAATCTTTTATATTCTTAGCCATTTTACTGATCTGTCAAGCAAAGTGTATTAAAATCTCCCACTAGGACTATAAATTTGCATATTTTTCATCATAGTTGTCACTTTTTGCTTTTATATTTTAGACCATGTTCTTTAAAAGCATACAAATTCACAACTGTTATATATTCCTGGTGAATTGAACTTTTATCATTATGAAATATACCTCTTTATCTCTAGTAATAGTTTTTGTCTTTACTTTGATATTAATAAAATTACACCAGCCTTCTTTGGGTGGATATCCACATAGCATATATTTTTCTCTCTTATTTTCAAATTTTCTGTATCCTTATATATTAGATCTGTCTTTTGTAAACACCACATAGTTTTGGTTTTTTTTAATTCATAATGACAACCTTTTTCTTTTAATTCAGTGTTTATTTCCAATACAATTATTGCCATCTTTCAGGTTAAATCTACTACTTCATTGTGATTTTTGTCCCGTCTAAAACATATGTTCTCTCCTCTCCTATTTTGCTTTCTATTTGATTGATTTTTTTTTCATTATTATACTTTATCCCTCTGTTGCCTTGGAAATTACACATTCTTTTATTATTCTTTTTGGGGTCTTCCTAGAGATTACCTAATTCTTGATTTATCAAAGTCTAATGTTGATGTATTTTTGTCTTCTTCCAAGACAATATAAAAGTTTTAGAACACTCACACTGTTATCTCCTCCCAATTAATTGTTTATTAATTGTATTAATAACAATTCTTGAGGGTTTAAAAGACTTAGAGAATAAGTCTTTTAAACCCTCAAGAATTGTTATTAATACAATTAGTATTTAATGATGTTTTATACAATTAGTATTTGTGTACATTTATTAACATATTTTGCTATTTTGGTACCATTAGTTATTTCTTACATCCCTTATCATCCATCTAGGATCATTTTCCTTCTACCTATGAACCCTTTAGTATTTCTGTTAGTGCAGGTCTGCCAATGATTAATTCTTAGAGTTTTTGTTTAACTTAAAAAAATCTTTATTTTATCTTCATTTTTGAAGGGTATTTTTCCTGGATATAGAATTGTAGGCTGTCAATTATTTTATTTCATCACACTGAAGATTTCAGTCCATTGTCTGCTGGCTTTCATTATCTCTGTTAAAAATTTACTTTAAGTCCAATTGTTGCAAAATTGAGGTCATCTTAATTCAAGATTAGGAATTAGGGGTTGAGATTTTCTTGGTCACCCACATGGATCAAAGTCCATACAAGACTGATATTTCCATTACTTTTTTATGTGTAACGAGCTACAGTAAGATTTAGTAGCTTAAGACAACAAGCATTTTATTTATTTGCCTACAGTGCTGGAATTGAGTAGGACTAGCGGGACAATTTTTCTCACTCTATCTGGTATTGGCTGGGACTGCTCAATTGGAACTGAAGAACCTACTTCCAACATGACTTCCCGACCTGCTGTAAGCAGGTATACTGGCTATGGCTGGGAGCTTAGCTAGGGTTTTTCCACATGGGTAGGTAAGGTGCCTCAAAATATGATGGTCTCAGGTAGTCATATTTCTTCCATGGTGGCTAGCTTAAAACAGATTGCAAAAGTAGAAGCTGCTAAGCATTTTAAGGATTTAGGTAAATTATCACTTCTGCCACATTTAATTGGTTAAATCAGGTCAGAGAACCAGCCAGATTCAAAAGGACTATACAAGGATGTGAATACCAGAGGACATGGCTTGTAGAGGACCACTAAAGAATTATCATCCATAGATGCTTTACTTTCATTTGCCCTGTTTCCTGAGGTGCAGATTTTGGAGTCTAAATAGAATTGTAGGACTCCCATTCTTGTTGGGTCAGGGTCCAAAAAAATTTCCCTCATCTTTGTAGAACCTGCTCAGCCTCTCAGCTTCTCTTCTCCCATATCGTGACCTTGTCAGCAGTAATTCTTTACTCTCAAAATGCTTTTAAGATGTATATTTTAAAATATAACTTTCCTTTTAGTTTTTCTGGTTGTTCTCAGCAGAAGGGAGAACTGGTGTAAATTACCTAGCCTGTGATCATCAGAAACCCCTGATTTAGAAAATCCTGGCTATCTTTTATGTTTATGTTCTCTTCTTTCAAATATATATTAATTCCACAAAAGGCTTTACACCACTGTTATATAAATGAGCCAAAGATTGCCTCTGTGTTGACTCCTACAATGTTTGTTTCTTTACTGCAAGCTGAGACCCATTAGCTCAGAAGCCTCCTGGAGCCCAATTCAAATTTTTTATACATTCGATTATTTTTAAAATAACCCAAACAAGCAGATTGTTAGCTATTTCGAGCCTGCTTCACATACCTGTAAGACCTCACCCCATATCTGCTGGAGACTCCAGGTTGCCATGCCCTTTGGAGCTCTCTGACTCAGATACTCCTTACTATGCACCCAAATAGTAAGCCCCCTTTCCAACCTACCCTTCCTCTGAGATTTTCTTTGCATTCCTCCCCTTCTGAAGGCGGCCCCATGCCATAAGTCTCTGAATGGCCTTAAGCTGTGAGAGACTTTCTGTCTCCTGAAATCCAGTGTTAAAACACTGCCCAATAAAGCTCGTTGTGTGCTACTGGCTCTCTTGGGCGTATATTTTTCCTTAATCACCCCTCAGGTCTCTCAAACCCCCTACAAGCATTTCGTGTATTTGTACCCAGTACAGTTTCACTCTGCACAGAAACTTTAAAACAGTATGCTGCTAGAGAAAGCCAGAATTAGAGTGTTAGTGGGGCTCAGGGAAGCAGGAACCCCAGGCCGGGATTCGTATAGAGTGAAGGGACAGAATGGCAAGGTCAGGGCACCATTTGGTTTCAAATTGCAAATAATGATGTCAAAACTACCTCTGCTATAAAATCATTTCTGAACATGTGCTACCATGTTCAGATGTATATGATCAAGATATTTGACCACAAAGGCTCCACCAAGGCCCTCTGAAGGCTACATTATACAGTCCCATGATTTCCTCACCTTTACAGATGGAATATCTAAGCAGCTCACCCCAGAAATTGTTACAGTATTTTCTGGGATCCATAGTCACATTCATGATTCAAGACAGGTTGCATGAGATAGCAATAGGAACCACGAGTGATCTGTTTCAGAAAACTGGTCTGTATCCTCAAGTAGCGTCGCACTGAGTGAGAATCAAGTGCTGGCCTCTAGCGGTAGTCGAGACAGCGGTACCACTGTACCTCAGCTATTCCTTGGCAAATCTTCCCAGATTTTTACTGGAATGTGTAATAACTTGACTTTATGGGGCATTATGCCAGACTGTGTTTTTAATATTAGAGTTAAAAATACTTAAAATTTTTAAAAGTTCAAGTGCCAATTGATAGAACTTTGTTTTCTGGTCACTACAATTCTTTTCAATGGCTAATTTAAGAGCCAGCTTTTTACCCTCCCTAATAAGGTAGAATAGACGGGACTATATGTGCAAACACAGTAGATATAATGTGTCCAATATTAGAAGTATTTGTCTACAGCAATTATAAAAGTACTACTTTAGGGAATGAGGACCTGAAGTTCTGACGCCAGTAGGCAACAGACAGTCTTCAGCAGGGCACTAACATCTTTAAGTGATATATTTTAATCCTTTTCCTCCCCAACCCACAGCTCACTCAATATACGAGAGATGCATATGATTCAAGATCTCTGTATCTGGCTCAGGATCTCAACAAAAGTTTCTGAGCCTCTAAACTTATTACTTTTGGTGGGGGGAGTGGATTTTGCATTCTTATTTTTTTTTAAGCCAGCAATCTCTATTGAACTCTGAACATCAAGGGAGAACAAGACTGGAAAGTAGAAGAAATGGCTGTACAAACCTCTCCTACTTCCATTCCAGTAGCTGCTGTCAACACTGGTTCAAGTTAAAGCCCTCAGTGAGCTCTCGCTCTGATGAGTTGCCTGAGGATTAGGGATGCTGAGCCCTTTTTATGTACCACCTGCATGTCTTCTTTGGAAAAATGTCTCTTCAGATCCTCTTTTTAATCAGATTTTTTTTTTTTTGCTATTGAATTGTATGAGTTCTTTATATATTTTGGATATTAAACCCGTATCAGATACATGGTTTGCAAATATTTTCTCCCATTCAGTAGGTTGCCTTTTCATTTTGCTAATGGTTTCCTTTGCTATGCAGAATATTTTTAGTCCTATTTATTTATTTATTTTGCTTTAGTTGTCGAATCCAAAAAAATTATTCCCAAGATCAGTGTCAAGGAGCTTACTACCTATGTTTTCTTCTTGGAGTTTTATGGTTTCAGGTCTTACATTCAAGTTTTTAATCCATTTTGAGTTGATTTTTGTGTGTAGAGTAAGATAGGGATCCAGTTTCATGCTTTTGTATGTGGCTATCCAGTTTTCTCAATACCATTTACTAAAGAAACTGTCCTTTCTCCACTGTATATTCCTGGCTCCTTTGTCATAAATTAATCGGCCATATAGCATGTATTTATTTCTGGGCTCTCTATTCTGTTCCATTGATCTATATGTCTGTTTTTCTGCCAGTACCATACGGCTTTGATTACTATAGCTTTGTAAAAAGGTTTGAAATCAGAAAGTGTTTTGCCTCCAGCTTTGTAGTTCTTTCTCAAGATTGCTTTGGCTCTTCAGGGTCTTTTGTGGTTTCATATCTATTTTAGGATTCTTTGTTCTATTTCTGTGAAAAATGCCATTGGAATTTTAATCGAAATTGCATTGAATCTATAGATTGCTTTGGGTAATATAGACATTTTAATAATATTAATTCTTTCGATCCATGAGCACGGAATATCTTTCCATTTTTTTTTTTGTCTTCTTCAGTTTCTTTCAACAATGTCTTATAGTTGGTTAGTTTCCAGATTCCAAAAAGGTTTATTCTGACAACTTTTTTCTGATTTTTAGTTGCTTTTATGGAGGAGCGGACTTTTTAGAGTCCCTTATTCTACCATTTTCACTGACATCATTACCTATTAATAATTTTAATATCTATATCAATTTCAGTAAAATATATTAAAGTTTATAGAAAACACATCCCTTTGAAAGTATACTTCTATTATTTATGCTTCTATTTTCAGAATACTGATAGACATAAAGCAGACTAAAGGAACATTTTGGCACCCAAAAGAAGTAACAATTTTCACTGAAGTCAGTGTTGTACCTTTATGTTTTTGCTTTTAAATTATGTTCACATAATTTCTTTCAATTACTGTATTAGAGTATTTGGTTTGACACTCATTGCTAAAGGAAGCATTACTTTTCCTCACTGACTTATTCATTTGTGCTTTCATACATGCATTTATTGACCAATTATTCATTAAGCACCTAGACCATCAGGCATAGCTATAGGTGCAAAGTATTTGGCAGGTAATAACATATGCTGAATTATACCATATTTTATTTTACTGACAAATGACTTAAGAAGCAATTGGGCTTAACAGTATTGCCAGAAAGAGGTACATTACATTACCTTAAGACCTATAAGGCCTCCCTTTCAGATCTTACTATTTTAACCATCAGATGTATAATACGGACTTTGCTAGTAAATACCAAAAGCTACTTCTATCTCAGTGCAAGGACAGATGTCATACTACCTGGTATGTGTAGTCATCCCCTGGGTATGCTGATCCAACACTGTCTGAAGCTTAAAGCTCTGTGCTTATTCTAGATCCCCTTTCTACATCTGTATTTAAATCCCAACCTAGGACTAAGAACCCTGAATTTCATCCCCGGCCTTCCTTCTCAGACATTGACCTTTGTTCCATCCTCCAGTATAGCCCATCACTCAGATTCTGGCCTTCAAATCTTTTGTATTCATGGTAGCTGTTCTAAATTCAGAGATGTGATGGTTAAGAGCAGTGGGCTCTGGAACAAGGCAACCCAAGTGCCAGTATTAACTCCAGCACTACTGCTGTGAGATTTTAGACAGCTACTTAACCTACCTTTCTAAGTCTATTTCCTCAATTGTAAAATCGAGATAATAATAGTAACTACACAAAACAGAAATGTGAGAATTAAATAGAATAATAAACACAAATTGCTGAGCATAGTGCTTGGCACATAGCAAGCATTCCATTTATGTTGGAAAATGGCTTGCCCATCTGGCTTTTCTTTGATTACCTTTGACATAAATTAGCAAAATTTGCACTAAAATTAAGTCCACATTGATTTTCTTGGGGAATACTTCTCTAATCCCTAGTCCAGGTTAGCTGTCTTTGTTACATACTCTCGTGGAACCATGCTTTTTCCTCCGGGGCACTATATCTCGTCAGTACTTATACACTCATTTTTGTCATTATTTGTCTCTTTCACTAGACCTCATGTTAATGAGATCAGTAACCATGGTTTGCTTATAATTGTATCCCCAGAACATAGCACAGTGCCTGGGACAGGAATGAATGATGGAATGAAGCATTCACTTTCATTTAAATGATTAATATGAATCTTATGCTTAAGTTAATCTATTGCACTCGCCAGTCTCCCTTGTTTGGCTTGTCTTTCAGTACGTATCTTTTAAACCTTACTAAATCTGACTCTTTATAAGGTAAGCTCTTTAAATGGTACAAACTATGTATTTATATATAGATACAGATAGTTATGAAGTATTGCTCACAGTATAAGTATCCAATACTAAATAGGTATTGAGTGAATGAGTGAGTTAAAAAAAAAAAGTCTTTGATCATAATGATTCTAGTGCCTCGGAACAACTGAAATTGAAGTTACATGAATAAGAGGATCAAGGAGAAGATTTGCCATGGAGAAGGGAGGTTATGCAGCTGACCTAGAAAATAACTCTGACATAGCCTCATATACTCTTCTCTTCAGTGGAAGGTTTTAGAATTCAGGAAACAAATTAGTGCTTGATAGAGATTAATTTCAATTTATCTTGTGAGCTTGAATCATCACTTGGCCTTGTAAATATTTACAATTCTTCTATTAGCTATGCATTCCCCTGACATTTACACTTTATTCATCAGCAGCCTCTGTTATGACCTGTAATTGCTAATAATCATGGGTAAAAGCAGCACAGATTGAGGTTGCCATAGATCACTATGGAAATGACACTCCTTCCTGCTCCTTGTGAAAACAGCTTTTGACTCTGGTCTACTCTGAGGCAACTCCCCTCTTCAGTTATGGAAGATGATTTCCAGAAAGTTCCATGTGAAATTGAATGAAATAGAAGAATCAGTTGAACCCCTGGATATTTGGTACCTTGTCAACAAGGAGAAATTAAGTTCACCCATGAGGCACAGAGACCCAGGTGCTGATGTATAAAACTAGTTCATTCTGATTTTGTGGTTCTCTGAGATGCTAAGAAAGAGCTAGATCTTTGTCTGATTTCCCATTCAGTAAGTAGGCTGGCATTTTGTTAGTTTCTTGCACCAAGAACACCAAGGAACACAAAACGTCTCAACAAATTTAAGAAGACTGAAATTATACCAAGCATATTCTTCGACCACAGTGTTTTAAAATTGAAAATTAACTGCAAAAAGAAACCAGAAAAAAAAATATGTGGAGATTAAGAACACCGGGGAAATCAGTCAGCCTCCCTTTCATGCATCTTCATCTTGTTTTTATCTAATTTCAAAAATGTGCATGTCCATGTAAATAAAAACTAACAAGTTATATATGAGATGTTGAATACTCGAGACTCACATTCTCCAAATTGCTTAACAGTCTCTTGCATTTTCTGCAGAGTTTTCCCTTCCTTTTTCCCTAACAACTTGAAGGTCTCACAGCCATACAAAATGCACCTGATCCCAAACTGAAACTATGGTCTTTCCTTGATGATCTACCCCTCTATTTACGGGGTCAGTAAATGACTCCCTGTTTAGCTAGGTGGCCAGACATTTGAGAATGATCCTGAAGAAACTGAGAATATAATCAAGGAGAAATCCCAGAGGTAAAATCTACTTGCTGACCAATTCATTCTTGTTTTTGGTAAATATTAGCATGGTGCGAGGGTTGGAAGTGCAGTGGAAGACACAGCACAGTGCCCACCCTCGGGGAACTGATAGAGTGGGAGAGGCAGAATAGAAAAGGGAATTACAACGTGTGAGGATTTCATGCTCTGATGGGACAGCACGAGGGGCCATGAAGCATATAGATGGCCTCAAGTAAGGCCCCCTACAGGCCTCCTTCCCCCCAAACCCACCTAAATGGCTCCTTGTAATCATTCCAAGTATGATGTTGGGGTCTCTCTCTGTCTCTCTGTCTCTCTGATTCTAACGTTTTGCTTATAAGCCCCTAAAATTTTGAGAGATCATTCCATCTACATTCTAAACTTGGTGACTAAATTTTTTTTTATCAGAGTAAACAGATGAAAAGGGTATACATTTAGGCATAGTACAAACATTGGCATGTTAAAATAAAAGTTTGAACACTCTTTTTAAATGTATGCAATAGAATTTAAATATCACAGAATCTAAATATTCTCCATACACACATTCATATTCTCTCTCTCTCTCTCTCTCTCACACACACACACACACACACACACCACTCCTTGGAGAGTGTCCTTGAGCCCATGCCCTAACTAGTTTGAAGAATGCTGTTCTGTAGGGCTTTTTCTATAATCTCTTATGTATTCTTTGTGGCAACCAGTGCCCATGTGCTAGACCATAAACATTTTACATGTATCATCTCGTTTAACCCTCAGCAACCCCCTGAGGTCAGTATCATTGTCTGCATTTTACTTATGAAGAAAATGAGGCTGAGAGAGAAAAGGGATTGAATCCAGGTTTTCTGACTTCATACTCTGTGCTTTTAACTGCTACTTTATACTTAAAATTCACTGCCAACCAGGGATTTTAGTGTTAGAATCAAAGTGGAACACGTCAAAAACAATGCGTAACTTCTAGCACCACACCTGCTTTGCTTTTCTCCACAACACTACAATATCTAATCTACTGTATGTTTTACTTATTTATTTATTATTAAGCTTCCCCACTCCCCCAACCCAGAATATAGGCTTCAGGAGTGCAGGGATTTTGTCTGCTTACCCAACGCATAGTAGATGCTCGATAAATATTTGTCAACTAATGAATAGAACTTGCTGATAGAAAGCCATTAAGATTGTGAGAGACTCTAGACATTCTAGTAGCTGCTAAGTGCTCCAATCAGCCTTCATGACTTCTGCTATAATTTGATAGCAGTATGAGGTATAGTTCAACAATCTACTGAGTTTGGAGTGAAGAATTTTTATGTGCCATTCAATTTCAAGAAAAGGGGGACCTAATCACACACCTAAGGGCTTACTGAGCAGCAGTATAATGGCAAACTATTTACCTTGCTTGAGTTACTAAGAATACAGAACAGGTAGCCTTTGTTTTAGGGCTTTGGTAGGGATGCATCTTTGAGCCATCACGGCCTACTGTTTGTGGCTGGGAGTTTGAGCACATCAGAGTATGCTTGGAAGCCTGAAGGCAGCCTCCCAGAAGTCTCTCAAGCCTAAAGAGCCTTTGAGAAAGTAATCTAAGTCATGTACCTTACTGGGGCAGCCACAGCTGGGTAAATCTGATGAATCTGGGGCAGCCTGACAGAAGCCTATCTGAGGGTGGGATAGGAACTGCAGAATCTTCTTGAAAAGGAGATTCTTTGGGACGAAAGAGCCAGGTGTGTTGAGCTTGACACAGGAGCAAAGCTTTCTCTGTCAGAGAGGTTGGAGATTCTAAGTATAGTCTCATTACTGCTAGTCTTTGACTCACCCCGAGCATGCGTTTGGGTCCTGTAGAAAGAGATTTACAAGAAAAGATGGAAGGAGCTTTTCTACCAAACTTTGGCACTCACTGGGAATTCTGAAAAAGGGTATCACAAAAAGAAGGGGGGCATTTTCTATATCCAGTCTTCCACCCCGCAGTGGGCAGCACGGCAGGCACTGGTGACTCCCTCAAGTCTCAAGGTAAATAGCAGAGGTGGCTTCTTGGCCTGGAGAAATAATCAGAAAACTTGGGCACCAACTTTTAGCAAGGAGTACCTGCTATGCCTGCCAGTCCTGGTATGGTGGCACAGAATAACAGCAGAGCAGCCGTGCCCAGCTGAGAACCAGTGGAGCTGCAGCAGCAGAGCTTAGCTTTCCCGGAGTTGTGCCTAGCAGTGACCACGGACATGCCCACTGAGTGAGTGGAAAGAAGATATCATCGACAGGGTGGTAACTGGGTTTGGTGAAGCAACACTGCTACGAGGGCTTGAAATGGCTCCTGGATTCTGGAGTCTTTCTCAGGGGAGACTCCTAGAAGGACTTGGGTGGTAAAGACTTGGCAGGGAACCCAAGTTCCTCAGTCACTTGAAAGGGACCAAAGCCTGGTATGGGGGTTTATGTAGAGAACAATATTTGAATTTCTTAGTTCAACAACCAACTATCTCCCCAGTGGTCCCACCATTCACTAGTATCTGTCTCCCCTCCTTCACCAGCTTCCTGACTCAAATTCCTTTTGGCGCAGAGAGACTACTTAAATTGGGTGAGAGGGGAAAACAGTTTAAAGTTACAGCAAATATGTGTAAGATGGGTAGCCGCTTAGCCATTCCAGCTGTATTTGATTAACTCAAATGAGTCCCCTTCAGACAGCATGCAAAGGGGGAGTAAAGACTTTTAGGCAGTGGGAGAATAGGGGAGAATATTTGCTTATCTCATGCAAACACTGTTAGGATTAAGTGACATCACCCAGCAATGAGAAAATTGAATTAAATGAGCCTTAGACTTCAAGCTCCTTGGTATGATTATGCTCTGCAATATCAAAGGCAGATTTATTCCATAATGAAGGCTGTGGATGAGAGTCATACCATGAGTCTCACCCTGTGGTATGGCACTTTTGACATAGAACAGAAACTCACTTCGTGCTAGATAAATGATTTTTGAACAGTAGCAGCAAATGGCAGGATAATTTTAGACTTTTAAGGACGACGAGGATATCTGTTCATTCATAACAGTACCTGGTATTTTCATTGTGCTTTTCCACAAAGGGCTTCACACACTGAAAAAAAAAGGTCTCATTTCTCTTTAAAAAATCTCAGTGACAAGAGCTTCAGTTCATGATGGATTGATACAAGAGAAGCCTTCCTATTGTCATTCTTCCCAGCTGTCCTTTGAGGTAGCTGGAGACTCAATTTATCAACTGACTAATGAAGTATGGTTGGTTATACTATTGTAGGAAAACTGATGATGTAGGAAAGAAGACGCTTTATTCATAGGAAGATTTATGATAAAGATTTATAGATGTAGAAAGGGGCTGAGATAGGTCTGTGAGGCTGTGATTTATGGTACTTCTTTAAAGGAATAAGGAACTAGAGATACTGTTAGTGTCCTTCCCAACCATGTATCCCCTTCCCATAGAGTTGGATCCTGTGACCCTTGGTAACTAAGGTAGTGGAGGCTTGGAGCATATGACCCAGCTAGGTTGGTTAGAGCCTTGCTCCAGAAATTTGGAATTGGAGCACAGCAAAAACTGAAAAGAGGACAGGAACCAAGATTATTTCCATCCTCTCACCACTAGCTACCCTCCTGGGACCATGGGGTTTTCCTGAGAAGCTCTAAGTTGGTTCAAAAAGGCAGCCTCAATGAAAAACAACCTAAACATTTATCAACAGGGGACTGATTAAAGCATAGGCCATCTATGTCATGGATTACTATGCCACAGTGTGAAAAGAATGGAACGTTTTATGAACTGATTATTCCCAAGAATGATCTCCAAGACATATTCTTAAGAGAAGAATGCAAACTACAGGATAAGAGTGATAATCCATCACCATTTGTATAACAAGAACGGAAAAATATAACATATACTTAGACCATTTACATTTAATATAATTATTATGTTAGGGCTTAAGTCTACCATTTTATTATTTGTTTTCTATTTTCTCAATTTCTCACTCCTCCATTTATCCTTTCTTGTCTTCTTGTGGGTTATTAGAACATTTTTAAGGATTCCATCTTGATTTACTTGTAGTGTTTTGGTGTGTAGTGCTTTGTATAGTCTCTAAGTGGTTGGGTGTGTGTGTGTGTGTCACAGTGTATCACAATGTATCACAGTCTACTGATATCAGTGTTTTGCCAATTTGAGTGAAGTGCAGAAACATGACTCCCATTTAGGTCCTATTATCCTCCCCACTTTTAAATATTAATTGTCTTGAGTATCAGATGATGTTATAATTTTTATAAAAGTCATCATGTAATTTGGAAAACTCATGAAGATAGTCTATTGTATTTACCCATATTTCTGCATTCTTTCCTTATCATTTTCTTTCTTTTGAAGAACATCTTTTAGTGAAGAGTAGGTCTGCTAATGATGAATTCTTTTGGTTTTCCTTGTCTGAGCATGTCTTTATTTCCTCTTAATTCCTGAAATGTAGTTTCATCAGACAGAGAATTCACAGTTGATAGTTCTTTTCTTTTAGCACTTGAAAAATGTTGTCTTAGTTCTTTCTGGCCTCTGTTGTTTCAGATGAAAAATCTGCTGTCATTTGAATTGTTCTTGTACAGATAATGTGTTGTTTCTCCATCTGCTTTCAAGGTATTTTCTTTGTCTTTAGTTTTCAGAAGTTTAATTATGGTGTGTCTTGGTATGGATTTCTTTAGATTTACCCTATTTGTTATTCACTCAGCTTCTTGATTTGTAGGTTTATAGATTTTGCTGAATTTGGGGAATGTTTAATCATTATTTCTTTGAATATTCTTTCCATCCCACTCTCTCCTGCCCTTCTAAGACTCCAATGCTATAAATATTAGATCTTTTGTTATAGTCTCACAGGTTCCTGAGGCTCTGTTTTCAGTTTATTTTCTCTTTGTTGGTCAGAGTTCATTCCAATGATCTTTCCTCAACCTCGCTGATTCTGTCCTCAGTCATCTCTACTCTACTACAGAGCTCATCCAGTTAGTTGTAGTATTTGTTATTTTCAGTTCTATAATTTCTATTTGGCTCTTTTTTATAACTTTTATTTCTCTGATGAAATTTTTATTTTTTATTTGTTTGAAAGGAATTTGTAATTGCTTGTTGAATCTTTTATATGATAGTTACTTTAAAATACCAGATAAATTCAATAAAATACCAGATAAATTCAGTGTGGGAGTCAGATGACTGATTATCTTACTCATGCAAGTTGTGATTTTATTTGTTCTTTGTACAAGGAATGATTTTTATGTGGACATTTTAGCTATTGTGTTAGGAGACTCTTGGTCCTATTTATATATTTTTTATTTTAACAGGCAGCCACTTTGAGTTTAACATGCAGTTTTTAGCTTACTTTTGTGGCCTGCAGTTCCATTGAAAATCTAATTTTCAGAGCCTCTATGGTGCTGTTTTGATCAGCTTGGTTTGTCTCCTGCATCTGAGGCTGCCACTGGCACTTTTGGTACTAGCTGAACGAGTGAGGGGAGCATCTCTGGACTGGGTTGTCTGGTGCCTTTAGGTATGGGAAGGGAATCTCCAGGCTGCAGACATGAAAAACACATCCTAGGCTGGGTGTTTGTTGTGGCAGAATCCGCCTTGTTAATATCTGCTGTCAAGTAGGTAGGGTCCCTCGGTGAGAGAGGGAGGTCTCAGCGTGGTGGGAAAGTCCTCTGGCTGGTTCTTGTTAAGGGGGATGTTCAATTGGTCCCCTTTGCTCTTTCTTCTGGGCTTGTCTAGAGTTGTTAGCAGGACTCCAGTTCAATTTAGAGGAAGAATAAGACTACCTACATACTTTCCATTGCTAGAGTGGGTATCAGGAAAGGCTAGCGCAGATAATCTTCTCTTGGGTGGGGAGGCATAAGATGCCCAGCCACCGTGTTGTTCCCTTGGTACTATGGTACCTAACCAATTCATCTCCTCTTTCTACCTTTCAGGGTTCTCTTATGTTATTTCTAAGGCTTTTAGTCATGCTTAGCAGGGAGGACCAGAGAAAGACAAAACTATACCATCTTGTCCAGACCAGAACGTCTGTATAAATGCCTATATAGGTATAAGATCTCTCTAGAGAGGTATGCAAGGAACTGCTTTCCCTAGGGAGGGAAGCTGGGGAATATGAGATAGGAGAGAGACTTTTTTTGTGTACCCGTTTATATGATCTTATTTTAATCAGGTGAATATATTATCTATTCAAAAATAAAAATAAAATATAAAAGAAGAAAAAAAGTCTTCTAACTCAGCCTTGTTTTAAGAGCACAACCAAGGATTACAATAGAGGTCAAGCAGCGTATGGATTCAACAGTTGGTAATTTTATTAAATTTCACTGACTTTTAATTTCACTATATTTCGACTGCTTTGATCCAGATCTCTGAATATAAGAATAATATTCTCAGTGGATTTTCAGCCTGCTCATACACTTCGAATAATTTGCAGAATACAAATGTGTAATTTAGATAGAAATAGATGCTTTTGGCAGCATACTAGTACCCTAATCAGCTGAAAAAATAATATTTGTTTGACATTAAAACAAAATTAATAGCAAGACGCTGATTACATGAAAAGACTTTAGGTTGTAATTATTAAACTTGCAAACAACTCAGCATAATTAGTGACTTAATTAGGATATGACCTGAAATTTTAGCTTAAAAAATTAATAAAGGCAATTAAAAGTCACATTTGTAAAGTGGGTTTTAAAACTTACAAGATAGTTAAATTTCACTTTTTTCTTATTTTGGGGAGCATCTTTGTAGGTATTAAGTTTACAGTGCAAGTACTTTGATTCTCAGCCCTCACTCCTAGCACAGTGCCTCAGTCTGAAGCCTTAAGAGTCAAATTTAGTGACCCTAAATTAAAGACATCCACCCACAGGAGGCTGAGGAGCTCCCAGGCACACTCGTAAATAGCTCTAGGGCACAATAAAATAGCAAAGACTCTTTGTCTCCCCAGTGCCATAAGTGGAATATAAACTAGATGGTACATATTGATTCTGATCAGATTCTGCCATTTTCACAGAACTATTTGGGTCCAAATGGCAGTTTTCGCCACTGTCATTTATTCTCTAACACATGCTTCTTGAATGCATTTTGGGTCCCACAGTTTACCACATGGTAAAATTTCTAATCCAAAGCCAAAGAATTTTTTATCAGTAGATAAAAATGAATAATTTAATGAATTTTGGTGAGCTAGTGATTTAGGAAAAAATAAATCTGGATTCCTAACTTTATTCCTCATGTCAAAATAAACTTTATAGGGATCAAAGATTTAATATAAAAAATGTAAAATCATAAATGTACTAGAAGATATGGGTTAATATTTTCATAATATTGTTATCAGGACAGGCTTTTTAACCATGACAGATGAAGCAGAAGTGAAAGATGAAGAATGTAGATGAATCCAATTTTCTTTTAAAATGTCTTATCTAGACAGAAAAAAAAAACTAGAAGGAAAAATATCAATGATAATTATCACTAGAGATAGAATTATGGATAAATGTTATTGTTTTCATTTTTAGTAATTTCCAATTTTTCTATAAAAAGTAAACTATTTTAGTACTCAGTCTTATTTTAAAAAATTCTTTGGAGTTTTCAAGAAAAAAAATTTCAGTTTTTCCTCAAGAAAAAAAATTTCAGTTTTTCCCCCAAATAGCTAACTAGATGAAAGATCAAAATCGAAGATTTAAAAAGTATAGCATAGAATATCCTCTCCCTCTTTCTCCTGCCTCTCTCTCTCACTGCAGGCTGCTGCACTTTCCTAAGGCCCAGCATCACAAGACAGTTCTTTCATAAAATTGGTGCTGTGCCTCTCTATCCCTAACGGCCTGTGTTACAGAACAGGGAACATGAGTTCCAAAACTCTGACTTCCTGGTCCTACCAGGACGCTTACATCTTTAGTTGGAGGCACATGCCAATCACAAAATAACTATCACTAGTACCATAGAAAATGTCATGATTAAACTTCCTCTGTACCTGTAGGTTTTCTTAATTTCTTCATTCGATGCTCCCTTATGCAGACCAAGAATTTCATATAGAGCTTCTCCAGATGTTGACATTGTCCGCTGTCTTTGGTTAGGTATGTTACGTGCCATTTTCTTAGGCTGCAAAACCAAAGAGGGTAAATAGCCATGAAGGTTATGCATACTGGATCCCACTCTCTAAAGAAGGTAGTTCATTTCCAACCTTTGTAAAATGACAATCTGAAGTACATTTTTGTGCTAGTTGCAAGGGAGAGGATAAAAGACTTAGGACTGCCCAAAGTAGAGCTTCTAGTCAGGGTATTAAAGGCTACAGGCAGCCATGCAAATGCATATGGCTTTGTCCAAATGGTTAAATGGAAGCAAGTTGTTATCTAAATACTCGACTAATTCAGAATTGTTGAGAAACATCCCTCACAGGTCAGGCATATGTAGATTTCTTTTTGCCAGAAATAATAATAACTACTTTTTTTTATGTTTTCCAAAATTAGCCAGCAATGGAAGTAATCATCCACCTCACCTTTACTCTATTGGCCTCACCTTGTTAGAGCAAGAGTTTAAAAAAAATAAAAACAAAGCAACTTTTTGTAAGTATCAAGGAAAAAACACCCTGGTCTCATCTGGGAGTCAGTTTAAAACTTCTCTGTTGCTATGTGATGCCAGAGGCTCCCACAGTGCTCATGGGTTGGAATATTGGCCTTTCTATGAACTTTCTCTATCATTTTGGAAATAAAAATGTGCCTAAACACATGTAGTTATTCCAAGAACTAAATGAATTAATATATTAAAACAAAACTAGACACCTTTGTTCATGGCAACATTATTCATAAAGGCCAAAGGGATTGGAAACAACCCAAATGTCCATCAACAGATGATTGAAAATGTGGTATGTGCATAGAATAAAATGTAATGTTTTTCAGCCATTAAAAGGATGGAATTCTGACACAAAAGGGCAAATATTATATGATTCCTCTTATATGAGGTACCTTGAGTAGGCAAAGTCACAGAGACAGAAAGTAGAATGGAGGTTACCAGCAGGTAGGGGTGGGGTGGGGAGGATAGGGAGTTATTGCTTAATAGGTCCAGAGTTTCTGTTTGGGATGATGAAAAAATTTTGGAAATAGATATTGATGATGGTTAAATATCACAGTGCGCTTAATGCCACTGGATTGTACACTTAAAAAAAAAGTTAAAATGGTAAATTTTATGTTATATTTTATCACAAAACCAAAACAAGAAAAAAACATAAAAACTACTTAGATTGCCAGCTCCTCCAATCAGTAGTTCCTTAAAAATCATCATCCATCTCTTCGCTCTGGGCTCTGTGTACCAGGGCTCAGGAGATGGTGTCAGAGCTGTGGAAACTTTCATGTTCAATGTAAGGAATCCATGTATAGTGACAGTGGTGGCCTCAGCAGAGCCCAATAGGCACGTCCCAGCATCAAGTGGCTCGGTTGGAGCCAACTTCCTAGCTCTGCTCCCACCAGGCTAAGGACCAAACTAACACAGTCAAGAGCAGACCCACCAAATGATGTCTGGAAGATTAGGATGATCTTAGAGGCCCCTGAGACCCCAACATTGTACAGTGAGTGCTTGTAGCCTTAAGGAATTCAATTAAGAAGAACAACGTGAAGACCTTCAAACTGTTTTTGTAAGCTTTTAGCTTCTTTAGGGGAGAAAAGGAAGCCAGTACTGAAGAAAGTCAGACCCCAGCCCTGAAGATGCTGAGGACAAAAATGGCCTGAGGGTGTGACTGTGGCATGACTCCATTGTACTCTACTCAGCCTCCCATGTATGTGGGGCCCCTAAAGGCCAAAGGAGCCCTAGTCCCAAATCCCTGGTTCACATAACGGCAAGAGGAGAGAAAAATCCTGACTTTCTTTCCACAAAGCAAAATCTAACAGACGTCCACACTGACTGGCAGCCCTCTCAGTAAATTGTAGCACTTATTTTCATGACTGCTATATCTTATCTGTCTCACTTACCCATCACAATTTCCCTAGGGAGTAAGCAATTAAAGGCTTGGGGCTATCTCACTCATCCCTGTGTTCCAGTCCCGCATCTCGGCCCTGTCTTGGAACCACAGTCCAGCTGACTATTCACGACTGAAGAAAAAATTGCCTGAGTAACTGACATCCTCTACTTTCTTTCCTGTCCTCTCAATCCTGCTGCCACCACACAAACATAGGCTCAGGATACTGATGCTCTATCCCGCATACCCACCTAACAGTTCCCAGTAATGAAGGCAATCAGCCAACTTCTCACAAATCATACTGTATGCCAAGAATGAATGGGATTTGGAAAGTAAGGATTTTTGTGTGGATTGGTGGACAAGGAACAGGGCCATTGTCATCATGCTTCTCTCTCTGAGATTTTAAGGTCTTGCTTGATAGCAAGATCCCCAGAGTCACTAAGAATATATCAACATAAGTATTCAAATTCTAAAACTGTAAAATATGGAATTAGAAGTCATCTAAGACGAATTAACAGATGCCTTCTGGGGCATTCTGGCCAGAGATCATTGTAGTAAACAACTTTACTATTAGCCTATTAGGTGCCCCTTGTCTGGGGAATTCCTAAGTCCCTACTGCAACATATGCTTTTCCTGAGACCTGCCTCTCACTCTTATATCTCAGTTGAGTAGACCAGGAGTGAGTAGCTGACCCAAACCAGACCACTCAGAGCCCTTCCCTAGGATATTTTTTTTTTCTGATAGTCAACAATCTCACGGATGGTAAAACCTGTAAAAAATGTAAAATTTGGGTATTGTCAGCTAGCTTAAAATGAGAGAGATTGAAACTGACTCACAAAAGAGCAGTATAGAGCCCCAGTGGGAGTCCAGTCCCCTGGTCCCCTGGAACTCTTCCCCTCCCACAGTTTGTCAATTAACCTTTCCTTGGAGTGAGCCAGTAAAATTTCTCCCCATACACAAATTTATACAATTTTTTTTTCTTTTGAGCATATTATCTAGATTTTGGTGACTGTCAACCAAGACTCCTCAGTGTCATGTGCTCTCTCAATTAAATACCAGTAATGGTTTGATGGACACCTCTGAGCCAGGCTAATAACCCATTGTAAGTTTTTCTCAAATAACTGCGCCTACTCTTCCTCTAAATTGAATGTGGCGTCCAGGTACTTGGGAATGAATACTTCAGGAAAATAACAATGATATACTAAGAGAGTCAAACCAAACAGATTCAGAAATATTGTATACACATTACTAGTATGGATAAAAGGAGCAGTGATAAATCTGGGTCAGGAAGCTTTCATAAAGAAAGCCTAAAGATAACTTATTCAAAAGAAAACTAAGAAGAAATGAAAGTATGGCAAATAGTTACTTTTCCTTTATTTTTCTATATGTTCAGCATTCAAAAGAAACAGCTTCGATTTGAGGGAAAAAAATGTATTCACTCTCCATCATCTGTCTTATGAAATAAGACATGTCATGGTTCCCATAAATCAACAGATAGTCTTAAAATCAATTCTAACAAGGTACAGACATGCACAATTTCCACTGTTGTGAGCATTGCGCTCTGTGACCAGCTTTGATTTCTTCTTGAGTCTTGCTGTCTCTAATCCAGGAAAAATTTATAGGTTACTGAAGATAATCAGCTAAACAGATTATAACACCCATAGCAGACAATTCAATTATTTATTCAAAGTATTTATTCAAATACCTGCAATGCAGTCCAGGTCTTTAGGGAGATTGCAGATTAATATGGGATACAAACGGAAAGCCAGTAATGAAACTAGTGTTCAGGGGTTAAAAGAATACTGAATATAGAGGTCAAACAGAACAAGAAGGAATCTTCTGGTGGACAAGAATTCAGCTTTGTGCCACCACAGAACCTAGGATTGTGCCTGGCACATGCTAGGTATGTGATAAATGTGTATTGGGTAACTAAATGAAAATCAAGTAGTTAACCTGAGTGAGGATGTTAGGGAGAACTTTACAGAAAAGATGATATCTGAGCTGATAATAATACTACCACTTATTTCTGTAGAACTTGGCTACATTTTTCTATTATGGCCCTTATATCTAAGCCTAACCTTGGGTCTGCATGGACTTGTAACTCTAGCCAGTAACTCTCTTGATCCTCTGTTTACATATATAACATCAAAGAAGACTTCTGGGTTTGGGGACTGAAAGATAAGGGAAGGCATTTTGACAGTTTGACTGGGACATTTTTTTTTTCAAGGCTACCTCCTTCAAAGTTATCCCAGGTCTGGGACAAGAGAGATGGGGTCAGTTGGTGACTACCCCTAACCGCTTCCCGAATAGTGCTAGAAACAGCCTGGGGTTCATCCTTCCCTATCCATGGCCATCTGTCTGCACACTCCTCTCCTAGTGGAAAAAAGGAAGGCAAATTTCATCTCTCAAATAATTTCATACATAGAAATTCACAGCCAAGGAGACATGATAACTGTCTGTTCCTTTGGTTTATGTACTTTTTCAAATCATCTCTGCAATTATAAATCTAATCTCACTGTAATCCATACCTCCTAAGTGCAGTCTGGTAGCTGACTTGCTTTATGGTGTGGATTGAACAGTAGTCAGAATGGATTGTTATAGTTTGGAAATCGCTTACCATCTGTTTCATCTTCTTTGCCCTATTCCCCAAAGATTTCCTTTCAGACAGATGTCTTCAAATTAAGGTACCAAAAAAAAAACCAAACCAAAACCAAACCCCATTTATATCAATATTGGAACACAAGTTAGAGGACTTGGTCAATGTGGTTAGTAGTTAGCTGACTCTACAAACTGAAACATAAATGAACCAAAAGATGGCAAGGTTGCTTTCTGTGCATCAAGCAGCAACAACCTGCTACTTTTTCTGTTTCCTTGCTGAGCTAGAAACCAGATTCTTCATAAATTATTGATGTGGACAACATTTAGTTTCAAATTCAATAGAGCAATACATTGAAACCTTAGTTGTTTCAATGTGTGAAAATTAAGATATTATGCCCTGAGAATGCATAATAGTAAAAACATCCCCTAAAAACTCTCCTTAAATAACCTTAAGTAATGATTTCATACCCTTACTTAATTCCTTATATAAAATATAATTTTTATTAATCCTTTTTCTGTAGGCTTTTGAATTCTAATATTCTTATGTAAAATTCAAGTCTTTATTATTTATTCATACTCCCTCATCTATAAGCTATCCAATGGAGAAAAAATGTTGTCATGCAAAGTTATTAAGTAATTTAATTTTGATCATCCAGTACATGATACTTAATCTTCTGAACTTAAATTACTTTCTAGGTGCATTACAAGCCATTAATATCATAATTTCTTAAAGCACTAATCACTGTATAGTCACTACCAAACCACATACAGCTTACCTGTCCCTTGATGATAGGTATAATTGAAAGAAGGTTCAGCACTCGTATGATGATGGGTATCAGATTCAAAATAAACACATATTTTACACTTGAAACCTATTTGATTTTATTAACAAATGTCACCCCAATTTTAATAAAAATGGAGAGAAAAAATAAACACATTTTAAAGGTTCTAATTCCAGGAGTCCTACAAATACTGTTCTAAAATTTTTATGTTGACATGAAATGTTCCTTTCAAACCAAAAGAAGCTTCGTCTATATTTATTATGTGAATTCTGAAAAATGAAGAAATTCAAACTATGCCTTTCTTGGTAGAGTCCCTCCATGGCTGAGAAAAGAAGTATTGACAGGGGAGATTAGATCATTAAACACTTTTGATGGCTGGAATTGGGGAAACCAACACGCTTTACCATTTTATTATTCTGTAATTCCTCCATAGGAATCTATTTATTGAAGCAAAATCTCCTTATATTGTATCTTAACCCTTTTCCCATTTAGAAAAAAAAGTACAGCTTGCTGCCAGCATTAAAGCCAAACACACATCTAAAATGCTAATTCTGTATTTTAAAGTAATAATTCTTCCTAGCATGATTATTTATTTGCTATTGAAAAGTTATTATCTCTTAATTGCTCTGATACTTATATAAACAGCAACCTGAAGACAGGCAACTCAGAAATGTTACACATAACTCACAGTACCTGTTCCTGTAACTCCGATTCTGTATTCTCAGTCAGGAACAACTTGCCATTTTTAACTTGTCTGGAAACAGATGTGCAAAGAAATAAAGGAAGGCAACAAGGAAAGGAGCTGTTCTATACCTGTTCCACTCTTTCAAAGCAAATGGCTGCTCCTTTCCATCATTCCCATGAGGAGTTAAGCAGGTCAATGGAGTCAAGTTACTTTTCATTTGTTACTCTATCAGCCAATTGGTTATCCCTCTGGAACATATAACAAAGAGAGAATAAAACATGCATGAACGTAAAGGTTACCACTGCAAGGCATCCAGTGATACCAAAATACATGCTACCTCTAATTTGCTCATCAGTCAACGGGTGCTTGGCTACCATGGAACTGCCTCCAGGTTTCCACTGGAACTTTCAATTAAGAAAATATGCTAATCTCTTGACATGCAAAGTGAATTCTTTTAATTTTTTTATTGAGGTATAATTGACAAAACATATTAGTTTCGGATGTAACAACATAATGATTAATACCTGTATATATTGCTAAATGATCACCACAATAAATTTAGTTAATATCCATCACCACAGTTACAAAATTTTTTTTCTTGTGATGCAGACTTTTAAGATCTACTATCACAGCAACTTTCAAATATGCAATACACCAGTATTAACTGTAGTCAGCATGCTGTACTTCATTCACATCCTTATAACTTATTTACAACTGGAAGTTTGTACCTTTGACCTCCTTCACCCATTTCTCCCACCCCTCAGCCTCCATCTCTGGCAATCACCAATCTGATCTCTGTATCTATGTTTGTTTTGTTTTGTTTTGGTTTGTTTTTTACTATTATTCTACATATAAAAGGGATGATATGGTTTCTGTCTTTCTCTGTCTGATATCACTTAGCATAATATCCTCAAGGCCCATTCATGTTGTCATAAATGACAAGATTTCCTTCTTTTTATGGCTGAATGATATTTCATCTATAAATATATCTCACACATTTTTCTTTATCTGTTCATCCATTGACAGACACTTAGGTTGTTCTCATATCTTGGCTATTATAAATAATGCTGCAATGAACATAAAGGTGAATATATTTTTTCAAATTAGTGTTTTTGTTTTTCTTTGGATAAATACCCAGAGGTAGAATTGCTGGATCATATGGTAGTTTTATTTTTAGTTTTTTGAGTAACCTTCTTACTGTTTTCCATAGTGGCTGCATCAATTTGCATTCCCACCAACAATGCACAAAGGGTTCTATTTTCTGTACATCCTCACCAACACTTGTTATTTCTTATCTTCTCCATAACAATCATCCTCCTAGGTGTGAGGCGATATCTCATTGTGGTTTTGATTTGCATTTCCCTGATGATTAATGATGTTGAGCACCTTTTCATGTACCTTTTGGCCATCTGTGTATCTTCTTTGGAAAAAAAAATGTTTATTCAGGTTCTCTGCCCATGTTTTAATCAATTGTTGTTGTTGTTGTTTTGCTATTGACTTGTATGAGTTCTTTATATATTTTGAATATTAACACCTTATCATATATATGATTTGCAAATATTTTCTTGCCTTTTCGTTTTGTCGATGGTTCCTTTTCCATGCAGAATCCTTTTAATTTCATGTAGTCCTAGTTCTTTATTTTTGCTTTAGTTGCCTTTGCTTTTGGTATCAAATCCAAAATATCACAAAGTCTGATATCAAGAAACTTACTGCCTCTGTATTCTTCTAGGAATTTTATGGTTTCAAGTCTTACATTCAAATCTTTAATCCATTTCGAGTTGATTTTTGTGTCTAGTCTAAGATAGGGGTCCAGTTTCATTCTTTCACATTGGCTGTCCAGTTTTCCCAGCATCATTTATCGAAGTGATTGTCCTTTCCTCATTGTATATTCTTGGTTCCTTTGTCATAAATTAATTGGCTACACAAATGAAGCTTTAATTCTGGGTTCTCTATTCTGTTTCATTGATCTGTGTGTCTGTTTTTAATGCTGTTTTGATTACTGTAGCTTTGTAATATAGTTTGAAACCAGGGAGTATGATACTTCCTGCTTTGTTGCTCTTTCTCAACATTGCTTTGGCTATTCAAGATCAAAGTGGGTTCTTTTAAATTTTACTTTTTTTTTTTTTAAGTCTAAGGCTAGTACTGATCAATTGCTTTAAAATTACTGGAATGGCAATGTAACAATTAATAAGGGGAAACTGTAATTGCTCATTACATAATTCAGCTAGTTTTATCTCTGAACATTTTACCCTAATCTTAGTCAAGAGAGACTGAGCCACAGTGGTGACCGAGGTGATTTTAAGAATTAAGGGATGTATTGTTAAAACAATGCTCAAACTCTCATATACAATAAAAGGTCAAGGTTACATAAGAGAATAGTTTCTGTGGTTTCCAGTAAGATCCTACAGACTGAAAAAGTCGTAAACCAAATGAGACAGGTGTTACTCTGAATCTGATACAATGAGGTATGACTCATGAGGCTGAAAGCAGAGTTTAAGTGTGCTGCTTAGCATGACTGGTAGCGAAGCCTAGGCTTTTTGTGTGAACATTTTAGAGCATTCTAGTCTCTAGATGGCATTGGGGTTTTTTTGAATATAAAGGAATAAAAGGCTATTTCTCATAGATGCTGATTTTAGCCAGAGGTCAGGAAGAGCCCATGCAGAGAAATAGGGGAAAGGGGAAACTGAAGACATTTAGGACTCAATACTCAAGTTCCAGCATCACTTCAGCTTAAAGACAATGTCCTTTGATGAAATGAAAATAGTTGCTATATTAATATGGTGAGATTATGGGTGACTTTTTTAAAAAATTACAATTTATGTTTAAAATTCAGTTTAATAAATATATTCAGTAAATTTTATTATTTTCGCACAATAACCACTCTCTCTTTAAATTATGCCTTTTTATTTTTTAAATATTGAACCAACCATGAGTTTTTCAATTTTTGAAGTATTGCAGAACTCTTAGGTGAAGTAGAACTGTAGTAATGTTTCAAAAAGAAAACAGTTTCTTATTCATCTAGTCATTCAACAATTAGTCACCTACTAGATCCAGGTACTGGGCTAAATGCTAGAAATATATTGGTAAACAAAACCAAACACAGACTCGGTTTTGTGGGTCACAGAGTTATAGCCTACCACGAGAGACAGATATTAATCAAATGATTGATTATTCAAATAAGTATAAAAGTGAGACTTTGAAGAGATGCTACAAGACCATGTAAATCAGTGGAATAGAGGGAGATCAGAGAAAGCTTCCCTGAACAAAATAATCAATCAGAGATCTGGAAAGAACTGGACGAAGGGGTTGCTGGTAAAAGAATTATTCTAGGCAGATAAAAGAGCATGTTCAATGGCCCTTTTCGCTTAAATTAGGGAGAAAAAGAGATATGCTGACATGTGCTCTCCTACATAGTACATAGGATGTCAACAAATGCCTATACATATATGCTTCTAAATATACATGTCCTCTAAGTATATAGCCAGAGATTAATGGGATCAAATTCCACTAAAAAGGTGAGGCTTTCTAGAAGTAAGCTTCAATGATGTTTGTGAAAGGAAATAACTCATGGTAAGCACATAAATTATTCCTTGATGCAAAATGCACTAAATGTATTATGAAATCATTTTCAGTTAAATCATTTATGTGTGAAAAGGATAACTTAGAAGATATTCTAAGATTAAAACAAACTGGTTTTTCTATGAGGTAGAAAATTAGAGAATGATGTGCATGTCTGTGTGTGGGGCGGGGGGTGGTGGTGGTTACATGCTAATTTTCCCTGGGTATTACATTTATGGAGTCTTCATTATTCCCTTAGGTACTCCTAGAGACCTCTTATGTACCTCCCTCAATCACGGCAGAGGGTCAGGGTTAGTGTAAGAAATGACTGGTACATCAGCACAGAATCTGCAGCAGGTACTAGATAAATTTGAATATTCAACCAAAATAATCTAAAAATCATAAACATTAGGGTACATATTCTTTAATTGAAACTTCATATTTCAGCAAGTACAAATACCGCCCATTATGAACATGTGATGGGCAAGGACACATGCCCCAACAAATAAACCCTAACCAGCCCAACACAATGAACAGATGTTATTATTACTATTGCTGTTATTGTTTTTATTACCCCTCTGCATTGTTTATATTATTGTTATTACAATATATGGAATTTAGGCCATCACTTTGTAAATTTCAAAGGGAAGAGTCCTCTGGGCAAGCTTCATTTTATTAAGTGAATTTAGAAAGGAAAAGGACTTGTGATTGCTTTGATTGTAAAATGAAAGGTTGTTGGCTACCACTTCAGCAGCATCTCAGGAGCAACTACAGAACAATTCTCCCAATTCTTTTGTAAAATCAAGTGTTTATATTTCAGAAGAGCAAATTGGTTAATTCCTATTACGTTTCATAATTTCCTGAAGTTAAAAAATGTCCCTTTTAATGAAAGTTACAAAGGGGATGGAATTTTAATGTGCTTAAACCTAGAACTATGAAGAAAGCAAAGAATTATAGAAAGCTAAGGGGGAAGCACTAGATGGGAAGAACTCTTTTTAGAGTCACTTGGAAAGATTTTAACAATTCTGATGCCTGGCCCCACCCAGATTATCTCAAAGCAAAGGGGTTATCCCAAAGCAAAATTTTGCAGAATGGGCCAGGCTCAGGCATTTTTAGGGTTCTGGATGGTTCTAAAAAGCTTCCCAGGTTGAGAGCCACTGTTGACCACATCCCTTGTTCACTAGATCTGAGAAGCAGAGAGCTCTTCAGCTAGTTAACATGGAAAACGCCTGCCAAGCAAGCAGTTCTCTGGAGGAATTTTCCATTGCCTGGGTTTCCTAAAAAAACATTTACTGAAGATAATGACGTCCATGTGATTAAATACAAAGTAAAATTTGGCTTCACATAGTTTAACTCAGAAGGAATATCCAAAAACAACATGCCTGTTTCTTAGACTCTAGGCAAGTCACTGTAAGCTTGTGTCTTCTCTGTGAAACAGTAATAAAATAGGAACCCTTTTTTATCTGTCAGACCTTGTGTCAGATGTCTAGTACAGTGTGCGAAGAATGATACTAGGAACTTTTATAAACACAGATCTAAGGAGTGTTCTCTAGGGTTGGGGTTTGAGCAGTTGTAAAGTAATTACTCTCTCTGTGCACAGAGAGTTGGAACAGAGTGTACTAGAAGTGCTTTAAGAATTGAAGGTGCAATTCAGTTCATCAGTAATGGTATACAGTGAATGGTAATTCACTGGTGAATGGTGATTGCTCTCCTATAATCATATAGTGCAAGGCACTATAGTGGGGGTTGTGAGGGATTCTGAGATGGCGATGATGGTGATGATAATAACTAACATGTTAACTAGATTATCTCACTGTAATTAAATGAATTGCCCAAGCTCACCAGCCAGTAAGCAGTGAACCCAGGCTTTGAAACCAGGCTGGCTGATTCAATAACCCAGGCTCTCACTAGAGAGCTTTGCTTCAGTCGACAGGGTAATTCCAGGGAACTGTTGCATGCTATATTCCCTTGCTTATCAATCTGCACCTGAGCCAAATGGTGTACATGTTAAAGCTCAGGGGAAAAAATGGAGTAATGGCTTTTAGGAAGGAACTACCAGTAAAGGACTACGTTCATTAATGAGATCCAACATATAGTTTAGTGTCAAGGACAATGTTTACTTGATTAAGTAAAGCTCTGATTCTGAGACCTGTGTTACTGAAAAAAATATTGACTGAGTCTTGTCTCCTGCTAGGAAACATATATATTTCACAGGTATGAAATTTAAACACCCTGTTTCTTACTCATAGTAAGCAATGCTGTAATAAACCAAGGAGGCCTCAGGTCCAACAGATATGTTTACTTGACAAACTGTCTACAAACAGAACCTCATCCTTGATCTTGCCAATAGTTGTTCCCTTTACATATTAGCCCAAGATATCTGTTAATTACCTCAAAAAGGTAGAAGACAAAAACAAAGACAAAACTTTTGCTCAAGGCTAAAGTCCTTTTCGATAGGGTTTCCAATACAGACAGTGACTGTTCTATAAAACAACAGAGTGCACAGAAACCAAAATAGTTTTCCTTTCTATTTGTTTGGCTTTTAAGTGGCAGTAGGACTGAACTAAAAAAATATATCTTTATCTTAACTCTAAGTCCTCTTTCAAATGAAGCTTTACCCAGCCCAGGTAACATATTTGAAAGAAAAAGAAATGCTAAGGGTTCCCTCTAGAGATTAATAACTGTATTTACATCACACTTGGTAATTTCCTAAGTGTTTTCATGTGTCATATATATTGTTTGATCCTCAGTGCCCATTCTGAGAAAGAGAAAACTGGTCATATGACTTCCCCAAAGCATGAACACTGGATAATGAAGGGCAAAAAGCTGGAACTGGAGTCCAATTTAAGTGCTCTGCTTCCAAAATCTGTTCTTTTACGTCCTTGTTAAATAACAAGGCTGAATTGAGCAGTAGAATTGTAAACAACAAAGAGAATCCTTTCTTATTAGTTAGTATACTGGCTAGACAGCCACCACAGTGGTCACAGGCCTAGGAAACAGGGCAGTCCACTGTCTGACTTCTGGGCCCACCACCCAAGCAAATCATGCCCTGCACTAATTTCTAGTGTCCCCAGTGGATCTTCTCAGAGGTACATTTCAACTTGTCAAGAAAATGACAATGACCTGTGCCCTCTATTATAGATATGCATTTTCCCTCATTTTGTCAGTTTTCACTTGCAGATGAATAGCTGGGGCCTGGTAAGTTGCAGTCAACCCATTAGCAGAGCTTTTGTTCCATAAGGCCTTCTTCTATTTTGTGTAGTAAGTGGTGCTTTGCCATTGTCTACATGCTGTCACTAAGAACAATCTCACTCTCTGCTGAGTGCCATTGGAAGGTGCCCAGAACTGAATGGCTAAAGCCGAGCTGCCACTCCCAGGGGGTGAAGGTAGACAGGCCCCTTTCTGGATGAGTCATGTAATCAGGTGCAGATTCTTCTACAACTGCACACGCATATCCATGGATTCCAGACGTGGAAGATTAGATGGCTCTGATGCTGGTGGTGATGCTTCTTGATGCCCACCTAGGCGGGCACGTGTCCACAGGCCTCAGAGCTCCAAAGCCAAGCCCCCTCCCCCACCCCCACCTCCCCATCTCCCACCCCGGATGTCAGCCCAGCCTTCCCTTCCCCGGGCTCTCACCACCACTGTCAAGGCATTCCCAACTGCTCTACTCCTGCTCCTTCCAGACTCTTCAGTGAGCCATACACAGTTCTCCATATTGCTCCAGAAACCATGAACATTCTGCCAGACTGTCCTCACTATCAGAGGGTGTTGGTGGAAGCTGGTCCAAGACCACAGACACAAGGGCCACGCCTTACTTCCAGATACCGAGTAGAACAATCTCATGGAACCAGTTCAAAATGACTGCACCTGGAAGTAATGAGCTGGGCCCCTACACAAGCTAGCCTTTACTTGGGACACAATCCACACCTTTCCATAGTGCTGCCCAGAACTAGAAAGTCTTGGGGTGCGGGGGCAGGGTGAGTGACAAGTGCTTCTCCACCGAGGAAGCTGCCGCCCTGCCTAGCACTCTTCTGTGGGTCTCCCAGCCCCAGGCCTCAGGGCCTGGATAACCAGCACATGGTCCCAAAAGCCTTTTCTGTAACTTTTTTAGAGGCGAGAACAAAATACATAGTCAGATGAACAAATATTCAATTCAGCATTTGTTCTCAAATTTAAAAATATGTATATTGGTTCCCAAGATTTCAGTCTTAAAGCAAGGTAGACTGGCTATTCAGTATGACTGTATTGCCCTCTAGTGTTCATAAAGAAATGAACTATAAACAGGAGTTTCAACTTCAAAATATTCCTCACCCCAAATCACCCTCAACTTTCAGTATCCCTGACGCCTCTCTCTCTCAGCCACCTGAGATTCCTAGTATTGCCAAGAAAAACACTCCTGGAAACATTAGGGTGGGGCAATCCATGCCTAGAGGGGCCCCCGCCCTTTCATTGCATTCTTCTGAAGCTGAAGTTTTGCAACAGCATGAGTAGCTAGTCAGTTGGGGGATTTAAATTATAACCTTACAAAAATCTGTTTTGAAGTTTCTGTCTGAAAGGAGAACCGTTGGGGCAGTCGTTGAACTTCTGAGGTCTCAGACCCATGCACTCCATTGGTTAGGCAGAACAGAAGCCCCGAGAGGTCTTGGCAGCAAATTCACAACTGTGAATAAACGCCCTCCAGTCGCTGGTGGGGAGGCAAAGGCCAAGAGACATTTCCTCTCTCTGGGTACATCGCAGAGGTCTCAAAATGATAGGTCTTGGTCAGGTTTTCCTTGGCCTGCAGGGTAGGGTAAGTGTTTTATTTAAAGGTAGACACACGTCGCGGTCTGAAATGGTTCCCCTGGCATCACACTCAAGCAACTTTGACCCATGAGGCAGCTGAGTTTACAACCTCTGGTTACCGCCTAGAAGAGGAGGCAACATCATGTCTACACTTAAAAGCATAACTCACAATACAAGGCAGCTAACCAGAAGGACCAGATGATGGTACAGAAAAACATGCTGGAGGAGGTAGGCTGGAATGGAAGGTTCTTCTGGGAGCCAGAGTGCAGGGAACAGGGACCTTCCCTTTGCGGTTCACACTGAGGAACTTCCACTTGCCTCATGCCAAACTTGATGGCAGCCTGACAGGTGTATCAGTTTCCTGGCGCTGCTGTAACAAGGTAGCACACACTGGGGGACCTAAAAAAAACCCAGAAGTGTATTCTCTCACAGTTCTGGAGGCTGGAGTCTGAAATCAAGGCACCGGCAGGGTTGGCTGCTTCTGGCAGCTCAGAGGGACAGTGTGCTTCCCAGCTTCGCCTTAGCTTTTGGCGTTGCTGGCAATCCTTGGTGTACCTCAGTGTCCGCCTCTATCACCAGAGCGTTCTCTTCTGTGTCTGTGTCTTCATATGGTGTCCTCTGCTTTCCGTGTGCCTGTCTCTGTGTCTGTGTCTCCTCTTCTTACAAAGACACCAGTCATATTGGATTAAGGGCCCACCCTACTCCAGTACACCCTCACTTTAACTTAGGTCTTAATTACATCTGCAAAGACGCCACTTCCAAACAAGGTCATATTCACAGGTACCGGCAGTTAGGACACACCTTTTTTAGTGACACAGTTAGACCTACGACAACATGACTGGAAAGTGGGCAGATTTGGAGGCTATATTTAGGCCTGTTCAGTGGTATGCTGGGAAATGTTTAACAACCAGATTTCCAAGGGAATAAAAGCCCTAGTTTATAGTGTTTTCAGATTTTCATGGTATAACTATTTCCTCCCAGGTCTATTTCAAGCTACTAACATGACACTTAGCTTGCAAAATTCCAGAAAATTTAACAGTGTATAGCCATCATTCACTGGTACTAATGAGCTCCAACATTCCATCGAGCTTATTATATTAAAAAATGTCAATGGCTAAAAGGAGTTATCCATTATAATTTTTATATATTTAAATATTGAGGCCAAGAGGCCCCGACAACTTTTGATTATCTATATGTAATATAGATAATCTATTATTTGTTTACAGTTCATATCAACTTTTAAACTTGAGCATGCCTCCAGACCATTCTGTTTCTCAGTCTTCCTCATCATAAAGCAGCAGAGCATCACTCTCCTCTCAGCCCTTCCAGACGCTGCCCTCCGCCCCACCTTTAAAGTCTCTACTATCCACAGGTTTCTTGTCTTCTTTATGGCCATCCCCAGGTCTGACAACTAACCCATATTCTCTGGGCCCTAGCACTCAGCTCTCTCTCTCTCTCTCTCTCTCTACCTTGAGTCTTGTCACTGACCTGGGCCCTTCAGCTCGCATGTGCTCCTCCCAGCCAGCACCCTCTCCCTCATAGCTCCTTGCCCTATTTGGATACCTAGATGCCTTCTGGCTCTTAAACTTTTAACTCCAGCCTTGTACTCTGCCCACCATTGCCTACCTAGCCAGCCAACTCTCATGTATATGTATGTGATACTTACATGTCACTAACACTTCCCAGTTCCCAAAATCCATCAGCCATGTTCCCTTCTTCAAACTTTTCCCTGTTCAGCTTAGACTCCGGTATCATTATTATAACTATTCCTTTGTCAGTACCCCTAATTCCTTCCACCACCCCAGCCAACATTCAGTTGTATATCCACTGGTGAGACAAGTCCCATGGTCTCCAGTCTCAGCTACAATCCTGCCTTGCACCCTTCTGTGTGTCCCAGGGAGACCCTAGTCCTTTTACCATTCTCCACCACTCTCCTCCAGTTTAGTGCCTCACGCGCAGCAAAAGACATTATGTCATACATCACAGAGGAAAATACAGAGTATTGTTTGCAATGCATTTTTACATAGGTTCATTTGACCTACACAATGACTGGCACAGGCAGGCAGAGAAAATGTTATTATTCCCGTTTTACAAATCAAAACACTGAGGCTCAGAGAAGTTTTATGTCAACATCAGACAGAGTCTGGGTAGGAACACAGACCTCTCAATTCCAAGAATCTCAGGTCAAGCAGTGAAGTGCATGATTTGTCCAAGGGCACCAGCGAGTCCCTGGCAGCCAGGAGAGCACCTGTGTCTCTGGGTACCTTCCAGATTCTTTATCCACCTCTAGAGTGTGCTGCCTTCTCAACAATGGCTCTACTGCTCTCAAAGCATCTTAAGTTTATTCACCCTTTATATTTAAAAATTTTAAAGTAGAATGATCTTAAAAGCAATAAGCAGTTTTATTTTCCCTTCTTTTGAAAGTTACCACCAATGATTGTTTCCTTCTGTAAATGTTTATCTGATAAACTTTATCTGATATCTGACTGAAAAAAACCTGCTTGGCCCCAGCTCCTGTCACCTGGTTCACAGGCTCTGGAGACAACACCAGAGAGGAGATGGAGGGAGCCAGACCAGGGGTCTGACCTAGAAACATTATCCCACAGAGCTCGAATGTGTGCCTGTCGGCCTACAAAGATGCCATGGAGAGTCTACTGGGTAGACCACACGGATTTACAGACGAGCTGATTCTCTGTAAACACATGATACAAGCCAAAGCCACTTCCGTTGGCAATGGGGGCCATAGTGAGTCACTGACTGTAATTCCAGACTGATAGGAATCTCAGCTCTTTCCTAGACCTTTTGATGAAGCATGCAGAGCAAAGGGAATCTGCTTCTACTAGTAAAAAAAGACCTCCTATCTCAGTTTCTCTACCAATACTTTGCTTCGTTTGTGCTGCACCGGCATCATCATACATTACTGCACATGGGGCAGGCATGTGACAGAGGTGCTGACCTCCCTTGTCATCTAGTGCAGTCTGCCCCTCAAACACTGCCTTGGAGGTGTACTGCTCTTGGGCCTGCCTCTGCTGGGCTGGACCGAAGGCTGCCCCATGCCCAGCGCATCAGAACCAATACCTGTGGGGTACGCTAGACGCACTGGGCCAGGAGACAGAGGACTTGGCTTCTAACCGTGAACTCGGATAAGGCCTATGCTCTCCTGAGTCTTGGATTCCTTCTCTTTAAGAAAGGTTTGCTGTGGCCAAAGCTAACTCTGCAGCACTGGAAGGACTGCTTCTGTCGTCATGACAAGGAGACTCCAGGAGAGCACCCCAGGAAGTGCTGCGGGGAGAGGGGCAGAGGAGTCTCCTTTAAACAAAAGTGGTCCAGGGGTTTACAGTAAGTTTGCCATTGGACGTTTCCTGAAAGCGCTAGTGGAGACGGAAAGTGAGGAGCAGAGACATGTCAGGCATGAAGAACAAACCAGAGCAGGGAAAGCCCAGGCCTGTTCCGTGGGTGAATCAGCAGACGGCACATACCTGCAGAGTTATTGATTCATGCATGTTTGAAGCTGGATTTGTGGGAAGATTTGGGGGAGGGGTAGAACAGGATTGGACTAGCCCACGGGGACATTTAAGGCAATGTAGGGTGCTCTTGGTGGCTCTGAAGACGGCTGAGAGGGATGTCTCACAGTCCCCGCCCTCGGCAGCCCATGGTGACTCTGTCCTCTTCTCCCTCCCACGGCAAAGTGAGGCGGTGGGAAGAACACAGTGTTATTGTGAACATTAAATGATACTATCCACACACCGCACAAGAATAAAGTAGATCTGCATAACCTGATATAAAAGAACAGATACTACTAATGTTCTGTGGATTACCCCCAAGGCAAGGCGGGTAATCCACAGAGCCCTCCAAGGAGCTACAGGCTGCACTCAACTCTGACAAGCTCAGACATGTGAAGACAGAGATGAGCCCCCTCCCCACTGCTGCCCTTGAGCTTTGACCAGCAGCTGATACCATCAGACCTGTCTCATGCCAAGGGTGGGGAGCTTCAGGACCTACGGGGAAGGCAGCACCGATGCTGGGAGGCAGTTACCATACAGGTTAACAGTACCAGACGAAGTCATTTAGACCCAGATTAGAATCCTGGCTCTGCCATTTACTAGCTGTGCCGCCTTAGGCAAGTTACTTCAACTGTCTGAACTCAGTTTCCTCATCTCTAAAATAAATAATCTATTGAGCAAATGGGAAGAAGAATACTTTCCACGTGAGTCTTTGTAGCAGTTAAATGAGAATTACTACGCCTACTGGCGACATAGTAGTTATGATTAATTTTATGTGCCAAATTGACTGGCAAATTTTCGTTCAAAAATTATTCTGGATGTGTCCGTGAGGGTGTTTTTTGATGAGATTAACATTCGAATCAGTAGACCAAGTACAGGAGATTGCCCTCTCTAAGTGGGTGGGCCCCACTCAGCCAATTGAGGGTCTGAATAAAACAAAAACGTTGACCTTCCTACAAGTACAGCCATGTGCCACTTAACGAGAGAGATATATTCTAGGAAGTGCATTGTTAGGTGATTTCCTTGTTGGGTGAACATCGTAGAGTGTACTTACGTAAACTATACCTCCCCCAGACATGAGGGAGGGGGCAGTGGTGGCAGGGGAAGAAAGAGCAAGTGTGCTCGGCTGGTCAGGCTGGAGACATGCTGCTTCCTCATGACATGAGGGGTCTTAAAACGATTCATAAGTAAAGGAAACATGCAGTCAGAAGAAACTATATGTTCCGTGACTTTGTTCCAAGTGAGAAAAAGGACATAGGGCTCTAGGGAATATTTTATCTCTTTTTGTACAGGCCATGACTTTGAGAAAGGAAAATGAACGAAGCAGACAGCTAGCTCAAGATGGTGTCAAAGGCCACAGTTTGGTTTTCTAGTGATGACCTTGGCTACCAGACACTAGACACCTGCAAGGAATGCCGCGAAGCCTTTGAGAGCTATTAATGACCTGGCAAGCAGGAGGTTTGTCTCCTAATCAAGGCTTTCAACTAAAATCTGAGTTGGAGAGGGAGAAAGGGTCCAGTTATAATTTATACTATGAAAGGCAAGAGGATAAAATGGCCAATAATTCTTAGAAAAAGATAGTAGGAAAACTATCAGGACCAATACTTATAGGCACAGATGTCTATTTACCACGATTTATCGAACACCCGGATACTCTGGGACTTTAACAGATGAGTGAGATCCAGGCCCCATGTCAACTGAAGTGTCCTCTAAAAGCAAAGTGTCTGAGGAGCTCTTAATTGGATTCGTTGAAAATTTCACCTCTGAGAAGTAAGAAAAATCACTGTTACTCTGAGCTTAGTTCTCACTCGCAAAGAACTAGTCACGGATTGGCAGTGGGGCTGTGACATTTAGAGTTTACAACACCCTCGGCGTGGCTGGATAAGTATAGGACTTTCAAAACGCATTTCACAAATTGAGAGAAAAGATTGATTTCTTGCTCAAGGAGTATGAGTCCGATAAGCCATACTGATGCTACTACCATCCCAGGTGACTCCAGGTGGGAGAAAAGTGGTAGGATATGCTAAATTCGAGTGGCTGCAGAGGGAGTTCTCTCTTACTTCTAAATTGAAGAGATATGTGTGAAAAGGTGGCAGGAGAGAGTGACCCAGGGTAAAACTGTGAGTGGTTTAAAGGAGCAAGCCATCAGAAGTTGAGGATAGTGGGCAAGAATAAAACCACGTTTGACTTAAGTATTCATCATTAGGGGCCTTGTGAAATAACTGTAGGTGTATATCCATTGTAGACATCAAAAAGAATGAAGTAGATCTACGTAACCTGATATAAAAATTGTATAACAAAATACGGTTTCACAGTTAAAAAATAGCCAGGCAATGAAGAGTATGTATAGTAATATAAAAAAGAAAGTGGATCGACATGTGTACACATACATACACAGAGAGAGCGTATGTGCTTAATACATGTTCACACATTTGTGTGCACATGGAACATTTCTGAAGAGCATGTAAAACTTGTAAAGTTCCATGGAGGAAAAGGACCGGGGACTGGGGTGGGAGGGATAATTGTTTTTTATAGCATAACATTTTATACTGTTTTCTTTACTATGTGCGCATATAACTTTTCAATTTAAATACTTTTTTTTTGTCATTAAACTATGTTTAGGGCAGGATCACTAGTGCTGAGAGGGGCCCACTGCTTTGAGCAGCTTTGCCCTGTCAGCTTTTAACACCCACCACAGTGGCACTGCCTTGTAGTCCACCTGTAAACCGTCTTTCCTTTTCCAGCCATCCTCCACACCAGGGGTCCCCAACCTCCTGGCCATGGGCTGGCACCCGTCTGTGGCCTGTTAGGAACTGGGCCGCACAGCAGGAGGTGAACGGTATGCCAGCAAAGCTGCATCTGTATGTGCAGCCGCTCCCCAGCGCCAGCATCACCGCCTCAGCTCCCCGTCAGATCATCGGGAATTAGATTCTCAAAGGTCGGGGACCACTGCTCCACACCACTTCATTTTCTCTTTCAAAAATTAGATTCACCTGAGCCAAGAAATCCTTGTTGCCTCCTGTTTCCTCCAGGTCAAAGTCCGGTTTCCTCAGTGGCTGTCTTTCTTCATTTCTTCTCTGCCTGATTCATGCCCGGTCACTCAGCCAGGCTGAATCAATTCAACTTTCAAAGCTCTCTAAAGTCCACTGCCTGCCAGCCTGCCTGCCCTCTGTCACCAGTTCAGACCAAGTTCTTCATCTCCTCGGTTTACCCTGCCAGCCTCCTAACCGATGGTCCTTTCTCTGGTCTTTCTCCACTCCCATCTGTTCTCCATACACTACATTCTCTTAAGATGCAAATAGTTTCCTATCGCTCCCCTGCTCATAACCCTTTAAAGCTGTCCACTGATTGCGACTGCTGAGCACAGGGCCAGCCTCTGCTTCTTTCTCTAGTGCCATCTCTTCCCAATTCCTTCCTCTCCACTCAGACTCAGTTTCCACCAACTCCTATACACTGTTCAGTTCCTTCAACACATCGTTCTCTCTTTTCTCTGAATCTTTGCACATGTTATTCCCTGTCTTAAAACGTTCTTCTGCTTCCTTTTCCCTGGCTCACTCTTTCAGCATAAAGGGTCATAAATAATAAGAATGTCATGAGAAAATCACAACTAATGGAGGAAGAAAGCAGTTTCCCTGTTGAGAAGGAAACACACAGGAGTTCAACTGTCAGAACAGAACTGCGTGAGTAAAACAGACGGTTTACAGGTGGACTAAAGCGGGAGGCAGAGGAGCCCTTCTGGTACTTAAGCATGGGGAGCGCTGGAGGAACAAGTGGCCGAGGGGAGAGGAGTGGCCAAGCGAAGCTAGAGAAGGTGAAAGACCTTGAAAGCCAAAATAAGGAGTTTAGTCCTCATTTTTCAAAGAGTAGAAACACTTGAACTGCTTTTAAACTGGCAAGTGACGATCTCTAGTCTTTATTTTAGAAAGATTTGCCCAACAGAGTGCAAAGGAATGAAGTTGGGGAGATGAATGACCTTAGGGATAGAGGGTAAGAGCCTGGCCTAGGGCAGCAGCAGGCAGAACTGGCAGGAAACGGATTCAGAAGAGATCTGGAGATATAACCTCCTGGGCTTGATGATCAAATGCAGAGGAGACACCTGGGATTCAGAGAGGACTCAACGATTGTAGCCAGAATAACTGGGAACGTGCTGAGGTCATCGGCTGAGATGGGAATCATAAAGGGCGAGCGGGTTTGGAGGAAGATAATGAATTAGGTGTGCAACATATCGACTTTAGGGTATAAGGTCAGGAAGCTCATGTCAATAATTAAAATCAGACACAGCCCTGATGACAGCAAGCGGACCTTTCACAAAAACCACCTGTTAGAGTGGGCTGCATCCTTCCTGGTGCAGCATGTTTCCATGACTCCTGTTTCCCATATCCCAACCACGCCATGTGAATTATTTGCCTTGCATTCAAATAAGGAGTTGTCAAAAAGCACAGTAAAAGTGGAGATAAGGTCCGTGAATGGGAGACCCATTGTGCCAGGGCTGAAATTTGCAACTAGAAAATTGCTTTTTCCCCCAAGCTGGTGTCAGTCAGTATTCTGTTTCTCTTTCTTCAAGATTCGTCTCACGTTCCAACTCTGCCATGATGAGCAACCCAAACCTCTGTTCTGCACTGAGTCCCCGGGATACTTAGAAATCCACAGGGCAAACATTTTTCACATGGTTATGCAGTTTTTCCTTTGCTTTTGAGCTCTTCACAAGTGTATATCTTGTCTTCCTAACTAACTTCTTAATTCTTAAAGAGCCCGATTTATACCAAACATTTCATTTTGTTATTGCCACAGTGCCTGGTACATATTAAGTTTTCAAAAATACAAATTGGACAGAAACCAACACCAAATTCACTTGGGGAAGACAAGAGAAAGGACAAAACCTCCTCGAAAGGACAGAGTACAACAAGAAGGAACCTGTTGGTTAGAGGAGTGAGACAGTATCAGTTCCTAACATATAGAGGAGCATATTCTAACATAAAAGGAATACTTTACCCCATTCTAGTAATAATGGCGTTGCATTTTAAATATGCTCAAAAAGAGGAGGAGAGTACTGGTATTCTAATTGTTAAGCAAGTTGTCTTCTCAGCTGGCTAAAAGTCTGGTTTCCTGGGACCACCTTTCATTTATAAGCAACATTGGTAAAATAAAATAAAGAACTTGTCATTTACAGTTAATTATACTCAGTTGTACTAAACAGTGCTTAAATGGCAAGACTAAGTCTTTCATTTTCTTTTAGTTCTTCCTTTTAGTTAGAGGTCCACTTTTGTGGCCAATATGATGTTTGGGTAACTTAAAAGAACTTAAAAGAAGGGTATTTATGACTCAGCTCTTGGCATAATTCCCTGGACAGAAGAAGAGGTGGGACAACCCTAAGTATTGCCAGTGGCTAGATTGTGTGCTTGACACGATGTCTGTAGAGGAGGTGAGACGAAGAGGTCGAAGCTGGTTTTATGTTTTCATTTGACAAGTACCAGTAGGCCTGTGATCACAAAGATCTCTCCAGCTGCCCTGCCACCAGTTCCTGGCAGTCTACCATCAATATAACTACTTAATATAGAACCCCCACCCCCATTAAGATCACCCTTCACTCTGTGTGGGGGTACTGGAAGAATGTGAACTACAACCTATAGCTTTCAAAAGAGGGTACAATTAGGAGTAGGAAAGGAAGTGGCTCAGAAGCAGATGCAAGTCTCCTCTCAGGAACAGCATGAAGCATGCCTCTGGAGGTTAGCAAAGACAGAGGAAAGGCACTGGAGTGTTGCTTCACAGCCCTGCCAAGGGCTTGATTCCCACTCTTTTCAGAGCATACCTCTCTCCTTCTGAGGTTCCCCCAGCATGGAGTAAACAGCAAAAGGACTCCTTCAAGCCTTGGGAGCATGTTGGCTTTGGGTCACATTCCTTTCCAGGCTTCACAGGCCTAGGGTTACAAAGGCCTCATTGCACAATTCTTAGGAAACTGAGCATGGGGGGCTGGGCTGGGATGAAGGAGAGTGTCCTGCATATGTCAGAGATCCAGGTGTGGCCAGATGCCAAGACACCCCAGGTGGTGGCAACAAGAGAATCGAATGTCTCAGGATCTCTAGCAAGGCAGCTTTCTTTTATTTTTTTTCTTTTAAGCTGTTAAATAACACCTGTCAGGATACATCTTATTGGGTAATTTGACAGCAAGCATTTCAAAAGTTCAATTGCATACCTGTGTTTCAGTTTACTGGAGAGATTTGAGAATTCACAACCCACAATGAAGAATCTGAAACTAAAGCTCCTTTTATCCCTCCATTTTTCACAATCAGCTTTCTGCTGCAGTTTTATACTGTAGTATGTACAAAATTACTCAATATATGACACAACTTTTGAGATTGATATGAAAGCTGAAAGATATTTCCACAGCCCTGTTTAAACCCTATGCCATGATGGAATGAATGCTTTTTTCCTGTTGGTAATCATTGCATAATTCTTTTATTAAAGATAATTGGTGTGAAAAACCAAAAACATATGGAAGATCCTTGCAAGATATATACTTTTCGGTTAGTTAAAAAATAATCTAGTGACCTAAAAAATATTCATCAGAAATTTGGAGCTGATGGCTATGAAAATAAGGTCTATACTTATACTCAACAATCTTAATTTCATTTCTTTTTCTTTCAGAGTTTTAGACTTTAGACTAATATTAATATATTTTCAATGAATTCAATCAGAAAAAACTCTGAGTATCTGTATCCACAGAGTGCCTGGGCTCAAAGTTACAGATTAATTGGACATGCAAGACATATATAGAACAGACCCTGGACAAATCTAAGGCAGCTCCTAAATTATCAAGATAATTCCAAATAAAATATTAATTCATGGAATAAGCCAAGAAATCTCATATAGGAGACATATCAGCTAACAAGGATAGGTCAATTACCATGAATGGTGTAATAGCCCCACACCTTCCAGATGAAGTGTTTACATTTACAGGGTACACATATACATATCTCATATACACGTACACCTAATCGAAGTGTTCTACCTAAACTGGAAAAGACAAGGCCAGAGGAAGTCTGTATATTGATTATAAAGCAAAAGTTTGTTAATTATATAAGTGCTTCTCCTCCACCTCCCACAATGGACTACTATTTAAGCCTCACGTCATAGTAGAACTGTTTTCCTGGATTTATTTTCATTGTTATCTCCGCCTTTTGGATAGGTTCTTGAGTGCTTTTCTTGACCTTGACCAAAGTTTTGTTTTCGGAGCTGTGAAGGCTAGGAGTGCTTTGGTGAATAGTATCGCCTACGTATATATTTAACCCTACCAAGGTGACAAAGTGAGATTTCCTCATTTTAGAATATTCTAACTTAGAAATTAAAATAGCTCAAATGGACAAATAACTTAATTCAACATGAATTAGGGGCAGGGAGTATTAGACCACCAAGCTAAGAGCGAGAAGACTTGAGCCTTTAGTTCCCAAGCCAGCACTACCTAGCCCAGTGACCTGTCAACACACGAAACCTCTGTGTGCTGCTTCCTCTTCTGGAAGTGAGGTCATTAGAATGGATGGTCTGTTATTTCCCCTCCAACTCTAAACTCCTGAGGTATGTGACTAACACGATAGTCAGAGAACATTATAGTCAATAAACGTAAATGTAGATGAGTTAGGATGTTTTGTGTTTTATTATTGTAGGGTAAACTTAAACTTAGTTTTCAAAGACTATAAAATTAAAAAAAGTTTAAAAACTGGACCAATGAAGCTTTAATTTTAAGGATGTAAGAGGTCGGATCATAATCTAATTGTGATTATCATAGAGGCTTTTCTAGGTGGAAGTTGAATATAAGTGCTAGAGTTAATGTGCAAGTACATTTTGTTTTCATCCGTACCTCTGGGTTTGTTTATGTGCTTTGAGTTATTACTAATTTTATAGTGTGTGAGTATTGGCCTTACTCCTGCAATATTTTTATTCCTGATGTGCTAGAGGCCAAAGGAGGCTAAAACTGTGTCCCATGGCTAGAGACTGGGTCTCCCCTCTACTGTCTATTGCTGCTGGGGTCCCCTGTGGGTAACTGATCCACCTGTCAGAGCACTGGACTGCTGCTTCCACTGAGGGAACATAGCAACAAACTCGGATCTTGCAAGCGAATCTCAGCGTGCTGCCTGACAGTCCTGTACTGGGCTCTGGGTTCGCAGCGTGCTGAGACCAAAGAGAGACCAAAGAGGGTCAGGGCCTGGCGCCCACCCCATACTCCACCCTTCTGGTAAACAGAACGGCTATTTGCCTCACTTGGAGCCTCTTAGGGCCCCAAGACTCCAGGAAGAAACAAATACTTTAGAAGCCAAACCCCAAGGCAAGGTAAAGAAAACAGAACTGTCCACATCCCCAGCAATGATTTCACTGGCGTGAGTTCCATAGAAGAGGAGGACCTGGAGGTGGTTCCAGCAAAACTGTTTTATTTACTTCTCAGCCATAAGGTCCTTGTCTTTCACTGTTCATAGGGGGTGGCCTTTTGCCTTTTAAGCCTTGATATTTCAAAACCAGACTTTAGAATCGGTCTTGGTTGCCAACCCATAATAAATTTTGTTTCTTCCTTTTATTACTTTTGTTTACTTTCAGTTAACTTATTTTTTTAATTTAGTCTTCTTTATCATTATGGGGAGAAGTTATTAAAAGAAAAATATGTAGATAAAGGAATAAACATCACCAGGCAACAAATATAGACTACGTTAGAAAGTAATTTGTACACTGATCTCTCGAGGTACCTGTGCCTTTTACACTTTCCCAGTACCTGGGAAGAGGACAGTGAAGGGCTGACAGTCTTGGAAATGTCCCTGTGTTCTGGCTTCATGACCAAAAGTCCAGCTATTGAGAGGTCATGCCCCACCTCTGTTTCTGGTGGGATTGCCTTTGACATTTGGTCTGCTTATTTGGAACCTTTACATTACCCTAAAGTATCTGGGGCATAGCCTCTGTGCTTATCCTGTTTTTCCTAAGCCTGGAGACACACTCATTTTGTGGTGCTCTCCTGTTCCTTTAGACACCAGCTGTTTCTGTTCCGAGCTTAGCAAATGGCACATACCTGAGCTGGAGGCATGGCTGGCTGATTCCTTGTAATTGTCAGGTAGCGTTCCCACCTCTATTATATCAATAGCTGAAACTCTTGTTACTTTCTCCTTTTCTGTAGCCAGGTTGAGCCTGGGCTGGATATTGTGATGTCACAGAGTAGAATCCTTGCTCTTCTCAAAGGCTCAGCTGAGGCCCTCTGGCTGAAGCCCTTCATCTCCTGTTCATGGTGGGAGGTTGGAAAGGTCCGCCTCCTAATTTCTAAACTGACCCACAGAATTATAGAATCTTACTATGGGAAAAGACCTTGGAGGCCTAGTGACTGTTTCTGTCTGACTTCCTCATGTTACAGATGAGGAAATTGAGGCCCCAGCTGGTTAAGTGGCCGAGCTAAATAGAAAACCCATGTACCCTCAGCATTAGGGCCCTTCTTGAACACTGAATCTTCATACTGGGCTCTACTCTCTGGATTTGATCAACATCACAGTTTTCTGGTAGGCAGCTTATGAAATGGTTTTTACCCGAATCCACCCATATCAAGAGACCATTTGGATAATATCCATTATTGGAAGAGAACAGTCTCAGTGAAGATCATTCGTTTTTCCAATAATCTATAGATGCAAGGAATAGCTAACGCTGGTCCTAGCCCTAACACAGAAATCCTTAGCCATCAGAGCAATTCTAGATTAACAAGTAATGTGACTTCTGAGTAACCAATGTTTTCAATGAGATTTCACAGCAAGGAACAAATCTCGAAAGCTCAGGATTAGTGTTGACTACAATGCCATATCAGGTTCTAGTGTTTATTGAGGAGGTAAGGGGAAGAAACAATCAGTGAAGAAAAATTCTCACTGGAATTTAGTTCTTTATTCTTTCATACCCTTCACTTCTTCCATACACTGTCCCCATATGGTATTAAAAAATTGTCTGCATTGCATGAGATGATTTGAATGTGTCAAGCCAGGGAATTATGCTTTTGGAATCTCTCAGGAGAACACATATTGCACTTTTATAATGCCAACAGCTAACATTTTATATTGTGCTTTAGCATTTATAAGCCATATTTACATATATCATTTTATTTAAGCATCACAGCTCAGTGAGATAAACTGTTATTTTTAGTACAATTTTATGTGTAAGAAAATTATAGCTTAGCGAGGTTGTGACTTGCACATGATCACAAAGCTAATTAAGTGGAAAGGGTAACATTAACTGCAAACCAGATCTTCCGACCCAGCATTTTCCCCACCACAGGGCTGCACCGGGATGGGAGGAATTGTTATTTGGTCCCAGAACACACTTGAAGGCAATTGCATTAAGCAACCCTTTGAGTAATGGAAAAGAAATTATTCCCATGGGTCATAAATACTGCTTTACTGACCTCCTAAATGTCATCATAAAAACTTAGAGAAGTGGTTAATGAACACTAATTTCAAACTTAAAAATAATATAATCATTTCCCTTTCACTCAACAATTCTGCATCTGTGAATTCTAATGGAATCATCTTGGACACGAACAATATTTAGCTATAAGAGGTTCTTTGAAGCATTGCTTATAATAGAAAACAAGTCAAAAGCTCAACGCGAGAAGAACAGTAAAATGGATTATATTTAACTCATGAAAATAATGTTCTAGAGAAGGTTTTCCCAAGTTTTAACCATTTGTGTGCCATCTTTGAAATATTGATATCTGTACTAATATCTACTTAACATCTTCCTTTAAATTAACTTGTACATTTACTGAAATAAGAGGATTTAAAGGTAATTTTTGCACTACATAAGTGGAAATACAGTATAATTACCTTGTCAGATAACAATAAAAACAAATATAAAGAAAACAAAGTAATACTATTAATGCTTTGATTTAGTGCTGCTACCTAGCAAAAAACAGGACTGATTTAATCAAATCACAATACCCTCAGAAACTTCACCTTACTGCATTAAAAATTTCTTTTTTTCACCTTGGCTATGCAACAGTCTCAATAAAGAAAAGCGGTGTGTATGTCTGTTAACAAACTTCAGTTCTGTGTGTTTATACATACCTTCTATACCAAATAATTGTTGACTTGCAAAAGCGACCCTTTGATGTACCTCAGAAAAGAGCATAGCTGTCGTAAGGCCAGTTAGTGTAGGAGAATCTGTACTAACCCTCTGTGCAATCTCCACCGATGGTTCTCAGGAGCCGTGTGCTGCCTAGGAAGCATTTAGAAATTTGGGGGTGTTTTTGGTTGTTGCAATAACTGGAGGTTGAAAGTACTAATTGCTTCGTTGGACAGGGGCCAGAGATGATAGACAGCCTGCGATGCCAGGCATGTTCCTACGTGACCAGGATTCGTCTTGTAATTCCAAGTGACTTTAAATGTCTTACAGAAAATCCAAGTTGGTGAAAAACCTACTGAGCCAGACCTAAATATTATTCATAATTCATAATTACCTAAGCCAGACATGTAAATGCAAAATTTAACATGTAAATGCAAAATTTTTGCACAGCTTTAATATATGACAATTTTTCCAGAAATGCAGCTGCTTTGTATATCAGGGAAAACCATACTTATTTTGTTCAGAACTTTACCAAGTTTTTCACATTTTTGGAAAATCAGCATCATCAATGGCCATGCTGCTGGCGGTATTCGGGTCACCATGAAACACCTGTATGTTGTCTGCACTTGCAGCTTTACATTCTCAGCGAATCTCCAGTTATTCCCTCCATAGAAGTTCAACTCAAACATTCAACTCATCAAAATGTATATTCTTTTATACAAATTATGTTCTTTTGTTTCTCCTGTGTATCCAGGGTAGGGTATTATATTGATTTTTATTAAATTATGTATATAGGTATGCTATCTATCACTATCATTTCAATATTGGACAAGGAGAGTTTAAACTTCATCATTAAAAGAGAACATTGAGTCTAAGGGGGTTGAACACCACTCGTCAATTCCAAGTTATATGAGACATTCGCAGGCAGGACTGAGGATCTCACTGCAATTCGCACATTCTTATGAAGCAGATTAGACTTATTATAAGCAACAGTATCTATAAAATTACAAGTTCAATGTACTAGTTTTTTCTTTTCAATTACAAAAAAAATGTAACCATTAAAAACGTTTAAAATGTGTTCGTGTAACACCAAAAAATCATCTTACCCATAAATGGTGGCACATATTACATATCATGCTTTAGGAAATACAAGATTTTTTATTTTAATAATACAGAAGAATAACCACTAGATATTAGTGAGCAAAAAAGATAAGCTGCAAAAAAGTATGTACCATTTTTAATAAATACATATATTGGGAAAAATTTGAAAGATCTCTAAAATACTAACAATGGTTACATCAAAATGGGAGGCTACATCAGAAGTGTGATTCTCTCCTTTTGCTTGCCTGACTTTTCTAAAAGTTTTAGAATACACATGTATTGTTCTTAAATTAAGAAAAAAAATGGCTGTTTAAAATATATATACTTAGGAGATAAAATTGGAAGGAAATATGGGATGTTTATATTTATGTATACATCTCCATAGTGCTTGACCTCTTTAATAAGCATTATTATTTTTTCTATTAAAAAATCTAATAAAGTAGAAAATAAAAATGTAGAAAGGAATATACTTACAAATACAATGAATGACTATCAAGTCTTCCTCAGTTGAACCAGAAATACCGTAATAATAGATTTGTATATCATAACTAGCTAAATAGCATATATGAGGCCAGTAAACACCATGCATCTTTCTTTTTATTTATTTTATATCCAGTAATATTCATTACCATATTTCTCCTACCACACAAAGTAGAAAGACCTATAGAGCAAACAGAGATAGTCATTAGAAGAAACAAAATGAACCAACAATTTCCCTACTTTCATTAATATTTTTAGTAGTGTCCATGGATTAAATAATTCCCAAAACTTCCTTTAAAGGTCACCTTGCTTAGAACAGAGTAGTCTTATGGCAGGATATGCAAGGATAGAGCTACCTTTTCCCAAAGTGATCTTTCCCCAGCTATCATCTCATAAAAAACAAAAAACAAAAAAACAAAAACAAAACCTAAATCCTCCCTTGTGTTTTATCTTGGCTGAGCATGTACTTCATCCTTTGCATTCTGCTGATGCATGGATTACATCACTTCTCCTTTAGCACAGGCTGCTGGAATGAAACATGTACCACACCTTATAGCTAGAGCCCACAGAGGTTTCTGGTCACTCTGGCAGTGGGATGAGGGAACACTTCCATAAGCAGGCATTCTTCAGGATACATGAAAGTTACAGATATTTGGAAGTCAGAGTTCAAAAGTTTCTGCTGTTTTGGTGTGTGTGTTGGGAGGGAATGTTGTAGGAAAAGAAATATTAATTTTTCAACATTTAAAGCCAAAATTTCTCGAATTATGGTCTGCAGATTACCTATACCAGAAACACCCACTTTACCTTTAAAAAAAAAAAATTAATGTAGATATCACTGAACCACTTGGGAGGCCCTCCAGGGGGTTTTGCTGCACAGAAAGGTCTGAGAACAATTGCTGCCGGCAGAGGTTCCCAAACTTTAGAACAGAACATCAGAGTGTCTGGAGGGCTTGTGAAAACACAGATGGCTAGCCCCACCTCAAGTTTCTGGTTCTGGAGGCCTCCAGGAGGAGCCCAAGACTTTATATTTTTAACACATACCCAGATGATGATGATTGATATTCAGAACACATTTTGAGAACCCCTGCACCCAGCCCTAGAAACTAGGGAGATTCAAAAGGCATTTTCAAAGCCCTAGAAAATACAGTTGGAGGTCCTTAGTCTTCACCTGTTACAGACTCAGAGAAGAATTTGCATATCAAGAAATTTTGTTTTTACTTTGTTTTTTAATTTTCTTTAATTAGAATTTTTCCACAGATAATTTTTATTTTCCCACTAAAATACTTGTAGTCTGTGTTCATCTATTCAGGATTCTCCAAGTTAAACAGAATCACTTCTTTATTTTGTACCTTTTATATGTAAGAATGTTGATGAAATGAACACAATTGGTGTCTGACTTTTCAGATGCCTGTATTAATTTGATTTCAATGACCCATTGAACATCAGTGTTAGTTAGCATAACAACAGTTACCAGAAGCTAAAACCACAAAATAGGTAAGGGATATGAACAAACTATGTGCTAGAGATTTTAATTAAGCCTTAGTGATGCTGAAGCTAGGCTCTCCTTTAAAGGATATTATGAGAATGTGACATATTCCTGAAAAAGTAAATCTAAATCCGGACCTTTTTCCAAGCCAAACTACTTATGCTTGCTTCATAGAATGTAAGCATGCCTGGAGAATCAGAAAGATATATATTGCTAATGTTTGTTTCCATGAGACCTACTTCATATACTCATAAAATCATAATATTTTTTCAAAACAAAGGTAGTGCTGTATACTCCAGCATAATTCATTTGTAAGTAGTGCTAATAACATTAGTAAAAGGAAATGCCAGCCAAGCTGCAATAAATCATTTCCAGCCCAATGAAAGTAGTTTGAGTTGAATGCTTTAAAATTATTGGCTTTGAAAGGTTAAAATAAAAAGTGATCACAAATCCAAAAAATACAATCCTCAAATCATTAGTGGAGACCTTTTATGCCGTATCGTAATTAAAGTTTCTAGGGACTTCTCATTTTAGATCCTGTAAGGTGATCCCTATAGGCAGCCTTTGTTATGTGGCTTCTCTCTGAAGAACGGAAAAGTTATATAGGACCAATAACACAAACATTTTAGGAAATAAAAATGTATACTTGGCTTTGTAATAATATATTTGTGTAATTCCGTTTGGACATGACTGCCTGGACTTTTAGAAATGCTTTAAACCAGACATAAGACGCACTGTGAAGATCTACATTCCCAAAGACTGGAGCTTATACTGGTCTAACTTTCCCACCAAGCTACTTTGTCAGAAAAATTTTCTATTTCTTACACCCATGACAGAGGCAGACACAGTCATGTCTCAGGAATAAGGAAGGGAGCATATCATTTATTGAACTTGGTGATTAGGCACTTGACTTACATTACATTTGTCCTCACGACTCTCTTGTGTCTCAGTAAAGCCGTTTTACTTATAAGGACATAGTTAAGGGAAGTAAAATTTGCCTTGAGTTCTATGGTAGTGAGTGATTGAGACAAGATTGAACCTGAGAAATGCCTGACTCTAGAGGTTGTGCTCTTTCTACCCCCAGACTGAATCATCCTGGAATGAGCTACATCACTTACACCTTCCCCTACATCAGAGAAGGTAATACATCTGGGCTTAAAAACTGGGCTAGAGTTTCTGGAAGGAGTACAAATAAACAAGAGACAGTGAAGGGTTTGAACAAGGACTTAGGTATCAACACTTTCAGTTAATAAGAACATAGAAGCAAGAATTGCTTCGAATAATCCAAAGTAAGTGGTTACATACCTCTACTTTGTTTTTTGCAAAGAAACTGCTCCTAGTTCAGTTAAAATTTTGGAACTGAACTATTCCTACTTCATATGAGATTTTATAAATTAGTATTAAATGCATTAGGGAAATAATTATTCAGCAAAAACATGAAGTCAGTTTACATCCTTGCTTACTTTTTTTGTAAAGTTGAAATTTTCACTTCACAATTCATTCACTTATAAATGTTAATTGCAAACCTACCATGAACAAGGCCCTATGCTAGGTGCTACAGGGGAAGACTTGAACAAAGACATTGTCCTCAGAGAGCTTAGAGCCTAATCGTGTGTAAGTTAAATGCCAAAACAAACAAACAACAACAACAAAAAAACTCTATCAGAAGGTACTGTATAAGTATTATAAAAGAATTATTATCAAAGTGGTATTAGATATTAAAGAAGAGAGAACTGACATCTAAATGTGGCAGAAAGGGAAAGCTTCATGGAGTGGAAGGCATATGAAATGAGTAAAATGATGGGTATGTTTTTGACAAGTGAAGTTGAGAGTGAGAGGCGAGATGGAATTCTGGGTACAGCCGGGTTAGAGTTTATTAACAACAATTCTAATCAAGTCAAAAAGTCCTCGTGCTACAAAATGCAATCAAGATATGCATGTATTTGTAACCCACTCAAAAGGCTTTGAAAGAGCATATGATTAACCTACACAAATGACAGGATAGTTAAAAATTAAGATTATAAGGGAACTCCTATACTTTTTGCTCAATTTTTTATAAACCTGAAACTGATCTAAAAAATTAAAGTCTGTCATTTAAAAAAATAAAGATAGAGTATATTGTACTTCAATTAAATGTTTTTAAGATTAAGGAAAAGTCATTGTCAACACCTTACTGCCTGCCATTGTCACAGATGGCTTCCATTATCTTACGGACAATCCAGTCCAATACTCTATCTACCTCAACTTTAGAGTCCTTCAACTCAGCTTTGATGGCTCCTGATCCCCCATATTTTTGTTATCACCTAGTTCTAAATTTTTAAATTCCAGTTGTTCTCTGACCATCTCTTCCTGTCCTTCCAGACCCACCATTTCCTATTAAACTTGCATTAAACTGCTATTTGAACCTTCCAAAGGCCTATATCCCATTGACCGTATCAATTTTCCCAATTTACCCTGTTTAGCTAAGTATGCCATCACCCCATCAACTACCCTCTTGGGCATACCATAGATGCCTTGCTCCATTGTCCTGTTGAACTCTCCCAGTGACAGCTGAGCCCTTGATAAATCTGCCTGTTCTCCCCTTTCCTTATCCCAGTAGTTATCTCAGCTGAAGAAACTCATGACACTGTGTAGACTGCTTTCATTACAAATGGTCTCCAACCTCGATTATGCCCTCAACACAAGGCAGCTCTCCCGTTGTCCACTGCAGAGTCTATAAACCTTCTCCAGTTTCCTGAAGCCCTCTCTCTTATCTATTTCCCTCACACTCTTAGCAGGGAGCCTTTTTTGCCTCTGCAAAGAACTCAGAAGTTATTAAGTGTTACCTCTCCCAACTCCAGCCCTACACCACTCTGAGCACTTCCACATCCACACCCTCTCTTAACTTCTTCCTTCAGCTTCTACCTTCCTTTCCTTCCTTTGTGCCCTGAGCCCGACTCAGTACTACTACTTTAAGGAACTTGTTCCTTTAACTGTCTCCTTTAGCTAATTTCTACCACAGTCTCTCTTCTCAGCATAAAAACATTCTCAAATCTCTTCTATTTATAAAAACACAAAACCTCCCTTAAACCCGGACCCTTCTCCCCACCCGACTACTTTCGGTTCTCTTTTTTCCTTTTCCAAGCCAAGCTAAAGGAAAGAGTAATCTACTATATTTCCTTTCAAGCCATAATGCCCATCTCCAAAGCTAGACAAGGAGGATGCAAAAGTACCCAGGCTCGATAGTGTTTTATGCTGAATGACTCCCTTCGTGACATCATTCTCAAACTCTCCTAGGACTTCGTTCAAGCTACAGCTAGTAGACATGTCTCTGCCTCAAAGACAATGTTTATAGTGTCTTCATGTGATTTTTTTTTTCCATTCTAATGCCATTGCCAGGACATCTGGAAATGAAGTATGTACAGTTCAGATTAAGATGGACCTGAACTCCTAGTTACCCGCCAAGCTGTGCTTCTGGCTTACCTCGGTTTGGGAATCACAGAGATGTTTCCTTGAAACCATTGAACTCACAGCTTTTTATTTCTACTAAGCTATCTCTGATTATCTTCCCTTTGACTTTGAAATGATTCCCTTCTGAATTCATCCTCTGCTTAATACTCAGGTGGCATTCAGAATCTACAGGAGCTTACCTCTACAGTGACAGGCTTTTCTCTGTGTAGTTTGGGTTGAACACTACCCAAGTTTATTTCCATAACTACTCCTTGATCCTAAGATTGCATTGGTAGGAGACAGCCAGGATGAGCATGTGGTCAGATATATAAATGTCAAATCACTATGTTGTACACCTGAAACTAATATAATATCAATATGCCAATTATACTGTAATAAAAAAATGAAGGAAAGATTACCATGTAAATCAAGACATCGATTGAGCATACGTTCTAATTTAAGAGATATTTAAATGTGGAAAACAGGGCTGCTTTTTTGGACTATAGGAAATACAGTATTTTTTGACTACTTACTATGCAAGACACGGCGCTAAGATATAAAGAGATACAGAGATGGTCACATATGGTATCTGCCCAAGGGAACTTCCCTACTGAGTAGGGAGACAGAAGTCACACACAATGCAAATGCAAACCAAGTGTTCCAGCAGAGTTATTAAGACTACCATTTTTGGAAGTTTAATTCTGAGTTCAAATCCTTGCCCAGTTTCCTCATCTATAAAGTGAAAATAATGATGCCTGTTTTGCAGGATTTCTGAAAAGAAGAAATGAGATGGTAAATGTAGAGTTTAGCGTGGTCGAAGCACATTGGAAGTTCTTGGTGACGTCAGTGTGAGTTTGACTATTAGATCTATGGATTTAAAGGAGGAAGAGATCACATATGCTTGGGAGACTCAAGAAAGATTTCATTCTGTAGGTGGCCTTTATGAAAAGCCTTGCATGATATTTCTTTAGGGCAAGGATGCATGATATTTCTTTAGAGCAAGGTGGAAGAGCTTTATCTCTCTACAATCCTGGCATAGGAACCCTGAACCTGCCAGTATAACCACCTTAAAGGTCCTGAGCAGAGATGAAACGTTGTACATGTTAAAATTTATGATACTTAATCAGGATTGTACCTGGTCGATTCATTTATTCAACAAATTCCTATTTATACCTTCGATTTGAAACAGGCAATACTTGTTGAGGTGCTATAATATTCATAATAGTCAAAAAAGCAAGCAAAGGATATTCTGAATAAGTGTTTTTATAAAATAATTTCAAAAGAGCATACTTATTATTAATGGCAGGCAGGGTATTATGTACTTCTTGGCTTGTCATCCTGTCTATGGAGTACATATTGTAAAGGAACAAAAGCGGGAAATTAAATTTTACATGAACGTCGAGTGTTCCTTCCTTATAGTTTTATAAAGTAGAATTGTGGCAAGATTGTCCCCTGTTAATGCCAGGAAAAATTAAAAAATAAATCTTTTTTGAAAATGTCTTTTAGATAAACAAGTAAAACCTGTTAAAGTGGTTTGCAGTCATTACACATAGGTCACTTCCTATCAAAACAAACTCAGTGGATAAGTCTGAATTATTTGGTTATGTCGGTATTTTATTTTATCAAGTCTTGCTTGGCATGAAATTAAATATATAAAGTTTGTATCGGAGCAAAATAAATATCAGTATTATTATTAATTAAGCCATTGTTGGCAGACTCAAATAATTTTGCTATAAAAGAGTTTTTATTTTACCTATGTTGATCTTAAGGTGCAAACTTATGGCACAAAAATGAACAAGTGATTTTTTTAAATCTTGTCCTATAAATATAGAAGCAATTTTTGTATCAGATGTCTGTTTTAATAATTTCCTTCAAGATACTTATCTGAAAAAACACAATTGAGATCATATCATTAAGATTTATGTATTCTACATAAAAATGATCTAAGAAGTTCTAATATTCATTAGCATTCTACATCTCAGTCTCATTCCCAAGGGGTTTATTATAGGACTTTGTTTGAGACTATAATTATTGTCTGGGTTTTAGTTATATCACTAACAATTAAAATTTGATATAACATTTTGGACTCTAGTCATCTAGAACATTTCTAGTATCTCTTGCGGATGTGATGTTTAGAGTACTCTAAACTGATTTTAGAGGTAGAGCTTATCATTATCTGGAGAGGCCCTACAACTTTCTCCTTCCCCCACTCCCTCATCTTTATTAAGCTGAAGTCCCATCTAGAGCCATTCTTCAGTTCCTTGGAAACCTTTGTCAGGTGTATTAATCAGCTTTTGCTGTGTGTACCAAAAATTCTCAGTGGTTCGTAATAACAGAACATTTACATCTTGCCTGTGAGTTGACTGGATGGCTGTGGCAGCCCTGTTCTTAGCTGTGGGTCAGGTTCAGGTATGTTCCATGAGTCTTTCATTCTGGGACTCAGGTTGAAAGAACAGTGGCTCGTAGGCCAAACTTTTCTTAATGTAGAGTGTGGGAACACAAAAGACTGAGAAGTCAAGTCAAATAGTGCAAGCACATTCAAAGCTTCTGCTCACATTCATTGGCCAAAATAACTCATATGGCTAGCCCCCAACAGCAATGGAGAAGGTAGGACACTCTCCATATAGGTGAGGAAAGGAAGACAGAGAGTATTTGCTGAATGGTACCCCCACTCAACATACCATAATAGATCAAAGACAGATAATAAAAATAAACAGTCTATTGCAGAAGGGGAAGCAGTCACTGGTCTGCAGCAATTCTGAAATCTTCCTGGGCTCAACTATTGCCAGGTCCTCAAGCTGGAGGTAGGGAATGTTCCTTGATTTGACTCCAGTTCCGTTCCTTGGGAATAGCTTTCCTTACCACTGTTCTTATGACTCTTGGCTCCACCTTCTGAGAGATAATTTTCCATGATCCTTCTTGGCCACATCCAAAGGAGAATATGCTCTTCCTGGAAGCTGTGCAGCTTCTTCGTCCCACTATCTGCCTGCAGAATATTGGGACCCTAAGGTTTTCTTTTTTAATAAAATTTTAATTGAGAATACTTTTACATTTTCACAAAAGTTGCTAAGATAGTACAGAGTTTTCCCATATACCCAATATCTAGTTTCTCCTATTATTAACATCTTACATCAGTATGGTACATTTGTCACAAGTAATGAACTAATACTGATACATTATTATTATCTTAAGATCTTTTTTTATGGCTCAAACAGTCACAATCTCATTTAGAAAAAAAAGTCACGGTCTCTTTTAATCCAGACCAAGGTGCTTTGGAATTTAAATTTCTCTCAAAAACTTTTTAAAATTTTTTTGTGTGATTCAATTAGCTATGTGAGATGAGAGCTGTATCCACAATAATTTTCAAGTCATGCCTCCCTCTCTCTAAACTTAATTACAAATAGTTTGGGCATATCAGTCTTTGTGGAACCTAGTCCTTCTCTTTTTCCTGTGAGCCATTTTGTCCAGATTAAAAAATATACTGGGTGCCACCTTAATCTATTCAAAGGTTTACAAAAGAGTATGATGGTGATTTTTATTTGATCTTGGTCATGAGACTGGATCTTATTTAGCATCTTAACCAGCCTTTGCAGCCTTAAGCATTTCTCAAAATTTTCTTTTTCTATTTGGAGATGAGAAACAGTTCTATTTTTCAAATTTGCAAGTCTTAGAATTTCTGGAGTCACTCTTTATTCTTTCATCTCTGCCTGCAAGCAGGCCAATCTTTTGGGGGGGCGGCTGGGGGATCTCCATTTAGGCCAATTCTTTCTTGAAAGACCTTAACGAAGGCAGCAGCCAACTTATGCTGATAATAGTCTGTGTTGAAATCTCTTCACCAAAACCACATGTTCATAAGGTATATTTTTTGACTTCAAGTTATCACAGGTGACAGTTTTATCAAATATTTGCTATTAGATCACGGGTCTGAGGTTGCCTGCAATGGCTCTGCTCCAGCCTGCAGGTGGTTCAGATTTGCTTCTCTGCTCTCAGTCAGCACCCAGGGCGCTTTTCATGGCAGAGGGCGGCAATGCAAAAGGCCAAGCCAAATCACACAAGCATGTTTTAAGCTACTGCTCACATTTTATTGGCCAAAGCTTGTCACACAATCAGACCTAGTCAACGGAGGAAGGAAAGAGAGCAGATACTTACGTGACAATACAATCTACCTCACCAGACAAAGGTCTGGCTTTAATTATTTGTCATTCAGGTGGTCACTAAAATGAAGGGGAGCAGAAAAGGGAGGGATGTAAATATATTTAGGGAAAACATTTTTTTTTAATATGCTGCTACTGAAAATTCTAATCCTTTATTTCATCTCCCTTGGATGTAAATATATTTAGGGAAAACATTTTTTTTTAATATGCTGCTACTGAAAATTCTAATCCTTTATTTCATCTCCCTTAAATAGCTCCTTTCCATAAAAGACCAGCTGGGAACACACTGCCAATACTTAATTTCTGAGGGGAGTGCAGACTCCTGAGCATCGCTCCTGGATGCTCCTCAGCGCTCCCTAAGGGCCGCTGTCTTACTTTTCACTAGCTCTCTTCAGTTCCAAATGACGCAGAGATTCCTCTTTCCGGCCCTGCTATCTCTGCCACAGATGACAGTTCTCTTTTACCAGCCTTTTCTAAGGGGGAGATCCTTCTGCCTTTTAAAGAATTTACAATGTCCTGATACGTCTCCACATTCTTTTCTGACCTTGGGCAAGAGGGGAACTGAAGGCAGAGTTGCTCTGGCATGGTCCTAACCGTCCCATCCCATTCCTCACTGTCAAAGTCAAAGGTCCTAGCACCCTAGATGTACCTTCGCAGCTGCTCCTCCTGGGGTATCGGACAACAGGTCCTAGCCACACTTCCAGTCCCTACATTTTTCTTGGCGTCCTCCTTTCCTCCTCCCCACTGGCTCTAGTTCATTCAGTCCGTCATCTCTAGCTTGGCTTCCTGCACCAACCTTCGAGCATGGCTCTCCCTCCAGCCTGCCCACCTCTCAACCACTCTCTCCGTTCGGAATGATCTAGAGCGATCTTTCTAGGGTGAAAATGTGATCTTGTGGCTCTCTTTACTTAAATCTTTCAATGTTTTTACATTTTGTCTTTAGTAACTAAAAGGTGCTTTTCCATGCATGCCCCTTTTTGCTCCAAAATATTCAGCTTTAGTAAAGGGTCAAGCTTCCTGTACCCATTCAGACTTCCACACCTCCAGGCCCCTGGACACAAGTGAAATGGCCCTGGCCATCCTGCTGGACAGGACTACTGGGCAGCAGAGTAGGCCCGAAAGCCTAGCCCCACAAGCTTGCCCCCACCCCCAGCTGGCACCTCCCACACCACCCCTGACCTCCCCAAAGGGAGACATGACCACTGACAGAAATGTAATCAAATGGCCGGACACATGACATTAGCTCCACAAATTGTGGAACTTAAGTCCTGCACCCACTTGATCCTGTCTCTGTGGGATCGGAAGTAAAGAAAGAGCTGCTGGAAAGTCAATGGAGAAGGGAAAAAAAATTTTAACACTCAGGAAATTTGAAATAATTCTCTTTTCTAGGGTTTCAGAAACTGTAAGAAAACAATTCCTGTCTGAGGTAGGAGTGGACGACCTCAGGAGGTACCTCCTTAAGATCCTCTGGCAACGGTCCGGGGAGGTGGACCCCTTCAGCACTCCTCCTGTTTCTCATGTACGGGCAGAGCCGCAGGGACCCCGGCATGGTCACAAAGTTGGTGGCGCTGCCAGGAATACCATGAAAAGTCACGTGTACTCATGAACAGATCCCTCTTTCTTGGACAAAATCACTGCTCTCTTTTGAAATGATTTTAATCAGGGTGTTTTTGTTGTTGTTGTTGTTGTTTTCAAGTAACAAACATATCAAATTTACTCAAGCAAAACAGTGTAGTTATTGTAAGATTCTGGGCTATCTCATAAAACTCAAGGCCAAGAAAGTAGGCCTTATGAGTAACTGAAATGAGGAATTGGCTACTATACTAAAAATTGAATCCAAATCTGAGCAGTATGTGTTACCGTTGATGTTTTCATATAATTATTAACACTATTGGCCCAGGAGACCAGATGCTGGACTTGTCAAATACCAGCTGTATTCACCACCTCTTTCTCCCTGAAACTGACCCTCCTACCACTTTCCTTGCAGGAAGCCAGCATGTAATTTTTCCTGCACATGGCAGCCCCTGGAGGAATCAGATGAGGGCATATGATCCAATGGCAGTTTATCCTTTGCTGGCCAAAAACCCGTGAGGTGGATTAGTGCAAAGGTGTCACCCCAATAGTATCAATGGTAGTTAGCCAAGCCAGTTATTTTGGATTGGGAAATATGGAAAGATTGGCCAGTGAGTAATAAAGGTAAATAGAACTAATTTACAGAGAGATACAGATGCCAAAGCTAAGAGCCCATGCTGGCTCACATTGCTGGAGACAGTCATAGTCATTGGCTTCTAGAAGTGTCTTTCCCAGTTCTAGTTTATAGGTACCTGTATTAGTTTTCTGGGGGCTCCTATAACAATGTACTGCAGACTAAGTGGCTTAACAACAGAAATTTATTTTCTCACAGTTCTGGAGGCTAGAAGTCTGATATCAAGGTGTTGGCAGGGTTGGTTTCTCCTTGGCTCATAGATGGCCATCTCTCCCTGTGTCCTCACAGTGTCTTCCCCCTGTGCGTGTCTGTGTCCTAATCTCCTCTTTTTATAAGGATACTAGTCAGATTGGATTAGGTCCCATGCTAATAACCTCATTTTAATTGTCTCTTTAAAGACCCTATCTCCAAATACAATCACATTTGAGGTATTGAGGGTTACTCTCTTTTTTTTTAAGTGACTTGTGTGAGTCTATGCAATCAAAAGAGCCTAACAAACTGTATTAAGGACTCTCTGTTATAAGTGGCAGAATACCTAATTCAAATGGCCTTTAGGAAAAAAGGGAATTTGTTGGTTTAAATAACTGAAAAGTCAGGAGTATCACTATCTTTAGACATGTCAGAGTTCAGAACTCAAATAAGGTCATTTTATCTGTCAGGGTCTGGCAGAAAATAGATGGCTCCATATAACTGTTGGGTTTTTTTGGTTTTTTTTTGGTTTTTTGGTTTTTTTGTTTTTGTTTTTGTTTTTGTTTACAAAAGGAGTACTTACAATGATGAGGGCAGAGTTTAGGAAGATTACAAGACATATTGAAGTAACACAGCAGGTAATTGTGGGACATTGTTATCATCTCTAGACAAGAAGGAGCAAAGCAAGAGTGGTTACTGGAACCCGAAGACAGAGAGTTGTATGGAAGGGTCCCCTGACAGGAGCTATAACCTTTAGTAAAGAGACAATCAGCCTGAGGAGACCCAACAGAAAGGGACTGGAAAATAAATTATCTTATGTGACTGACCACATTAGTTAGTACTCCCACCCGGAAGCCAGAGGAGACAACAGGTTGATAGAGTCCATTTAGTCAGCTAGTAACGAGGAAGAGAGAGAAGATCTGGGGGCAAGTTGAATATACCGAGAACCACCGTCAAGATTTGGTCTCACTCACCATCTTCTGTGTTGGGGTCTTTCTAAGCAGAGTCTCAGCTCATCACTCTTACAGCTTGGTAACCTGTGGGAAGAGAGCTTCTCTTAGCTAGGTTTTTCCAACAAAAACCCAGAATTTAGTCTCGTTGGCCTGGCTTATATCACCATACCATCTCTGAATTAATCACTGTGGCCAAAGGACAGCTGAGGAAGTCATGACCACCGAATATCCTTGGAGCTAGGAGGGTGGGGTTAGCCCCATAGAAACACATAGTGTAGAGTTGGGAACAGTGGCTCCCCAAGGGAAAATTCAGGTGTCGTTAACAGAGCAAGGGTGGGTACATAGAGGCTGGATGGGCAAAAACAGCACATGTACAGTACATTACCCAGACTATTCAGAGTCCAGTCTTTGGTAAATATGTAATAGCTGATTGCATTAATTGAGCACAATATGTTTCGAGAATTATTCATGACACATATTCGGATCTCAATAAACAGTTGCAAAAATTTCTTGGAATATAAATGTTAATCCATAGACAGAATTATTTTACAATTGACTGAGATGTTTCTGAATCTAGAGGATATTTTTCCACTTCCGGTCTTTATAGTGATCCTTATGAATGTTGACTTATGATTATTAACTTCTTGTTTGTAGAAATCTATATTTACACCCCAAACACTGCCCCTTTCAGTGTACTGAATTATTTTATAAACCCTGTTTATTTGCTTTCATTAGACCACAGTCTTGAGAATTTCTGGCTTGTTTACACACATCACCAAATATTTTTTTAGACTCGTTTAGAAAAAGATCATTATGAAAGAGGTAATAAACTAAAGTAAGATTAGCGAACAATTTAAATTTAACTGTTAATAAGGCTTCTTTGTTTCTGCCCGCTACAGATGACTATCAATGTTGCTAAGAGCTGTTTACTAAACTGATAGAAATGAATATTGCCTTTAAAAAGTCAAGCTGCCTTTATCTGATTTCAAATGTGAGCTTGTAAAATTAATGCTTCTGATGTTTGCTTGCCATTCAAGCATAACTTTTCTTCTACCCACACCTACTGGTTTTTTTGTTCAGCTCCAGCAAGTTTTTGGCAGTAGTTCTGTCGATGGCGCTTTGGTCAAGAAGCCCTGACAGTAAATCTTAAACAACATTTTGCAGGGAGTAGGGGTCAGATTGGGCTGACATTGCAAATCAAAGAATTTCCAACGTATAAGAATCATCATTTTTAAGGTTTTAATGTCATTGAAAGTTTCAAATAGAGAAACGTCCCCTTTATGTCTCCCATGTTCTGGAGAGAGAGGATTTCTTTGATTTATTTCTTAAATATTTATGCAGTGGACAAGAGAAGCAGAGACCCCCACCTTAATGGGTCTTAAGCTCCTGTGAGGGGTTCCCAGATACATGGATGCTGGGGATCATCATGGTGTCTGCAGGCATGCATGTGTAAGTGCATGCAGTGTAGTGCACCTTCTGTCCATTCATCCTTGCACAGAACATGCCAGGGAGAATAGGAGAGAAAGCCTGGAATTATGAAGCATCTACTCCTCCGTTATCAGTGCCAACAAAGGCAAGCAGCAATGTAATCAGCTCCCCAAATCTCACCCATTCACTTTTGGAATACATGACACACAGCAAGAGTAGATTTAGCTTCATTCTCATCTCTTACATAGATATTCCCATCTGTGGAAACCCTGCCTCTTTTATTAAGCCTTTCTGATTATTCCAGCTCAGAATGTTCTTATTGTCTCCTTTTGGTCAACTTCTGTAGTACTTAGACTTAAATATATTGTCTTTCATAGTAGTATCTGATTTTTAGATACCTCCCTATGCTCCTTGAGGGTGGGAACCAGATTTAATGCTTTTTTTTATATCCCCCACGGCCTGTATTTTGGGGTAGAGCAGAAGCTCTATAACTACTGACAAAAATAACAGGAACGCTTTGCTCAGGTTAATATTAAACTTAGTTTGCATTCTCACCCAGTCATTATGGAGCCATTTGTGTAGGGACAGCCTTGAACGTACCAGTAATGAAATAGATCTTATCTGGTAGCTGGAGGAAGTAGACCAAGCCAAATAAAAATCTAATAAATTGGGTCAAAACTGACCCAGAGAACATCAGAACTGGAAGAGTTTATACAAACATCATTTGGTGCACAGCCTCTTAATTTCATATAAAAGAAACCAGGGCTTTTAGGGGTTATGACTTAACCAGGGTCACATTGGGAGTCAACTAGATGTAGACTCAACTTTGTGTTTGCCAAGTCATCATAAATCATTTTTCAAACCCTCTTTATTGTTCCTGGCATTGTGTCAGGTGCTTTCCATATGGTAATACTCTTCTTCATTTAATCTTCACAACCCTTCTGATCTGGGAAACAGAATAAGTAGGAGACATAATATTAAGAGATGCGTTGCTATTTATTGTGGGGGCTTATTAGCAAAGACCAAAATTTGTAGGGAAGGGTAGGCTGAGATTCAGAACACAGAGCGAAGCTGCTGTCCACAGGTAGAACTGCTTCTTCAGGGAAGCCTCGGCCCTACTTTTAAGCCCTTTCAACTGGTTGAATCAGGCCTACCCAGATTATCCAGTCAACTCACCTAAAGTCTACTGATTATAGATTGTCATCACATCTGCAAAACACCTTCACAGCAACACCTAGAATGGTATCTGATTGAATATATGGGGAACTGTAGTCTAGACACTTACACACTAAACTGACCATCCCAGGTACTGTTATGCTTAACTAGTTCCCCAAGTCACAGGGCTGCAAAGCCGGGACCCCAGGCCCATGCTACCTGTCTCCATGGTCTGTATCTGAGTCATGCAGTTTGTAGTCTCTGTGTGCAAACTTGAATGATTTCTCATACTGCTCTGAGCCCCAGAGTCTTCCCCTTTTGAAATACAGAAAATCGCATCTGTGGCACAGGGTTGATATGTGAATTAAATGAGAAAAAGTGAGTTATTAGCACCTAAGAAGAGCCAACAAACGTTAGTTTCCTTTCCTTCCCTTTTACAGTACATCACACTCATAATCACAATCACACACGTGTGAATTGTGCTCCCAGTTCATACCAAAATTAATGTCACAGGATGGGTCCTGGCTCAGGTATGGGTTTCTTTCTGAAATATTACATAAATATTGCAATTTCAAGGAGTAGCAAAGCTGTAACTTTCTCCGTGAATCCTTGGGTGTTCTTTCTGATTCACCCCATTTCCCTTTCCTGCTTTGACTCCTATCTGCTGGAAGATTGGTTTACTTTCTTAGCCAGATAAAAGAGGACAAATTGGCTGATTCTGGCTCTTGCTTTTTTAAATTTACTTCTCCCTCATCAGAATTCAGATCTCTTTTCTAAGAAAGAAGTGTTTCTGCTTTCATGCAGTAAATGTAAGAAATGATCTTGTGTGTTGACACTTTGTGAGCATGTTCCCAAATGTCACTTCCTACTACTTCCAAGAACATTGAAGGTTGTCTGCAAGGACAAGAGGATTTGATATGTAGGAATTCTTTGTCTTCCTTAACTTGGGTAAGGCAAAATGGAGTTGATTACCCCTGCTATGCTCTTGAGATAAGGGCAATCGCAACCAATAACCAAGTGGTACCACCTGATATTTTTCAGTTTACCTTTTATGCCCATACCAGAAATCAACAATTTTAGAAGATATTCATGGCCTTGACATTAACTTCAAATGAAAACATTTCTTCTCGTTGGAAAGTCATAACTGCATGTTTTTCTGTACTACCAACCTGTACTTCCTAATTGGGAAGTAGATATTTATTGAATGCCTCGCTTGCCTCACCCTTCCATCCCTGAATTCATCTGATAGGCTCTCTTTACCTCATCTAGGTGCGGCTAGGGGAAAAGTATACTATGAGTCTCAAATATACTAGGTGTCTTCAACATGTGGTCCTACCCACATGAGCCCTTTGTGCCATTTATTTTATTACCCTCCCCCATTCTCTGCTATCACTATTCCAAAGATCTCCCTAGGTCCTCCTACTCAATTTCTGCCTCTCTACCATACTCTCAGCATATGATCTTGCCAACTCCCTTGCACATAATTTGAAGGCTAGCAGACAGAAACTCCTACAACTTCCTGATTGACCACCTCTTGCTTTCCTACTAAAACCTTCCTGTATCAGCCATGTTCCTTACTTTCCTTCCCTCTCAGAAAAAAAAAGGATATTCTTTCTCTTATTCCAGGTAAGTCCCTCCATTTATCCTCCTCTGCCCAAAAATTCTCTGTTATTTCCTTTCTTGAATTTTAGACTTTTTTCTATAGGATCCTATCCAACAGCCTTTAAAGAGGTACAAGTGTTGCTTAGAAAGAAGGAAGGAAAGAAGGGAGTGAAGGAGGGAGGAAGGGAGGGAAGGAAAGGAAAGGAAGGAGGGAAGGAGGAAAAGAAAGTAAGGGAAGGGAAGGGACGGGACGGGACGGGAAGGGAGGGACAGGAAGGGAAGAGAAGGAGGGACAAACCCCTCTAGCTGTTATTCTGTCTCCTCTCCTCAGACAGGCTTCTCAGGACAGTTGTCCTCATGTCTTCAGGGGCTCAGCTTTCACTCTCTATGAACACACTGCAATTTGCCTTTTGCTCCCACCGCTAAAGATGCTTTTGCTAAATTTCCAGTAATCTCCCAATTACCAAATCCAATGGATACTTTTCATTTCTTATCAGACTTGATGATTATGGGGCATTTGATGCTGTCTTCTTGAAAAAACGCTTCCTGATTTCCAGGACATCCACGCACACCTGGTTCTCTTTCACCTCCTGACAGATTCTCATCAGGATCCTTCACTGACTTTCTCCTTCAACCCGCTTCTAAGCCTCTGTCTTTACTCTTGTTCTCTTCTTACTCTGTACTTTCTTCCAATAATGTCCAGGCCTTACCAGGACTTTAATGGCTCCTTTCTCCCCGTGTCAGACATCACTAGAACCTACCTAAGTTGCTACAGCAGTTCCCTGCAGCCCAGAGAACATCTCTAGGCAACACCTTTCACTCACTGCTTAGAACACTTTTCTCTTGTTTTATCTCCCTCTTATTCCCTGGAACGAAGATCAGTACTTTCTGAGAACCCTCTTTGCATGCATGACTTATTTAGATGATCGGCCAGGCTTTCGAAGCTACTGTAACAAGAACAAAATTATTAATGCATGACTCTTTCAACCTTTCCCATCCTCCAGGCTTCTAAAAGGATCCTGACTTTGCAGGTTTCATTTCTTCTCTTCCTCTACCCTTTAGAGAAGCCTCTTCCTGCCTTGCCAGACACATCTTTGGAGATTTTATAATGTAGAATAAGGAGGAAGTGGGAGGGAGATAGGACAGGAGATGGTGGGGCTAGGAGTCGGGGGAGGCTTTTCAGGACGTGGAGGGCTGGAAGAGAGAGAAATCAATGAGAAAGAGAAGGAGGTCTTAAGAAGTATTTTAATTGTCTATGTGTTCATTCAAAATGGTAAAGCAATGCAAACAAATAAAATAACACATAATTTTGGTAGTATTTTTCGGTTTATGGTGGGCTTTCTTTGATGACGATTCTGCTCTAAGGTAGACCACGGGGTTTCCCAAGCATACCACTCTTTTCCCCAAGACTCCAGATGGAACCACCGTGGATTCCCCCTTGGATACCACTCTGACAGCAGAGGCTTCCCCTTTTGCCTCGAGGCCAGCCTAAGTGGGAGGAAAGATCCGAGCGCTCTTCTGGTCTCATGTATGAGGCTCTGGGTTCCGAACCAGAATCTCCAGGTCAGTTCTCTCTCCTGAGCTCCAGACCTGTCTGTTGAACTGCTTGCAAGACATTTCATCTAGATGTTTCACAGAACCCTCACATTCAACATATCCCAAACTTATCTCTTTATCATCCCTCCTTCTTAATGTTCTTTCTCTTATATTTCTCACTAAACGTTAAGTTTCTCTTATGTTTCTACATCAACCTCAGCTGAGTCACTTAATATGGAAGCCTGGTTGTCATCCTTCCCTTTGCTAAGCCTTCTCATCCAGATGGTCACCAATTCTCCCTATTTCTTAAATATATTGACATGCTGATCCTCTGATGTTTCCTGAACTCTTGAAGTATCTAATTTTCATGTCATGCCATTGAGCATCCTATTGTCTTTCGTGTCTTTCCATTCCCCACCTGTGCTTGTCTGTTAAACATTAAATGGCACTTAAACTTCATCTCTTCTTAGAAACCTTCCTCGATTGGCCCAAGTGGACCTGATTACTTTCTCCTTTGTACTACCTTGAGCTTACAGGTATCAAGGCATTTTTCACAATGTACTGCAATTATTTTATTTATTCAACTGTCTCTGGTCCTAGACAATGAAATCCTTGAGGGAAATCATTGTATCTTATTGTCGAATCTCTGGCACCCAGCATGGTGTCTAGTTTCTAGTAATTGCTCCACAAATAAGCATTTATTAATTACATGAACGAGTGAACAATAAAATTGTGAGGTTGTCAGGAATCCAAACAAAAGATAGGAAAGATGGGCTTCACAAAATTAAATAATTTGCCCAAAGTTACACAGCTGCTAAGTGAGGGACGAGGGTGTGAACCTGGGCTGTTCCTACAAAGCCCATACCTTTTTTCGCAACAGTCACACCACTTCTTAGCTGATCAAAGCTCTTCTTACACTTTAGACATTTATGTATAAACTTTGCTGATAGTGATAATGTTGTGTCTCCTTATGGTGACATTTTTAGGGCGTTTTCTTGGAGGTGTCTAAGGGATGCAAGAAGCATTTCAATTGTTCTGTTTTCATTGCATATTTTTATGCTCATATTTGAAGTTTCTCAGAAAATTTAAGCTCTTTTAGTTTTTTTTTAATTAAAAATTATTGGGGTGACAAAATTAAAAAATTCAAGCTTTTAAAGCCTTTTCTTCTACATTTATTTGATAAATCCTAGGAAGTGATATTGTTGGAAAGGTCAGAATTGGAATCCCTCAGCTCTACCTGTTGTTATTCATGGAAGGCCAGCCATCAATGGGCACCCTGAAGCAAAGGTAGGTAGAAGAGTTTATTTTAAAGAAAATTTAAGGGACACAGTAGAGCTCTATTTACTATACTCAGCAAGGACCTCCCTGTGGATTCCTCAGAAGCCAAGTGAGCAGCCACTGATGCCCAGCGAATCCTCTTCTGGATCCACTTCTGAATCTCCGTCCTGCCCATCTTCTGTTATTGCTGCCTGTGGCAGTGTGGCACGTGATGTCTGGACATAGTATCTCAGGAAAGAAAAAAGAAACGTTTGGCGGTCTACACTCTTTGTGGGGGAAAAAACAGTTGGTTCTCCCCTGTTGGATGGTAGAGAATATGTAAATCAAACCAATGGTGGTTTTTTCTTTTCTTTTTTTTCCTCACTCTTTCAGAATTTCTCTTTTATTTCATCTGATAAGAATGTGTCATAATATATGGTCATTTCTAGTCATTTAAAAAATTATACCACTTTCCTAAGTAGTTCAGGGCACTTACATTCTCTATAAGCAAAACACAGAGATGTGGCCGTGACCATGGATCAGAGTCATTGAATTTTAAAATAAGCAAGGAACTTATGGCTCCTTAAAAAACCTTCATTGCCAAATAGGCATTAATCTTTCCAACATCCAAGGAGACAGGTGAAAGTGTACACTTTGTCAACACCATTTTAATAAACTATTTTGGGGAGAGCAGTCAGCAGCTCACTGACAGATGGACTACTGAGGGAGGAAAGTAACGGAGATTCTTACTAATTTGTTCCACCAACATTTTCTAAGCACTTTCTAAGCATCAAGTACTGTACTATGTGTTAAAGAAACAGAGAATAAAAAAAAAATCTGGCCTCTTCTCTTAAGGCACTTACAGAATAGTTGGCCAATCATAGCAGTTATGTACTGAATGACGAAGGCACTGAGGCCATTGGAACACTCTGAGGGGCACCTTGTAGGATGGAGATGAAGGAAGACTGTCCAGAGGTGGCACCTGGGCTGGGTCTTGAGGATATATAGGAGATAAGCCAAGAAAAATATTAAAGCGTTGCTTCCTCTGCCTTTAATAAACAAAGGAGAGAAGACAGGCTCATTCAGGAGACAGAGAATGAGCCCCTTCCCTGGAAGCATTTACCCAGAAACCTCTTGCTCCCAACTGGGAACAGGCTTCCTAAGAATCCAGACAGGACAGGTCTTTACTCTCCACTAAGGCCAGCCATCATCAGCAGTTCAATAGCAGTGTTTCCCCCAAGCTAGGGAGAAACTACCCACATTGCATAGCTGTGCGATTGTGTACCCAGTGGGCAGGGACCAAGTACACAGTCTCTCCCAGCCAGTTGCTTCTGAAAATTGCTTGGTAAATCTTCGTATAGTGTTGACTCTTCTGAACTATTGCTTAATAGTAATTGTTTGACGCTCAATAAATATTTACGAATAATAATTACAATTAGGCTCCACAGTGAGGAAAAAACAAAGCAAAGAGAAATGGAGCAGAGAGGAAAAGTGAGGGTTCAGGAAGAATGTGAAAGAAGTAATCATTGATAGTAACTTATTGAGTACTTAAATCATCACAAATCTTGAGCTTAGCACTTATGTCTATTATCTCATTTACTATTTACAACGACCTACGACATACATTATTATTATCTCTGTTTAACAGATGAGGAGACTGAGGCTGAGGCTCGGAGAAGTTGAGTGACTCTCCTGAGGCCAGGGTGATGGTTCTGACTACAGACGGGGGTTCTTATCTGTTATATGTAACTTCTGGTAAGAGAGGGAGATGCCTCGGGTAGAAGCTTTAGTAACAGTTCTTATCTGAGCAAGAGCAGCAAGAGATGTTGCCCTATGTTTCGATAACTAAAGAATGAAGTTTAAATCTTGCTTGGGTAGCCTAAAAAAAAAACCTGTGGACCTAGCCACTGTTAGATGATCCACGCAATTTCTCTGGATATTCTGGATCACCATTGTCACCTCTCCTGTCCTGCCCTACCCGCTCCCCCACCTTGATTATCCTGATCTTTGAATATAATCCTTTATATCTATTTTAACCATCAACCTCCCATGAATGGCAAATGCATGTATACTTTTGGGGTGCTTTGGCTTAGCAGGAAAACCAAGGATTAGGATCTGGTGTCTAATATATGATATCATAACAAATGCCCACATGTTGGCTTAGGACTTCCCATTAGATATGAGAAAATTTATTTTTAATAGAATCATTCATGAATGAGTTGTGGGTGGCTTTAAAAACTTTAGTTCATCAATGTGCTTTGACTATCAGATTGTCAGAAGTCCACTAGAAGATCCGTTTAAAGATTAAATTTTAATGTGTTTGAAGAGCTCTGCTTTTGCTATACCTGACCTAGTCATGTACATTTATGATTCATTTTATGCATCTAGGAGGCAGATGTTCTGTCTTATTTAACCTGCAGATAAAATGTTGCTGAATAATCAGTAACATTTTTTAGAATAAGTTAATGAAGATCAAAATGGTAAATGAAAATAAAGAAAATGTACCCCCATGTCATAATGTTTATAAACATAAACTTAGCCTGTAGTTAAATGCAATAAGATTAAATACAATAGGCTACTTTCTTTCATAATTTCTTATGTGGGCCAACAATAATGGCTACTTAGTTGAACGAAAGTACTGATTAAGAATGTCATTTTAAGCATCAGATTTAAAAGTGCATATTTAAGTTACTACCATCAATCATTGATTCATTGAAATAATTACTGAGCCCCTGCCATATACCAGGCACCATTCCAGGGAGTAAGGATGCAGTAGTGAAGAAAACAAAAGTGTTCCCTCGTGGAGCTTACAAGTCTACTGGAAGGAGACCAAAATGGCCCCTCAAATACACGATGTGTCCAGGGTGGAGAAAATTAAGCGAGGCAAAAGACGAAGAGAGTAATGAGGTGGTGTTCTTTTAGATGGGGAATCAGGGAAAGGCCTTCATGCTGTGGTGACATTTGAGCAGAGACATGGAGGAAGCGAATACTAGAGTCATGCAGGAAACTGAGAGGACGACGTTCCAGAACACCGGAGCCATGTCGTAACTGAGAGAAGAATATTCCAGGCAAAGGGTAATAGCAAATACAAAGGCCCTGCAGTAAGAGGCTACTAGTGTGTTGGAGAGACATTGAGGAGGCCAGCGGGGAGATACTTAGAATTTAAATCCCAGTTGACCATGCATATATAAACTTTTTCATTTTTAATTTTCTAATAAACTGGCTAAATAGAAACATCTTTTTGTTTCACTCCTTACTAAAAGTCTGTTTCCTACTTGGGGTAAATAATACATTATCAACTTATTTTAATTTTTTGTCCTTTTGTTTATGTCTACTGTGTCAGGCACGTGTGGGCGCAGTTAGGCAAGTAACAGTGAACATCTCAGACATATTTCAGCCTTGATGAAGTGTGCACGGTTGAAGAACTTGCATTCTTTGAGATCTTCATTTTCATGATATGAAATGGGTAGACTTAGGGGCCAGGATTAGGACTCTAACTAGGAAGAGGGGTGGGGGAGTACAGAGAGGGAAGGTAAAGCCCAGAAGGTAGAGAAAATCAGGAAGGTCTTGCAGGCAGACAAGCTCAGACTCTGAGGAGAAAGAAGAGTTAAGGCAAGGAAACCTGGGGTCATGGAATCTGAGACTCCCCAGGCAAAGGCACGGGAAGGCAGGAATCCTAGTGAAACATTTCAGTCAGCTAGGAGAGACCTGTGTAAAAGGCAGCAGGTATCCATAGCAAGAAAGGAGCTGAAACAGCCTGTCTCTGCCAGTAGGACTCAAGGTTTGGCGCGGAGCATTTCCAAGCATTTTTGTCAAGTCCCAAAGGACAAGATCTCAATTTTTCTGTTGCGTCCAGGCCATGAGTTGAAAAGGTGAAGGCAAGAGTTTGACTGCATTGTTCACAACAGTCTGAGTTGACACATATTAGCTGAGTTGAATTGTCCACATCCTGACTACCTGAACTGGACTCAACTGCTTTCTAGCACAGTGTCCTCTGGGTCCCCGTGAATCTCCTAGCCAGCCATTGTCAGTTGTTGCTCATGTCTGCGCCCTCTCTCCTCCCCGATGCCCCTGAATAACAAGGATTATCATTGTAGAAAGTGCCAGAGCACAAAACAATAGCGGTTTTACTAAATCTCTGATATCAACTGAACTTTTTTTACATGTCTGCTTCTTCTAGAAGAAAATCCAGAAAACTTTAATTTTAATTCACATATGAATGATCAAGAATTTTTGTTGTTATTATTTATTCTTTGGGATCATCTTTCTATTGCCTTATTCATATTTTTAAAATAGGCACTCTTACTCTTTCTTCCCCATACATGGATACATATATATTACATCTTTCACATAAACAGTACATCATGTAACTCTACATATGATTATGCCTTATATACATTCATAACCATTCTTATCTATTAAATGAAAATAGCATTCAAAATATAAATCAAAGTAGAATGTGACTACTAGACTCTGGGCTTTATATAACACAATGTAAAAGAAATCTGATAGCTGACATTCATAAAATTAGGTGTTCAAGCCCTACTGCATGGTTCTTGGTTGCCATGGCAACCTAGTGTATAGATAAACTCTGAAAAGATGGAAAGAAGGCCAGATACTCACACTGACTTAACAAAACTATCTTATTATAAGGGCAATTTCATTTACCTTATTCTATCCCCTTCAACAAAAAGTTTTAATGAATATTTTAATTTTCTGGGTTCAGAAGTTTTTCTTATAATTTTTTTCTAAGTAAAAACATAATCCTACTCTATACAGAAAACTTGATGGACACATTTATTCTTTTTACCTCTTAAAATCGAATCCTCTAAACCTCATGCTGAATGACTGCATGCAATGGAGATCACTCTATCTCAACTCAAGTTTCAGACAGCATCAGCTCTGTAATAACAGGCATGCTCAGACCAAAATAGGCCTTGCCCTTCCTCCAACATACCTAGTACATTCCACCTTGTCATCTATGCCCAAGCCCTTCTTTTACCTAGCTGGCTAACTCAGCCATCATTTCTAACTTACTTTATCCTCTTCCACCTTCTACTATAGAAGCTGGAAATGCTAAATGTCCTCTTTCCTAACTTCCCTTGCAACTTGGGTCAATCATGTGTCACAGTTAAACACTTTGAATGTCGTCACATCTGTTGTACTGCTATTATGTTTTATTTCTAAAAAAATTAGAGTAATTAGTATAGAAATGTGGATTCAATAAAATGTCATTATGGGGGTTTCGAGCCAAAAGAAGAGTAGTGTTAGTTTCTAGTTTACTTGGCTAAATTAAAAGTTTTCATCTGAAAAACAGCACCGATTCTTGTGAAGTTGTTAAATATTTCCTTGATTGTTGAAAATGTTTCGATTTCTTCTCCCTCCCTCCCTCCCTCCTTCCCTCCCTTCCTTCCTATTTTCATTTCTCCTTCTTCAGTTTGCTGGAGAAACGAGGAGGGAGGTATGATAATTTTCTGACATCCTACAAGTAATGGAAAGGTTTAAGTCCTCTCCTGACAAATTTTGGTGACTTTACTTCATGACTAGACGCCACATTTTATTTAATTGATTAGTATGGGCTGACACCAATGTGCTATTAACTAGTAGACATAAAACTCAAGATTTTTTTTTTACTTGTATTTCAGCAGATATCATTACAGGGATGTTAAGGTTTGGGTTTTTTTTTCCCCCCCAGAATGTGCTTAGGGGGTTACCAAGTCAAATCGTCCAACCCACAAGTTGGTTGAACTTTAGTATACAAAGTAGTAGCTATAGATACTGAAAGGGTCACTTAGAAAGGCTATGTACACTTAAAGACACCTGTGATTAACACCAGAAGGAAAGAAGGGAAACCCATTGACCCTCAACACTATGAACAGTTTTACTTCTGGTTCCTAACAGTCAAGTGTAAACCAATGTCAAAGTAAAATGTCTCTGAACAAAAGAGTTATAATGTAGCAATGGCTGCAGTGGTCACATCAAGCTCTCCCTTTGGATAGGCAGATGATGTTTGATGCCTTTGCACATTTGACCAATTTGGTGTAATAATCAATACTTTTCTAAATGTTCTTTAAAAATAGCATTCTTTAAAAATAGCATTCTCTGAAAGATTTCAACCCTGGCATTTACGAGGCACATCGGTTTCTGAAAGGAAACATGGTTGCATTTGCTGCACGACACTCGTCATGTGTTCGAGCGTGGGACAGTCTGGGACTCTGTGTTTTATATGTGCGCTTTTAAAGCCAAACTCCAATCCCAATGTGACCATTTTTACAACCAACAAATGAAGAAGCATGAGCAGAAAGAAGGAATGGGAAGAAGGAAAGAGCAGCTGGAGGAATGTAAAGTGGGAGAGAAGGGCACGAAACGGGTCAAATGCCCATTCCTTCCCACTGGTCCGGTTCTTCCAACAATTCGAACATACACAGGCCCTGTGCCACACTCAAGTGTATGTGGGGGTCTGGGCGTGGGAGCGTGGGGTGTTCACAGAAGGTGTGACCCCTTCCCTTTAGGTGGGGGAGGCTGACACAGATAAAGAAGCCTGCCTTGGTCAATGTTTAACTCGCTCTCTGATAGTAACAGAACGGGCGAAGATGGGGGCAAGGACATTCTGACGGAGATGGTGAGATCTGAGCAGGGTCTTGAATGATGAGTAGCATCATGACAGACAGAGATGCACGGAAAGGAGTCAGCCAGATGTGGCAGTGTGGGTCATTCCCGCGGAATGGCAAATGAACTAGCACTCTCGGACCACAATTTACATGGGAGCAATGACGATCGAAGGGGAAAGCCAGGCATGGGTTAGACACAGGCTGAGAATTTCACCCTTTTTGTCTGCCTGGAAGTTGGTCAGTAAGGTCTCTGCCACAGCAGTGGGAAGGAGAATAATGTGAGCAAAGGTCACAGCTTCTGGGTAAAGCCCAGCCCTGTCCTTTCTCCACAGTCTCAACCTGAGCCCCTCTTGTGGCAAATAGTACCGAATGCACCTTCACCCACTTCCTCTCTCTATCTTCATCTCTGCTTCCACGTTCTTCCTGCAGTAGACACCTATTCTCTTTTTCTGCCCAGGACCCTTGCCTTTTTCTGGGGTTGGTACCCTTTCCTGGGGAGCTCTTCCTCCTTCTACTCCACACATGTGAATCTCCTGGGGTTCACCAGTCCCAGCACTCCAAAGCCCTGAGCACAGCCAGTTTGTTAGCAGTCAGTGTGGTATAAGACTCAAACCAGTCCTGAAATTTGTCACACTGGACGTAGGCAAAGAGATTTAGTCTCTCTTTGGCATTGAAGGTACAAGGTAGAAGCTGCTCATAGATGAAACTGGTTTAAGAGAAGAAGCAGAGATGAGAATCCAAGATGGCCATGCTTAAGTCCCCAGTTAAGTGTTCCTGAGGTTCAAATGAACTCGTGTACTTGCCACGGAGACTTCCAATAAATCTTTTTCGTTTTTAGTTAGGATAGGGTTTGTCACTTGTAACCACAAGGTTCTTAACTAAAAAGATGTCTGTGCTGGTTATTTCCCATGTGCTGAGAAGTCCCTCTATCCCTGTGCCCACCCTGCTCTGTGTCCCAAAGACTGACTGTGTGGATTGCATCCAGGTGCTCCCTTGCCATCCTGCTTCTGGTTGGGTTTGGCCAGTGGGAGTTACGAGCAGGAGATGGAGGGAGGAGAGTGAAGCTGGGTATTTGTTTCTCTGGTTTGGTTCTAACCAGGCCCCTACGGTTTGCCTGCAAGCCTCTCGGGAACGTGCAGCTCCTGTCAGGGCCCTGTCCCAGTACCTCTCCCAGCTTCGGTAACTGTTCCCTTCCCCTGTCCCCTCCACAGAAGTGTAGCAATGGCTCCCGGTTTTGACTAGCCTAAAGTAAGCCACATCCTTATTGCTTTCTCTAAATCCTGCCTACAACTTTGCAAAGAGTCCTTTTCTTAAAATCGTCTCAATTACTCAGAGAGTCTTTTTCTCTAGGGTTCTGACTGCTACAAGAAGCCAGGTGACTGGTGGGGTTGTGAATCTTTCCTAAGCCAGGACTCTTGAGATCTAAATCATAAACAAACTGCTAAACATCCTGGATTGTTCAGTTTTGAAATGAGAGTTCTTAATCTACCATTATCAACTGACTTTAGCCTATAGGAGGCCTACCTTAGCCCAGGGTCAGCAAATCCAGGCCGAGGTTCATGCATTCCTCTTTTCTATACCCTCTATAGATTCACTAGTGAGAGTCGATCAATCACAGCTCTGTCCACTGGGCCCAGGCACAGTAGTCAGCACCAGTCCACTACGGGCCTTTCCAGCATTAACCCCAAAGCAGAACCAGTCTGTCAGTCCTGTGCCTTGTCCTGACATCTGCCCTGCCCAGGACATGTCCTCACGACATAGGGACAGCCAAGAATCCCAATGCCATACTTCCAACTAGAATCCTTAAGCTAGAGCCCTACGGGGGTCCAATCTTGATTTTCTGGGAGCAATTTCTGGAAGCAGAGTCCTGGCTCAGGCCATTGGTCACTGCCAGAGTGCTTTGGTCATCCTGGTCATTTATGCCATCTTAAACAACCTCACCAAGACATAGGTTACATGGGTGAGACATCAGGAACTTCAGTGAACATTAGGAAACTTGTTGTTGAACTATTCAGCTATCTAGCCATTCATAAAATTTCATAGTCAGCAGCCCCAAACTTCTATACACCTTTGACAAAATACTTTTTCTTTTTTTCTCCATTTTCCTGCTGCATAAGCAGTGTCTCATACATGACCCTTAACAGCACTCACCCAGCATGGCACACGCCATAGGTTTATTAGTCTCCCAGGGCTGCTGTAACAAAATGCCACAGATTGAGTGGACTGAAACAACAGAAATTTATTGTCTCACAGTTCTGGAGGCTGGAAGTCAGAATCAAGGTGTCATCAGGGCCGTGCTCCCTCCAGAGCCTCTCAGAGGGCATCTTTCCTAGCCTCTTCCCAGCTTCTGGTGGCACCAAGCATTCTTTGGCTTGTGGCAGCCAATTCTGATCTCTACCTCCATCTTTACATGGCATCTTCCTTTGTGTGTCTCTGTCTTTTCATGTGGCATTCTTTTTTATAAGGACACCAGTCATATTGGCTTAGAGACCACCCCATCTTAAGTAATTATACCTGTAAGGACTATTTCCAAATAAAGCCACATTCTGAGGTACTAGATGTTAGAACTTCATGAGATCTTTATACGGGACACAGTTTACCCCATAACAATAGGTGTACCTGAGATTGGCCACAACTCCCCAGATATTAACCAAAAGCCTAAAACTTTCTCTCTGATTCCAGAAGGCAATGTTGGAATGCAAGCGAGGATTATGTTTCTATAGAGATCATCTTTTAATTTTTTTGAAAGAAAGTGTCGTAAGTATTATTAACTCAAAACTGAGAGACATAATGTCTTGTGGCAAAAAAAAAAAAAAAAGGCACTACACAAAGATCTTTTTTCAAGGCCTACCTTCCCCACTACCAGTAGTTGACTTTTATTATTTTATTAATAGTAATACTTATAATTTTATTTTAAAAATACTCCTTTGTACAAAATCAAACTCAGTCTGGCATTCACTTTACCTCATACGTGATTTTCAAAATCATTCTCAAATTCCTGCCCGAAAACTTAAATTAAAGAGGAGAGAATTCTTCTTTGATGTCTCTAGTGACGAGAATGAGAAAAGCTATTCAATTTTGCTTTCCCTAACACTAGACTTTGGAGTGCTTCATTAATAGATCTTATGGAGAATCCAGTCAAGATGAAAAGACAATCTGAGAGCAAGTGTTTGCTTTTTAGAGGACAAAATGATGAAATTCCTTTGTTAATCCACTTATTATTTATTGAGAACTTTAAATCACAGAAAACAAGACATTTTGAGGATTGGTATCAGTCTTTTCAAAAAAACCTCGGTCTTTTTTTTTTAATTTTATTTTTATGAGTCATTCTTTAAGGAAGACGAATCTCAGATCTGTCATAAAAGATCATTTTCCCTGTAAGAATGGGTGGCAACCTGACTAGCAAACATGCAACCTGGCATGAGGCCTACCTTCCACATTGTAGATAATGTCTCACTAATTTCTCCTTGAGTACAAGAAGAGAGAGAGAGGGAGGACAAGCGAGAAAGGAGGGAAGGAAGAAGAGAAGGAGGGAGGGGAGGGAAGGAGAGAAGAAGAGAGAGAAGGAAGAAAGAAATCACCTCTTTCAATCATATTAGCAAAGCTCTTTGTGATGTGTTTTAACTCGTACCTGGAAGGTGTGGATTAAACTAGAAGATGTTAAGTGTACCCAACAGCTTCCAGTTCATGCCATCCTGATTCGCCCTTCATTCTCTCTGAATGGATGGATTCTTACCAGTGGAACATTGTACAGCTCTGTACTTTCCTTTGTAATAATCTCTTGTGGTCATGAGAGTAACCACTGCTGGCTTGTTTGCACTCAGGCTTAGGGGCTAGGTGGAGGAAATTGGACACAATAATTAATTTAGATTCAATGTCCAAGGGTACGTCAAGAAACCTGAACTTGAATCTCAGGTTGCAAAAACACAATTCAAAGAGAAAAAGATATTCCTTCTCCCCTGGCATATTGCTGATAGAATTAGAAAGCTAAATGGAAGAGTACCCTCCACTGCTATATTATATTTACTATAAAAATCATCTACTCTAAGAAGCAGCAGACTACAAGTAAAATGATACCACCAATGTACTTCCTTGATTTAAAATATTACCAGCACGAATCCAATCTGAACACGTCTTTGAGAAACAAAAAAATGGATCCCACTTTTACTGATTGCTCCTATATTAAAAACATACTGTATGGTGGGACTGCTGATTTTTTTTTATTTCCAAGAGCAATTTTATAATGGAAAAACACCGTGACCTTAACCTTATGAAGAGCTGGAAAACACAGACACGTTTTATATTGAGCATAAACAAAACTTCTTAACTATCAGGCATATTTCCTGGCCAGTAAGAATTTGATGTGCTTAAAGCTTTGTGAAGTATTACAGCAGCAATGACTAAATGGAAAGTGTTTTTGGACAAGTTGGTACATGACCTCAGTCTTGTTCGGAGTTGTCCTCAGCTCCTGTAGGACACTGGCTTCTTGCAGTGATCTACGATCCAGTTATGCTTCCCAGGGTGCAGTCACCAGTGTCTGTATGATTGTTTCATGGACTTTGGGTGGTGTTTATTTAAACAGTTGCATTGGAAAATGTTCTCATTTGACTACAAGCACCAGAAACATCATCTGTCCTCTCTTTTTTAAATTATCAAGGCAATGTATGTTCTTTTTTAATTTGGCAACACAGAGAAACAAATTTTTAAAGACTCTTTTATCACCTCATCTCTTCTCACATTCACCATTAATATCCTAATTATAATCTCACCACCTATTTGTATGCATTGCTTCTTATGTGACGAAGTTAGGTAATTACAAGGGTATACAATTCTGTATCTTAAAAAAAAAAAACATTGTATCATCACACTTGTGCATTTTTAGTTATTTTACTGACTACATAGTGTTATGTAAAGTACTGGCACCATAGCTTACTTAACCATTAGCTTTTTAGTTTGCCTTTCCACTCCAACACATTTTTTTCTGCTATTATAAACAACTTTGTAAAGATCATCTTTGTGTAGAAAGTAGAGCAAATTTTAAAATATAATGAGTCAAAAAGTATTAATATTTATAGCTCTTGAGTCAGCATGACAAATTCCTTTTCAAGGGTTCTGCGATTTTATACAGGCACTGGTTAAGTGCAGAGTGTCCAGTTAGTTTACCACACACTTATTAATGACTTCTCTAATCTAATAGATGGTTATGATACTTCCCAGTTGTGATTTTCATTTCTTTGACTACTAACAAAGTTATTTTTCCCATAATTTGGTTTACCATTTGTATTTCTTCTCTTACAGACTGTTTTATTGTGTGTGTGTGGACGCGTGTGTGTGCTCTTTCCCACATATCTATCCGTGTCTTAGTGTTTTTCTAATGGATTTGTGAGAGCTCTTACTATTGAATACTTTGGTCTCCTATTTGCTGTAAATATTTGTTTTACTTGTAAACTCGTAAGCACAGAATTTTAAATTTCACTGTAATCAAATCTGTGTATTTTTCCCTTATTGACTTCTGTTGCTTCTAAACTTAGGAAACTCTTCTACATGTATAAAATGGACAAATTCAATTTCATTTTCTTCTAGATTTTCTGTTTAACCCTTTAAGTTACCTGGAATTAGTGTTTATAATGATATATCAGTCTAAACTGTTTTCTAGACAGCTAACCAATAATCTCATTTACTTGCTGAATATAATGATGTAAACTATAGATGTAATTCTTACATTTGAGGGTCAGTCTGTTCTGTTTTACTGAGCTATCTGTTTAAGACTTAACAGCTGAAATGACTGTAGCTTTATGATATGCAGGCACAACCCATATGTCTCCACAGATAACATTTTTTTTCATTAGAGTGCCTCTTGGATTATACTACACAAACTTCTTTGACCACACTTACTTTTCAGTACAATCATTTTTCACCACTGCATACACAGGAAAATTTATATTTCTCCCTAAAACTCAGTACGACATGTTTAACAAGACTGTAGATAGAATAAGCCTTGAGCTAATAAAGAAAAATAAAAACAAATAATAAGTCTTGAGTCATATAATGTATATCATAATCATATTAGTTTTGTAATGTGTAGATCATTTTGAAAAGCACACCAAGTGAAGGCAAAGGGGATTATATCAAATGTTACAAAGCAAAAGTTTGTTAATAGCCATATTAATTGTCTAGTGATCGGAAAGTGATGTTTTAAAAAAATTATAACTAACGTGATGTTTCTGATATATAGGCATTTTACTATATTTTGTTTCTGTGTTAGGGACATTAGTTGAGTGTTTTGGGTTGATGTACCAACCATATAGTTTTTACCATTTAAAATAATGGGAAGTAGGTTCCCAGTCAGCACTTTTTGGACCGTAAGTCTGATTATCAAGAACAAATTATTGACTTAAGTGGGAGCTACCTGTTCTCTATTATCTGTGGGACCAGAAGTGCCCTACCATCAATATTCTTTTCTATAATATTTCTTTTCTTTTTTAACTTTTAAAAAAATGAACCATTGAGAGTAAGTTTTTTACACAATGCCCCAAAACATCCAAATACTTTATGACATAATCCCTATACACAAAGACATTTCCTACATAATCACAATACAACTATCAAAACTGGTAAATTAACACCAATGCACTACTACTGTCTAATCCATAGATTCCACCTAAATTTTGTTCATTGTCCCCAAAATGCTCTTTATAGTAAAAGGATACAGTTCAGAATCATATGCTGCATTTTGTTGTCATGTCTCTTTAGTCTCCTTCAAATTGCGATAGTTTTTCTGTTTCCTTATCTTTCAAAACTTGGCACTTTTGAAGAATGTCCCTCAATTTGGGGTTGCCTAACATTTCTTATCATTGGATTCAGCTTATGAATTTTAGACAGGAATATCACAGTGTTGCTGTATTCTCATTGTATCTTGCCACAGAGAAATACTAAAAGTTAGTTTATTGTTTTCATCCTAAATTTATAAAGAAACAAAAGTAAACGAGTTACCTAAAACTGGACAGAACATCCAAATTTCTTACCTTTGTTATTGGTTGGCTTTAAATCAAACAGAAGGCTGTTGTACCAGTTAGCTATTGCTGTTTACAAAACACTTCAAAACTTACAACTTAAAACAACAACCATTTTTTAGTTCATGATTCTTTGAGTTGGCAATTTAGACTGGGTCCAACTGGGTGGGTTCTTCTCATCTGGGCTGGGCTCAGATGATCTCAGCTGGTCTTGCTCATAAGTCTGTGGTCAGCTTGGGGGTCAACCAGGGAGGTCAGCTGGGGTGACTCATTTCTTCAGGCTCCAAAGTTTCCAAGAAAAAGAGCAGAAGCACACAAGCCTCTTGAGGTCCAGGCTCAAAACTGAGACATTACCACTTCTGTCAAATCTATTGGCCAGAAATCATAAGGTCAGACAGACTCAAATTTTGAATAACTAACAGTTTCTATGAATGAAAAGAGCAAGTGCTTTTGATTAAATAGTGAATTCAAAGTAGAAGTTGTACTGGTTACCTATGGCTGTGTTATAAAGCTTAGTGGCTTAAAACAACCAGTTTATTTTGCTCATGATGTTTATACATCATGACTTCTGGAAGATTTTGTTTCTTGTCCATGAGGCCTCAGCTGTGGTGGCATGGAGTGGATGATCTACTTCTAAGATGACTCGTCCACTCGTATGTAGCACATCAGTTCTCTTTGGCCTCTCTCTCCCCACACATAACGTTTCATTTTCCAGGGCCTCCCCATGTGGTTGGGCTTCTCACAGCATGGTGGTATCAGGATAGTCATACTTCTCAAGTGGAGGCCGGCTTCCAAGAAACAGGAAGTGAAAGTTGCCAGTCTCCTAAAACTTGGATTCAGAAACTGCTGTGACTTCACTTTGGCCATATTCAGTTGATCGAAAGAGTTGCAGAATCCCATCAGATTCAAGGAGAAGGACACAAAGTCCCCATTTATCAATGGGAAGAATTTCAAAGAATTAGTGGCCATCTTCAAACTGCAACAGTCTGCCCCGTGGTCACAACTATTTATATTCTTTCTACATGCAAAATATGCTAACCTCCTCTGACAGTCCCCCAAATTATCACTCCATTATATTAGGCTTATGCTTAAGGTTGCAGATCTCAGGGCCAGGTGCAGATAAGTCTCCTTGGGTTTGGTTCCTCAGGTATGTGTCCTCTCAATATGAAGTTCTCTTGTGAAAAAATTAGTTATCTTCATGTGTGTGTGCGCACGTACACACACACATAAACACACATACACACACTCACTACTAAGGCAGGCATTTGGCAGCAAGTCCTTTCAAAAAGGGAGAAAACAGGGAGCACAGAGCAGTCAGTGTTCCATAGTGATATAACATCCAGCCAGACACATGCTGCCCTGGTCCTGCACCCTTAGTATGATTCTCCAGGCCCGTGGTTCTAACCTTTGGGCCCTTGGTTCTGACCCAGTCATTCTTCATTTTCCATAAGAAATAGCCTGTGTTTCCCGCTGAGAATTTTCTCAGCCTAAATCCTTCCTGTATTAGTTTAGGGGTCCACAGCCTTCTTTTAAACTTGATATTGACTCCGACCCTTTCAGTCCAAGGTGGTATAATTCCTTTAAAAACATCATGGGATTCCTGTGTATCAAAGTATAACTTATTCTGTTAGATAAGAGTCATGCCTACAAATCTTTTTGAGCTAGGTTCCTCTCTGCCATTTGCCCTCTGCAAATCTGCTTAAGAATAAGACAACATCTTTAAGATTATTAGAATCTCTGTTGTTTAATGGAGAAGGACTATAAGGCACACTCCTAAAATCTTTTGTCTAGCTGATAGGATCCATGGGGCATCAACTTAAATGCTTCTGAGATTTTATCAAAGGGATTGATGCTTGCAGCTTTGACTTCATGTTTACCCTGAATCTTTGTTTTACTGTGCTGGTTTATGAGCTTTACCTATAGACTATTTCTTGTTTTAAAAATGTTTTCATAGCTGGCAAACCGATGAGAAAAAGTTTTATTTTTGAAGTCAGCAAGTCCTGGGTCCTGTATATTTCCTCTAAATTTTGCTAATTTTGAATAACTTCTTTAGCTCATTTCTCCTTACCTATTCTTTATCATATGCAGATATAAGAACTAGTTGGTACTTTTAACATTCTGTCTGGGAGTCTACTTACTGAGATCCACTAGTTTCTTAGGTCCATTTTATATTTTTCAAAATATGTCAAGTGACAGGTGCTAAACCTTCTAGAACTACACCATGTGAGTTGCTCTCCTGCCAAGCCTGAGTAATAACCTCCTGTCCTTCCAGCCTCCATTAACATTCCCTTTGAAGCCTTTTCAGTCAGTCTCTGCCCACTTTCCAATCTCAAAATCAATGCCACATATTTTAGGTTTCTGTAATGGCAGCACCTGCATATGTTCCTGCTATTATTGCTGCATAGCAAACTACCACAAAATAAAGTATCCCAAACAACTATTTCATTTGCTGAAAATTTGGAGGTTAGAAAATTCAGGATGATCTCAGCTGGGCAACTTGTGTCTGATGCATTTATTGTCAGCTGGGGTCACAGGGGCTGGGTGTCCACCTGAAGCTGCCTCATATGTATCACTCATACGTCCAGCCTCCCAGTGCTCCTTGGTCTCTCTCTTGCTCCATATGGTGTCTCATCCTCTACTTCCTATTCACATAGCTTCAGCTTCTCACAACATGGTGCCCTCAGGGCAGTTATGCTTCTTCACGAAGGCTGGCCTCCGATAGTGAGTGTTCCACATGACCAAAAGTAGAAGCTATCAGTCTCTTAAGGCCTGGGCCCAAAACTGACAAGGTATCATTTCCACCATATTCTGTCCATTCGAGCAGGCCCGGAGCCCACCTAGGTCCAAGTGGAGGAAACATAGACTAACCCTGCTAACCCTGCTTCCAGGAAAGGATTACCTTCTTCTCTGTGGTCACTGGCTCTGCCCTCCAGAAATGTTTATTCGAGAAACATTTATTGAGCATCTACCAAAGCCCCAGGAACAAGCTACACATAAATAAATAATTTTAATGCGAAGTGATCAGTTTAACAATAGAGATGCAAGGTCTTGGGGTGAGTTGAATAAGAACACTTAATCATCCTGGCAGTCAGCACCGACTTCTTAGAGACAGCACTTGAATGAAGTTTTAAACAATTATTAGGTGTCGGCCAGGCAAAAAGGAAGGAGGAGATTCCAGGAAAGCTGAATAACAAGAGAAGCATCATGGTATGAGCAAGAAACTCAGAATACTTTGGTGTTTCTGAAGCATAAAACATAATGAAGTGAGGGGTAAGAAATGAGTCTGCAAAAGAAAACACGAGTCACACTCCCACTCCCACTTAGAGGGAGTGGGAAGTCATTGAGGTATTTCTGTGGGGAGTAGCACAGTCTGATTTACATTTATGAAGATAAGTCTGGTTGATGTGTGAAAGACAGATATGGCAGGTCCCAGTGATGACCTACACCAGGTGTGCTTTGTCTTACTGTAATTCACATGGCAGCATGGCCCCAGTGAGAGCAGTATCTGCAAAGGGTTATGTTCTGGGAATCGGCCCAGTAACCAGTGTACCTAAATTCCCAACTGCATTCCTTAAATAATTCCAGAAAGAATCGAATTGCTTATCCCTAACTTCTCATTCCCTTTGTTCTCAATATTTCTCCCATCCCTCAGCTGCTTCAGTCTTTTCTCTTCATGTTTTAATATTATCTCTCCACTAAAATTTGGGAAAGTATGATGACACAGAGCAGTCACTTAGAAGTCTGAAATCCTCCTGTGTAAGTATCGTCAGGGAGCCCTACTCAGGGGCAAAGAATGTACTTGGAGTCTCTCTTCAGTATCTTCCTTGACTACATCTGAAGTGAGCACTGGAGAATGTGCCTTCCTGGGGACTGGACTCCCACCCATTGAAAGATGGGCACCCAAGCATCTGTTTAAGTCTTGAAAGTCATTTTTAAAGTTTGACTCGTGGTTTTTTGGTGGTAAAATTTTAAAGCGTAAATCTTATCTATGTAGGTATGTATGTATGTTGGTATGTATATATGTATATAGCCAAGGCCTGTGTTTTCCAGCATGGTAGTCACAATCCACATCTGGCATTTGAGTCCTTCAAATGTGGCTCGTGTAAATTGCAACGTAAGTATAAAATACACGTCAGATTTCAAAGACTTAATATGAAAATAAAGAATGTAAACTATCTCATGAATAATTTTTAATATTGATTACCTGTGGAAATATTATTGATATATGGGGTTAAATGAAATATATTAAAATTAATTTTAACTTTCTAAAACTTCTTTAAATGTGACTACTAAAAATTTAAACTTACATGTATGGCTTACATTATCTTTCTATTGGACGGTGCTGGCCTTGGCAGAAAAAAAGGAAATGTACCAAAGTGTACACTGGTCCTCGGAGTTTCCACCCAGAGGTAACACATGTAACTTCTGCTCATATTTCCCTGTTCCAAACAAGTCACAGGAACATGCCTAACTTTTTTAGAGGAAAGAAAGTGTAATAGGACCATATGCACTCAAGAGACTCAGAACAATTTAGTCTATAGCACTAAAGACAACCATACATCCTTTTCTTAAACAATGTCATTACTGTCACATATGAGACAGACTCAATATTGAATGCCATTGAAGGCTGGAACCCCATCAATTTATCATTCCCAACCCTTGCCTTACTCTTTGCACATGCTGGCTGAATGCAGATTTTCCAAGAAGCTCTGAATCAGGAACTGACGTGAAGCAGACATTCCTAGAACAGAAAGAAGAAACACTTTAAAGAATCAGAGGCAGCCCTGCTTAAGAGCAGTGATACACATCAATACAGACCACCAAAGTAGAGATGCAAGAGGCAGAACATTTTGGTGAGGAGCAATCAGGGTCGGAATAGTTATTGTTGAGCCCAAATGTCACAGAATACATAAGTAAGAATGCACAGCCACGGCGTGCAGGAATTTAAAGCAGTCATGAATTGAAAAGCCGTCTGCATGTGCGCATCATGTGTCATCAGAGGAACCGTGGCGGGGCGCGGGGCGGAGGGATGGGGGTGGTAGCTCAGCATGAAGACAGGCGGGAAGCTGGAGCTGGGAGAGTGAAGAACTGCAGAAATTGTGGGTCTGGGCTGCACCGCCGGTCTGCAGTCTGATAGGGAGTTAGAGGTGAGATGCACGTACAAATCAAGCACCAGGGCAAAGTTGTGAATCAGACCACCAATCTGAGCAGCACAACAATAATTGGTCATGGAAACTAGTGGGGTAGGAACCAGCTAGGAAGGTAAGAAACAGGTGGCCTCAAACTGCAGAGAAAGGCCAAGAAAGCAGCCTGGCACTACACCGGAAGGAAAGAGGCAGAGCAGAATGAACAGAAGCAGAGGTATAAAACACCGAAAGAAAACCTCAGTGCTGTGGGTAACTTGCAGCCACAACCAGGGCACTTCCTGTGTGCTGCTTTCTGGTTCGGGAATTAGTTCCTGGCTTAGTCTGGAGGCTATTGGTAGAAGGTAAGAGGGTGAATCTACCAGAAGTAATTAGTATCACAGAGATATAAGAGAAGATCCTGACCATTTTACATAAAAAGAGAAGATAATTACACAATGGGGTCTTTGAAGCTCACATACCACACAGAAAGATATGTGATGTCTTTACAGGTGCATGTTGGCCCATGACCCATTTTCAGTGGAGCATATGCTCAGCCAGAAGTGATCATGGTTGGCCCAGAGCCAGTCACATGGTCTTGTTTCATCCTTCCGTGTAAGCCGTGCTACGCACCGATACACTGACTGCCAGGGCAGAACAGAGCAGTCTGGAAGTGTGGTTCACCCTAAGGCTAGCAGTGGTGCAGCAAATTATCCCCCAAGACGTGGCTAGCGGGGCAGTCTCCTTTCTGAGAGCTCGTGTTGTCGTTGTTTGTTGGTTTAGTTGCTTGGCTGGGTGGTGATAGTAGTGTTGTTTGGGGTGTCTTCCTTCCTTTCTTTGCTCTTAGCATGAAGATCATTTTCTACTTGTCTGCCTTGAGAGTGGGGAGAGGAAACTGATCTGAAAGAAGGAGAAGACAGAAGCATGGGGACAGGCTTAAGGACTAGGCATTCTGAGAAGATGGCCAGAGTTGGCTCACTTATTTAGAGGCCATTAGGCTCCTTAATGAGAGCACTGGATCTTGCTTTCATAAGAAGCCTAAAGAAGGAAGGACTAGGATTGTGGAAAAGACTCGGAGGGAGGGACTGGGGCCCAGGGCCCTCTGCACAAGTATTTTCCTACCACACATTCTCCTGGCGACCTCATCTCTCCCACAGCTTTAAATACTATCCACAGGCAGACAACCCCCAAATCTCTGCCTCCAGATCAGACTCCACCCCTACTGGGTTCCAGGTGCCTATTCTAGCTTCCCACCGGATGTCCTCATTTGTCTGTCTCGCAAACAACTGAAACTTAATTCCAAAACTTGAACAGATTCCCGCTCATCCTCACAAAAACATTCTCCCCTCAGTTTTCCGCATGTTAGTTAAAGCCACCACAATGGGCCAGTCTGTCAAGTGAGACGTCTAAGAGTCAGACTTGCTTCCTCTTTTTTTTCATTTCTCGCAGTGAATCTAACAGGAAGTCGTGCTGACTCAACTACCAAGTGGTTGGAGAAACCCTTCATTCCTCCCCAAGGCCACTGCACACAGCAGCAGCCTCCTTACTGGTTTCCTTGCTTTCTCTTCTGTCTCTTACAACTCATTCTCCATACACTTTGAAGTAAGAATGACCTTGGAATTGCAATTATTTTATTCTCCCACTTCGGTGGCTTCATTTTTCACATAGAATTACATCCAAGCTCTCTAAGGCCCTCCATCCTGCTACTGACGTTGCCTCAATTCTCATCTCGTACCATTCTCCCCGACCCTTACTCACAACCCATTAGCTGAATTTCTAAACATACCTCCCTCAGGGAGTTTTCATACGCTCTTCTTTCTAGTTGTAACACTCTCCTTTTCTTCAGCTGCTTGCACGATCACTGCCTTTTCATTCTTTTTGTCCTACCTTTTGTCACCGATTCAGAAAGGCCTTCCCCGAATGGTCGCCCTCCCTTAGTATTCTGTCTCTGCCTCTGGCTCATTTTGTTCAAAGGAAATTTCACAAATTATAATAATGTTTCAATTCAGTGTTTTGTGGCTTAAACCACTAGCACCTTTCCTGTGCCTTGCATATAGAAGATACGTTTTGCGGTTTTTGTTCGATCCATGTATCTCACACATGAATTCTACTGTCATCATTGCCTGAAAGTCAACTGGTTGCCTGGAGTGCATCTGTCCAGTAGACTGAGGGTGACTGCTGCCAGAGTCACCAAGCAAATGTCCAGAAATTGTGCTGACTAAAGGGGTTAACATGTCAGAAAAAAACTTCCCATTATATGAGTGCGAATATTTTTCAGTGTGTGCTTCAAGACCTCGCCCATCAGCCATTTACTCATCACGTGAGCAGGAGAAATCCATTGCATGTGCTTTAGACCTTGCCTGATACACACCTGATCACTACATGAGGACGCTTCCCTGAAAACACAACAGGATGTGCATAAACTCTAGAGGTCTAAGTCATCACACTTCTCCAGTATCCAGATCCCATGCATCACACTGGAACAGAACTGAGAAGACCTGCCTTCTTAGAGGGGCACCGTAAAGGAAGGAGGAGGGTCCAAAGTGTCAAGTGAGGCTGAAGGGCAATGTGAGACAGTGTGCCATAGTGTAGAAGTAAAACCGTATTAGGAGGAGAGGCATAATTAATCAAGAGTTGGAGACAGGAACATAAGTCAAGTAGAAATGATAAACAGAAGCCAAACTGGTTGGGCTGGAAGGTTCCTCCTAGAGTTGCCCCTATACATCAGGGCAAGAGACCTGCTTTTGTCTCTCCAGTCTAGTGAGTGCTGGAAATTCCACCTGCTCTGCTCTACTTAAGGACTGTGTGCCTGACTGGCCATAAAATTCCCCTGTAGTTTTAAGAATTTAAGAAGTTGTATCAGATTGCTAGCAAAGCAATCAAACAGAAACACGGGTCAGGAGGGAAAGGGAAGAGGCAAGATGAGACAAGACTCGGTGTACCGTGGAATGGCTGCTTGAGTATCAGGTGTGGAGTATCTGCCCTCAGGGCCAGTAACTCAATCCTTGGCTCTCTAATGATTAGTTTAAGCTCATTCCACAACTCTGTAGTGGAAAGATACAGAGATCATAAGGTTCTAGGAAACTCTGCTGTTGTATCACATCAGGCACCCCAGGTTTTTATAGCAATGATTTCTCTATAAATCTCTATAGATTTATAGAGAAAGAGAACCATATTAATTTGTCCACTTTCAGTTTAAGGTACAGAGAGGCAAAAATACAATTTATTCACTCAGAAGACTGAAAGTTTTGAGGGTAGAAAACTTCAGGCATGAATGAATTTAGTAGCTCAAATCTTCTCATTAAAAGTCAGCCTCTTTCTCCTTTGGGTCTGGCTTCATTCTCAGGCTTCAGGTTCACTTCCTTTCTCTTTCTAAGAGAAGCAACAGCTTTTGTTTTCCAGCAATTCTAAAAAAATAGCTCAGGATTAGCTCTATTTGGACTGAATTACTCGTATGCCTAACTCCAAACCAATCACTATGACTAGGAGTACAGAATACACTGGTTGGCCAAGACCTGAATGGTATAGGAAGGAAGTTTAGCTCCATCTGAACCACATGGACTAAGGGTAAGAGGAAAGTAATTTCCCAAAGAAAAATAAAAATATTGCTAACCGTAGTCATCATAAGGCAGAATAGAGGCTGGAAGAGCAAACACAAGATCACAGTGGGACCAAGATGAACCAGGATAGATGTGAGTACATAGAGCTAAAGTAGAAATATAATCAAGAGAGTCATGGTACTGAGCTGAGTGAAACTGGAATGTGAATTAAATGAAAGAGGAAGGGTCATGGTCTAATAAGCAGAAGAAATGGTAACTGGAATTATTAAGGGCATAGATCTATGATCAAAGATTAGCCCAGGTTTCCTAGAAAACAGAGCCTAAGGCAATGCTTGCTTACTGGTGGTTCATTAGGAGGTGCGGTCCTAGGGCAGCAAAAGTGAGACTAGAAGCAAACATAAGACAGTGTCCCTCCTTCACGAAGAGACACAGAGGGCCTCTTCTATAAAGGGACCACATTCTTACACTGTACTAGAACAAGTTACCTCAGAACAGTCCATTGTAGAGAGGGACAGAGAAGAAATTCATCCGCCATCACCATTGACCAGTGTGCCCCCAGAGTTAACGCCCCCAAACTTGTGACGTTGCCTGGACTATTTGGTGTTTGAAGCCAGATTTATCTAACCTATGGCGTGGTGTTTTGTCCAAGCTCATGTGAGGAAGTAGTGGGAGGTGCCAAAGACAGGCGTTGGACTCAAGCAGTAGAACAGTATAGAACTGAATAGGATTCAGGGAGCAGCTGATTGCCGCAGGAATGGCTGAGGGGAGGAAAGTGGCAGAGGGCCCAGGAGCTGGGTGAGGCCAAGAGAATCCGAAGTGACACATGGAGTGTATTCAATACAGAGTTTATGTTTTCAATTAACAACTACTAACTATCCCAGTGCTTGGCGCATTGTAGGCCCTCAATAAATGTGGATAAATGAGTAAGTGAATATGTACAGAGCATTATGGTAGGTGCTTGGGATACACAGCAAGGAAAGCACATAGATTTCAGGCAGATAAATTCACCAAAAGAGGTCAGGGGTCAGTTAGTTCACTTGGGGGGTGCTCAGCTAGGCTGAGGGCAGGCTGGACTTTTTTAAGATGCTGCCTTGACTTGGGTTTCATGCTATAGTCACTGAAACATTTCCATACAATGAAATTTTGGGGATTTCCTGAAGAACACTATATTGTAAAAATATTTTTTTAATTTTCTGTTTATTATGATGTTTTTGATATTCTAAACAACAACAACAACAACAACAACAACAAAGAAAACCTTCCTAACTGCAGAGAGGCTGCCCCTCCCTGGGCTAGCCAATTCTTAGAAATAGCAAAGGGCCCTGCCAGGAGCATGCGCTTGATATGCAGACTGACCAGTCCACAGCCAGACCTCATCTATCTGCCTGTGCACCCAGGAGGCAATATTTCTCTACTTTATGCATCCCAGAATGAGGTACCAGTCAACTAGGGACCATCCCTATCGCCCCAAACCCCACCAAAGTATTCAGAGTAGCCAGTCCTAAACAGAATACCCTGCTCTGCCTTGCCTCTCTGCCTTGCCTCTCTGCCTCCTGACCAACTTTGTGTTTTCCCACGTGGCCCTTTAGGGCATGCCATGCCTCTTGCCTCTAGGACCTGTGAGTATAATAAACTTTCTTTTTCCTGAGCCTTTCCTGTATCTCCTTTTGTGGACACTCCCGACTGACCATCTCAGAAAAGGATATAAAACAAACACCAAACTATGTGCAAGGCCTTATGTAATGAAATATCTATAAAATATTATATATGTATATATCTGTGGATATAGCTATATAACATATAGATCTGACATTGCAGACAGCATATCACTCATAATTTTTTGAGATATAATTATTAAAATATTTAACTACAACCACTCCGTCTGAAGGTGAAGGTTAGTTATAATTATAACTAACAATCATATAGCACTTACATGTCCCGAACCCTGTTCTGAGTGCTTTGCCAATGTTACCTTAATTAATTCTCACAGCAGTTCCGTGAGATAGTACATAGCCCAGCAAGAGATCTAAGACTCAGCCAAATGCTCAGGCTCACCAAGTGACTACAGGCCACCGGCCTGTTCAGGAAGATACAAGAGAGGAACCACAGCTCCCCAGCAGAGGACATTTCTCCTTAGTGGCAATTCCTGAAGCCGTCCAACACCTCGAGGGCAGGAAACAAGACCCACAAGACCCACAAGACCCACATTCTAAGGGTTTCGACACGTGTAATGTCACATATCTACCATTACAGTATCATGCAGAATAGTTTCACCAACTTAAAAATCCCATGTGCTCCACCTATTTATCATCCTTTCTTCCCCCAGACCCGTGGCAACCTCTTGTCTTGTTACTCCCTCCATAGTGTTGCCTTTGCTGGAATGTCATATAGTTGCAATCATACAGCATATAGCCTTTTCAGACTGACGTCTTTCACTTAGCACTGTGAAAAGTAAGTGGAGCCATTTTAAAATGGAGTCAAGGCAACCTTCCAGAGGAACTGCCTTGCACGTCTTGCTCTGTGAACCTTTGGAATGTTTAAGCTGGGCAAAACGACCTTCAGACGGGGCCAGAGCAGGGTCGTCTTCCAAACAGCTGTTTGTAAAGCTAACAGGAAAGCATATGTCCTAACTATAGGACTGAAAATTAAGGATATTCTTTACAATTAACACCACTAGAAATTCCTTCCTTCTAGTCTTATAATTATATCCCCTTCTCATAAAATCCCCTTGCCTTCACCTCGTGGTATGAACACTATTTGGGTTTCTGCCTGAACCAGTGCTTCCCAAATACCTCTTCTTTGTGATCTCAAGTAAACACTTGTTGCTACTCACTTTGGCCTCTTTTAGGTTAACAACAATATGCCTTTAACGTTTGTCCGTGTGTCTTCCTGGTTTGATAGCTCATTTCTTTTTATTGCTGAATAATATTCCATAGTATGGACATCCACGATTTATCCATGCACCTATTGAAGCACATCTTGGTTGCTCCAAGTTTTGACAATTACAGATAAAGCTGCTTATAAACATTTGTGTATAGTTTTTTGTTTGTTTGTTTGTTTGTTTGTTGTGTGGACGTATGTTTTCAACTCATTTGGGTAAACACCAAGGAGCACAATTGCTGGATCATATGTTAATATCTTCTGTACAATTTTTATAGGTATAGCTACAGGGATCCTGAAAGGTACAAGCCTAGTTATGAGGGTCACCAGGGAAGTCCAAGCATGGTGTCCCCATCAAGTATATATAGTTCTGTTCTAATTGCTCTCAGTCCAGATGCAATTTACCACTCAGGGCTCATATATATATATATATTTTTTTAACCATAAACAACAGTGTCTAGTAAGATAGTTGATATTTCTACATTTTCCAGGTTACCAGGAGAACAGAGCTGGATAAACAACCAAGTTTAAGTGTCACAGAGGAATAATAGGTTTAGTTAAACCCTTTGCTCACAGATAGGTACTTTTATTTCCCCCATTTTTCAGATGAAGGCACTGAGGCACAGAAGGCCAAGTAACTTACCCAAGATCACGTAGCTAATAAAAAGTAGAATGAAGAATCAGACTCGGGCATCTGGCTCCAGAGTCTATGCTTATTAAATGCTATATTCTATTCCTCAAACATGATTTGCTTTTCTTATAAATGGAGGTAGTGTTTATGTAAATAAGTCATGGGTTATAAGGCTGTGTGACCACTAAACTTGCTGTATGATGATTTTATCTAAGGGCCTCTATTTCTGTACTTTGGGGGAAATTTTTTTAAAGCCTCTAATTTCCAGAAGGTGGGGAAGTCCCCAGGATTTCTGGGGACTCTCACTAACTCAAGGCCTCCAGATCTCTGACTCAGGCCCCTGCTTACTGTATCTATTTTACTTCCCACAAAAACCATGATGCAGAACTTTGCCACTTTACAGGTTTTCACAAGAAATCCAGTCACCTCAAGCTTTATGTGATTTTGTGAAATTTCCTGAATGTGCATAAGGTGGAGACGAGTCACCTTGTTTTACAGTATTCCACCCAAACATGGCGTCTGCCCATGCCCTTTGTTCTCCTTTTTCTCTCTCTCCCTTCTCCCTCTGCTCAACCCCTATGGCAAATAGATTTTTTTTTTTTTCCATCTCTCTTCCTTCCTCAGAAGTCTTCAAACTCTTTAACACCTATACCCTAAGGGGAAGTTTTCACTCTTTACAGGCTTCTCAAGGCTTTTTCCATAAGATAGATGAGTCTCTCCCAAGAGGAACCCACGTACCATTTGTTGTACAATATATATTTTTTATCTCACTGTATTGTGATAGAGTTAGCTGATGAGCAGCCCATTCTAATAGGCCTTCGGTAACTATGTTTGATAACAGTGAGTAAATGACCAAAACATTACCAGAAATGTGTCACTAAAGATCTTTGTTTAGTATATTACATTTTATAGCCAACCAAACTGCAAGCTCTACAACCCAAGAATCATTTTACCCAGTTGTTCTACTCTGTGTCATCAAATGTCCATTAGTTTTGACTTAAAGGGATCTTCATTTACAATGTTTAACCAAAGCTGTGGTTGGCATGTTAACAAAAGATTGAGACATTTCATCTTTCATTCATAATCTCATTCTTGAACTACTGTTTTCAGATTTGCCATGTGATGTAATTTAGGTGTGAGCTATCAATTTCCTGTGAGATCTTGTATTCACTAGTTTTCAGTTCATTTCAACTCTACGAATATTTTAAATGCCTATTATTTGCAAAGCACCATGCCAGATGATGGGAGAGGTACCAAGACTCTGTCACTAACCTAGAGAAAGCCTGGTAGGACAGATAAGACATGAACCCAATAACGGTCACATAAGGTAGAACGTAACTGCCATGAGAAAGAGAAAGGTACAGATATTTTGTTATGGGATTTTAAGAGGAAAGATTGATCACATCCAATTGGGAAGATCAGGAGATGGCTTTAGAGGAGGTCTTTGAAGACCAGGTGGGATTTTGAGAGATCAGGATAAGGGGAGAGTATTCAAGACAGGATGCCCAAGAACAGCAAGTGTCTGGAAGCGAGAAAGCAGCAAAGTGCTCTTGTTTGGCAGGAGCGCAGGATGCTGAGAGAGTACTTAGGGTGACAAGGTTAGAAAGGGAGGGTGTGTTTGAAGAAGTTAAAAACCTGCCTTAAAATAGTAAAAAAAAAAAAGTTGAGCCTGGAAAACCTTCCAGTCTTGAAATTATAAGCAGTTTCACTCTCTGGAGTAGAAACTGGAATTTACCTTTGGAGCCAAACTGCTAAGTCAGTTTTTGTAACCATTGCTTCAATGGGCCTTTTAATTGTGTGGGTATAAAGGCAAATAAGTACTCACTGTTTTTCTTAAAGAAGGCCAAAATGCGATAAAGTAAACCAAACGCAAGTGCTTTGAACAGTGTATTTAGTAATGTAAATCGGGTGTATCTTAAGCTCAGTTATGCTCCTTCAGAGTTATAATTTTTTCCTCAATCTAGGTTTAGAATTTTTTATGTCTAAAAATTGCTGGCTGTTCTTGGGAGATGTGTTGATGGGTTCTCGTGGAAGCATTTGTTTACATGCGATCGGGAATGAAGACTGGTGCAGTCAGGGTGTGAGGCCCATTCTGCTCTTTCCCACATGCTGAGGAAAAGGCTGGAAAGGAATTGTATTTGGCTCGAGGTACGGCTTCCAGGCTGGGTTCTTAGTGGCTCACATGTGGTGTTACATGGGACTAAACAGCCTAACTTTAGTAAATGTGGTCTGGGAGGATTGGACCTGCTGAGCCATGAGGGCCTGATACTTAAAAGTGATAGTAAGGGAAAGGATGTCCTTAGTATCACACCTCCTGGGAAGACAGTCCTTCTAAATCAGGAAATGAGGGCATTGAGAACAATGTTTTTTCTCTCTCCAGGCCTGGGCACCCTGCTGGGTCTGGACTCCCTATGTAACTGGAACAAAAGGGGTCCGTTTGCCTGTGTGCCAGTCGAAGAAGAGATAAGGCAGGTTTGCAGCAAAGACAGTAAGGATTTATTTCAGGGAGTTGCATGTCCTGGAGACACAGAGGAACTAATGCTCTGAAAAACCTGGCTCCCGGTGTCTCGAAAGTACAGGTTATATAGGGAAAATCAGTCGTCATGGAAACTAAGGGAGTAGGGGTCATTGATCATTGTGTCGTTCTGGAACCAGCCTGGCGCCATCCGGTCTGGTCTCTTGGCCTGGCCTTGTGGCCAGTGGGGTTGTTGTTCTGCCTCGATGGGCCTGGGGCTGAAACACATCTAAAGCTAAGATGTTATCCTTAGTGCAACCGAAACTTACTGTCCCCATGACTGTAGACCTGAGTCTCGATAAATCTTATATCCTAAGGCTTAACAATGAAAAGAGTGGGCATGCAGGGAGAAAGGGTGGAAAAAGTAAGTCACAATGCCACTCTATGAGCAAAACCATCTTGAATCAGAAAAAACCTATATTAAAGAAACGAAATGGAGTTTGTGTGCAGTTATACCTCAATGGACTTTACAGAAGCATTTGTGGTAGAGTGAGCCGACCCATATGGAGGCAGGAAGCACTTATTTCAAAACTCTGAGGTCATGTCTTAACCTGTGGGCTCTAAGAATAGCAACTTTTAGTAGCAGTTTGATGTTATTCTCTGTGTAATGATTGTGTTACCCTCAAGCATTGAATGAAGTTTTATTAAAAAGCTGCAGCCTGGCCTCTGGTGTGCTGTGAGGAGTTAAGGAGCGCCCATCCAGGATTTGGAGTGAGAGGTCAGGGGCCTGGTGTGTACTTTCTCCGAGTCCCGAGAGGATTTAAGCGGTGGACATCAGCAGAGTAGACAACTGGATCTTCTCCTGAAGTACAGGAGCAGCGGTGGCAGCCACATGGAGGGCAGTGAAGGCAGCCAGCCAGATCACACATGAGGCAGTTCCCTGGGGAACAATGAAAAATAACCTTGAGAAATAATGAGAGAAACCCAACTGAAGGACATTCCACAACAACTAGACTGTACTCAAGAATGTGAATTTCATAAAAGCACAGAGAGGCTGAGAATCCATTCTAGAATAAAAGAGACAAGAGACATGACAAACAAATGAAATGTGTGATCCTGAACTGACTCCTAGATCAAAGAAATAAATGCCATAAAGGACATTTAATTATTAGGATAATTGGTGAAATTTGAATATGGATTATGTTAGATAATAGTAATATATTATTATTAAATTTTTTTCAATTTGATTATCAAATTGTGGTTATGTTAGAAAATGTTCTTGTTCTTAGGAAGTATTTAGATATTTAGGAGACATGATCAAGTATTTAGAAATGAAAGGTCATGATGCCTGCAACTTATTCTCAACTGGTTTAACCAAAGATTAATAGTAATAATGATACGTGTGTGTGTTTAGAAAAAGGAGAGAGAGAAAAAGCAAAGGTGGCACTAAAGAGCAGTGATTTATGAATAAGGACTCAGTGCCTAATAATTTATTATCAAAAGTGTAACTTAAAAGTATCAAATAGTACATCTTGTAAGGCCTGGGACATACAGGTGACTTTATTTGGCTATCATATTTTGTAACGCTTGAGATATATACACCATATTTTTATAATAGTTAATGCTATGTTCATAAGCACTTCGATAAGCATGCATACCATGTAATAATGTGTCCCTTTCCCTAGATCCTATACTAGTGATTTAAAGATAGAGCCTTCTAATTGCTTTGTTTTATATTATGATATAGAACAGGTGTGCTGATTGACATGCGTGGTTTACATGCTATCCAGAAAACATATTGACTTAACTTGTTTTTGCTTCTTTAACATCTAGTAATGTTCTAATAATGGTGCTTAATGAAGTAAATGAACCAAACAGTTATATTAATAGCACTTATAGGAGGCAATGAACTTCTACTACTCAACAATGGTATATACAGCCTGGACAAAAAGGAGATTAAAAATTGGACAAACCTTCCTCAGGAGATCAGTGGACAGACCCATCTATAAATTTGTCTTTCCATTTGTGCGCCATAGTGATGCAGGACAGGGCAAATTCCCCTGAGTTCAGGCGAGCTTAAGCACCAAGGGAGGCTTCTTGGCTGAGCGCACGAAGGAATTCAAACGCACATCAGAGTTAGAGTCAACAGGAAAGTTTATTCGAGAAGGGGTAAGGCTCTGAGAGGGAATAGAGAGCTTAAGAGAGACTCAGTGGGACAGAGACAACAGAGGGAGAGAGAGAGAGAGACAGCAAGAGGGACAGGTAAGAAGACACTGAGGGACCCCGATTGTTCAGGGAATTCAGTTTATATATCATTCTTTAGTTTCTGTGAACTACCCATTTTCCTTAGATGATATGGACATACGGTATGAAAGGATAAGAGTCCACAGAGTGAAAAGGTAAGACTATGCAGCGTGAAAGGCCTGCTGACGAATCGAAGCCTTTGATCCATAGGTTCCCCAAGGTTTTAGCCATAGGGAATGAATGATTTTATTTTGTATAGGGTGTGACTTAAAGACTCTGTTTTCCTGTTTTCCCTTCACAATATGGGTAAATGGTTTGTGAGTGATCCAAGCAGAAATCTTCCTTTGTTCTACAGGTTTCCTCATGGTCTGGCTGTAGGACGATTCAGCATATTGCAGTATCTGAATATAGCTTGATTTGATTTTTAGTTTCCTACATTAGGAGTATCCTCTTTAACCCAGGTTCACACATGGCTTTAACCTGGTTCCTCTATGATTTGGACATGCTGCTTCCTTATTCCTTCTTAGTTAGGAATCTCAGCAAATGGCTCTCCTTCTGAATTCAGCCTGGTTTCTGGCATTTGCAAAGTCCATCTGTTTGATGCCTCTAACCCTTGAGGAGGTGAAAATCTTGATTTCTGCCATTTATTTCCTTCCCTGGGAACTAAGAAGTTGGGGACCACATTGAGTTAAATGTCAAGCCCATTCCAAATTATTGACCAAAACGTAGAATTCTTGGCTGGGAAGAGATAACTACCAAACCATACTGGCTGAGACTGTAATCCAGTGTTGTGTGTTTGTGTGTTTGTGTTGTAAGCAGAATAAGCAAGGAGGCAAGAATTGGTAGGTGTTAGTCAAAACCAAAATAGACTATCTGTTCATTTGAAAGACTAAAATCATAATTTTTCTTTTTCCCCCATTTATGAGGTCGCCATGTACATATACATAATTCAGAATTCTTAAAATATTAGAGAACATTTATTAACTTATTCTTTCAGTATTCTGATGTTATTAAAATTATATTTTAAATGCAAGTTCACGAATAAGTAAAAGAATGAGACTTTAGGCCTAGAAGTGTTCAGTTTTGATTTAAAGATGGTTGTCCACTTCATAAAGAATAAGGTTAAGGGCGATAAGAGTAGTAAGTTCATATCTGGCAGTTAGTAAAAAGTAATAGATATAAATGAAAAGGAAACTATTCATTTTCCATTTTACTTTGTGTTCTCTGCCCAGGTGATGATCATCATACAGGAAAAGCTAAAACAAAGGCTCTCTTTAAGCCCTGAATAAGAGAACGTTAGGAAAACCCCTGACTGCCAGAAACAGAGGATACCACTGTCCGTATTCACCGAGGGCAAGAGGTAGGAAATGGATAAGGGAAAGGGGTTTCCTAATTTTCAAATGTAGGAAAATGGTGGATAATAGAAAGATGTTTTTATTGCATCTATTCAACAAAACTTTATCGAAAACCTTCTTATATAACAAGTACTATGCTAAGCCTGAGGGTAAAAAGAAATAAGACGTGGTTCCTAGAGAAAGGGGATACCTTAATATGTAATATAAGAAACATTTGGAAAAATGCAATGATGTTGATTTGCACAGAATATCATCAAGTGACCAGAGCTATAGTTCTGAGTGTGAGCTTACAAATTAGACAGACTTGAGGTTGATACTGGCGGTCTCATACAAGCCACTTGGGTCTGGAAAAGTGATTAAACCACCTGGACCTCATTTTCCATCTGGGAGTGAAATCTACCTCATAGGCTTATTGTAGAAATTAAATGAAATAATGTAAGTAAAGAACTTAATACAATGCCTGGAACAGAGTAGACACTCAATAAAATAGTAATTATTAGGGTTATTATTACATCTATAAACTATGTATTTCTAGTGTTAATCCGGGGCAAAATTTGAAAACTGTCAAATAATGTTTTTCCTAAAAAAGAAAGATATGACCACTGGGTCATATCATAATGGGTTCTAACTAACAAGTCAGTTACTATTAACCAGATTTCTTTTTTGACATAGTTATCACCACACTTAGTTACTGACAAGTAAGATAAAAAGAGGTAAGTAGATATAGTGTTAATGAGTTTCAGCAAGGTGCCCAGCAAAGTCTCCCATGCCACTCACTCCGTTAGGTGTTTGGGGGAACTAGGTTAGGCCAGGTAGCTGGGTTTCCATGCTTTTACCAAAGGGTGATATAAACCTAAAGAGAAGTGGATAGGGCCATTGTTCTGCTCTTCTCATTCAAAAATTTTATGAACAAATTAGAAAAGAGCTTTGATGGTAGTCTGATAAAATATGATTTCTTATTAGAAAAGATAAATAATATGTTTCATGATGGATTCAGGACCCAAAATTAGATTTCTTCGCAGACCAGAAAAACAGGTCTAGGCTCCTTGAATTTTTTTTCTGTGTGTAATCTTCAAAATAGTTGTGATTATTTCAGACTACATGGTCTGAATTCACAAAGAAAGCAGCAGAGCCTAAGTGTGCTGCTCCAGACTAAAAACACAGAAAATGTCGCACTACCCATCTAACAATATACCAGAGATGTATTCCTTCTGTAGAATGAGAGCGGCAGAGTACTGCAGGTCATACAGTGTGTCACTATGTTATGCTAAATATGCATATGATATAATAAGAATTCAAGTCAGTTTCTTAATGTCCCAGTTTTATCATTTTGGTAAATAGCTGAAACTTTCGGTGACAAAATATAAGCTTTTTGTCTGAATTTTCTGATAAGCTTCCAAATTTTACATAGATTTTGGGCTCGATATTAAAATAAATGTATTTCCCCTAAAAAAATTGATTACTCAGACTTTCCCTTTAGTGTTTAATAAAACTGACATTGATATTTACATAGCATAACATTATGCATTAAACAATTTATTTGGCTTCTGTTTTTGTAGAGCCTTATAGGTTTGTTGAGTGAAAAATATACGTTATCTCAGCGGAGAATATAGCATGTACTTAAGTGGGGCAGATGCTTGTTACACTCTTTCTCCTCCTTGGAACCTCAATAACAGCTTTTCCTTACATGAAAAAGCCAAGTGGATCTATACAATAATCTATGCATTAACAATCAATGGGAGCATGCTTCTAGAATACCCTCCTTGCATAGGGGTTAACTTTGTAAAGGAGGCAAGGACCCAGTGCCTCATGGTTCAGGGCCGGTGGTGATCAGTTTTGATGTGCTCACAAGAAACCTGTCCTGGGTGGAATAGTGTACCCCCCAAGTTCTCAGAATGTGACTTTATCTGGAAAAAAGCATCTTTACAGATACAATTAGTTAAGAAGAGGTCATATTAAAGTAGGGTGGGCTCTAAATCCAATCTAAATAATGTTCTTATAAGAAGAAAAGAGACACAGAGGAAAGATGATGTGAAGACACATACACAAGTAGAATGCCATGTGATGACAGAGACAGAGATTGGAGTGATTCATCTACAAGCCAAGGAATGCCAAGGATTGCTGGTTATACTAGAAGCCAGGCGTGGAGCAGGTTCTCCCCTACGGCCCTAGAGAGAGCAAGGCCCTGCCACAGTCCTAATCTCAGACGTTTAGCCTCTAGAACTGCAAGAGAATAACTTTCTATTGTCTTAAACCATCTAGTTTGTGATATTTTTTTATGGCAGCCCTAGGAAACTAATACAAAATCTGAGGTGACTATGGAGAAGGAATGTATTTTAGAGATTTGCAAAAAATGCAAATTTAGGGTACTTCAAGGTTTTCAGAGAGTTCTGATGAGGCTTCCAGAATGTCATTTAGAGCCTCCTGACTTGCCTGCCTTTGGCCGGGCTTGCCTTGCCACCATCTGTTCTCCACTTGGTGGCCAGGGCCATCTTTCTAAAGCCTAAACCTCATCCCTGCATCCCTCTACATGAAACACACTGATTGTTTCTCCCATTGCTCTCAGAATAAATCTCCAGTTTCCCAGTGCAGGGTCCTCATGATCTGTCCCAGCTTACCTCCCCTTCACCCTGTGACTTCTCGAGCCATCCTACTTTTCTAGGTACTCCTGCTCTTTTTCCCATCTGGCCTTTGGGCCTTTATTTCCTCTGCTGGGAGCACTCTTCCTCCTCCCCTCCCCCTGGTGCCTCCCAATACCCCTTCTCCTGGCTGGTGCTCCTCATTCTTGGCTTGGACATTTCTTCCTAGGTGGCCTTCCCTGCCCCTCCTAAGTGCTCCCTGTGCTCTCTGTGCTTCGCCCAACATTACTCATCCCTCTGTGTTGCATTTGCTTATTTGTGTAGCAAACAGGAATTTTACTCTTCACTACTCAGGTGCAAGAAACGTCACATTCCATTATTTCTAAAATTAAAACTAAATATGCTCCTCATTCTTATCCTCTTGAATCATAAGAATTCAATCTTTGGACTTCCTCCCTGTCCCACACTCTTGTGAGATGACCCAAGAAATCTGAATTCATACATGAGAATCCTGGTTCTCCAGCTGCATTATGCTGCAGTTGCATGCTGCCCTGTTGGGTACTGGTTATGCGGTAAATTCAGGACCACTCCCAAGCCCAGCGATCCTCTCCACTAGCTGCAGGAGGACACAGAGCCCTCGCAGCCACTCAGCCTCAGCATGGACTGGCCTCACAGTATAGATTGACTCCCCACTAAAGCAGAAATTCACCCCACCTTATGTAACCCACTCCACCACATGCAGCAACCCCCAAACTCCTTACTTTCATTTACATCTAGGGAAGCCTGCTCTCCCCCTCTGCCATGTGTGCATATATGAGCGAGTATGTGCACACGAGTGTGCATGCGCACACACACATACACACACTCACACAGAGCTAGGCATGCTGTCTTTCCCACTGCTCTGAGGCAAACCAGGATATCTCTCCTTGATCTCCTAGAAACAGAAAAAGTACATGCTGACCTGTGGGTACTGGTTCTCTGACAAGCTCAGGGGTCACCCTTATTTGCCATGTGGGGTAAGATGAGTATAAGGTGACTGAGTTTTATGAGCACATGTAGGGCTCTCCCACTAGGTGGAAAAGGAAAAAGATATTGATTCTCATCACTCTTCACTCTCTAATGCAGCAAAACGCAAGCAATAAAAGACAAGATACCAGTTAATTTTTCAAAAGCACTGTACCTACTACACAATTTTCTTTCCCACTAAGAGTAGAAGTTTCTTGAGGAAAAGGAGAATGCCATGTTCTCCATAACACTGTACTTGCTGTATAGTAGGTATTTTAACCATTACACTGTACTGGTAGATGGCAAACTATCTTTAGAAAATGGACAAACTTGCTAATAGTTTAATAGCATAGATTAGAGTTAGGGTAAAAAGCACAGAATCAGACAAATCTAAACTCAGACACATGCCCTGTTATTGATGAGCTTGTGACTTTGCTATACTTAGAGTATTTGACGACCAGAGCAGATCATTATTTTGAACATTCTCTACTTTATACAACAGTTATTTTCAGCAATACTTATGTAATGATTGGTAAATGATCATTATTTTCTTAATTCTTTAATTTTAAAATGATAACAGTTTTTAAAGTAAATTTCAAAGCTAAAGGTATTCAAATTCAGCCAAATAGTTAACGAATGAACTAAAATTTGTGTTTACTAAACAAAAAGATTACACCTCACAGTTGACCATTTTATTTCTTCAAATTTTAAAGAAAAACAAAAACTCCAAGTTTGTCACATAGAATGACATCATTAGAGTGACTCAAGTTCTTTGTCTTTACAATCATGTACTATCATTGTTTATTTTAAATTTAGTATTTAAAAACAGGAATAGGTAGTACCACAAGGGTTCAGAATCTGAATTGTACTCAAAGCAAGCTCAAACAATTTCAAACCATCTCAAACTTATTCTTTAAACAAACAGGACAGACTCTATAACTCTTGTTCTCAGTTTATTAAAGGAAAAGTAACCTGGCATACACTATCTTGTTAAAATTCAGTAATACCCACAATTGTTTAAAACTTGGACAAACAAAAGATTTTTGGGGGAAAGGCTATTTTATCATTGAGATTATTTAGAAAAATAACTGGTACATAATGATTTAAACACACTCACATGTATTCTCACAGGAGCATATTCATAGTAGTCATAAAGTAAAAGCAACCCGAATGTCCATCGACAGAGGAATGTATGAACAAAATGTGGGATAGACATACAATGGAATATTATTCAGTCTTTTAAAAAGGAAGGAAATTCTGACATTTGCTATAACATGCATAAACAGCGAAGGTATTATGCAAAGTGAAATAAGCCAGTCACGAAAGGACATTGTATGATTCCATTGTTATGACGTACTTAGAGTAGTCAAATTCGTTAAGACACAAAATAGAACAGTGGTTGCCAGAGACGAGGGGAAGGGGAATGAGGAGTTATTGTTCAGTGGGCTCAAGTTCTCAGTTTTGCAAGATGAAAAGAGTCCTGGAGCTGGGTGGCGGTGATGGTTGCCCAACAACGTGAATGTATTTAATGTGGCGAAGCTGTACACTTAAAAGTGGTTAAGATGGCACATTTGTTTTGTATATTTTACCAAAAAATTTTAAAATGCTAAAGGAAAATCAAACAAGGTAGTCTAACTTTTATTCAGTTTTATTATTATATTTAAATTCTCTGCGGACAATGCACTTTCTTATTGCCTGAACTCAGGACAGTGCACCCACGCTCACCCCTTGATGTTCTCTGGGACTTCAGGCAAGTTACTTAACTTTTTGGAGTCTCAGTTTTCTTACTTACAAGATGAATATAATTTCTTCAAAGAGTTGTTGAAAGAATTAAATAACTGCCAGTTGGCACATAGTAAGTGTTTAGCAGTGCTATTGTTATATTCATATTTAAATTATTTCTTCAAGGAGTTGTTGAAAGAATTAAATAACTCTCTTGGCACATAAAAAATGCTTAGTAGTTCTATTGTTATATTCATATTTAAATGATTTTTAGGTTCCATGATATTAAGCCAGAGAAGTGATAGAAATAACGTTAGTAGAACTAGAAACTGGCAACATGATAAATGGGTCCTATTTTAGGAGCGAATTCTGATGACGTGTAACAAAGTATGTGTGCAGTTTTGACCTACATTTCACTAGTTCTAGTGAGGGTCTGAGCCCATCCCACTGCCTCTACTGCCCACCAGCCCCAAGCAATCATTCTGCCCATCCTCGACATTAATAGAAGTTAGCCTAGCAGATTTAGAGTGCTCCCTTTGGTTAAACAGCAGCTAAATGGTAAACTGAGGCACCACCCTCAGCAACATCATCAGCATCTTCTTCATCTGCTTACAGCTCCCTTGGCAAAAGTCGGGAAATTAGAAGAGAACATGGCGTGATATCAACAATCTTTAGCTACCATTAGGGCTTCCTCTCTTGTAAAGTTAAATTATAATGATAATCTTTAAGAATACTTTTCTCTATGGAATTTATTAACTCTCAGAGGCAGCTTCTGCTTCTGCAACATGAAAGAAGTTGTATCTGTTCCTGCAGAAACAGGATATCATTGACCACCTCTGACACGACAACACAGGGAGGAAATGCAGTGCCTTTGCTGAGTGTATGAGACCGGCTGCTGTTGCAAGAGTTAGAAAACAAAAGCCAGCGTAATGCACAGAGCACGCGCCACCCAAAAGAATGACTGCGGGGTTTTCAGTTCCAAAATTAAGGACTAGAAACTTAATATGCTTTTGATTATGTTGTTTTTATTAATTATGGAAAACAAATTTTTTCCCACCCCAGCATAATAGGTAAGCTATTTCAAATATAAGTTTTATTATAAATAACAACTACTAATGGGGATTCTAAGATCCAATAGCAAAAATGTCACCAGACTTACATAGGGAAAATTTTTTTCTAAGGAGTATATTAAAAAAAAAATACTGAGCCCTATTTTTTAAAGAAAGTAAAGACAAGTGATATAAAGAAAATTATTTTCAGGGTCTCATTTGATACACCATAAATAATTATCTACAGCAAATCTCGGCAGAAGTTTTTGAATTGAAGGACATTTTAAAAGGCTGCCATTTGAATGACAAGATGCGCTTTTCAGTACCACCACTATCCACCATCAGAACCACCGTTATCACAATCACACCGTTATCCACCGTCAGAACCACGCTATCCACCGTCAGAACCACCGTATCCACCATCAGAACCACCAGCTATCCACCGTCAGAACCACCACCCCTACCACCACCATGACATCTTTTTTCCTGAATCCTGGCCTAGGTGTAGAAGGGGGTGCTTTAGAGTGTAACACAAGTTTGGAGAAGAAACAGGAATCACATAACCTTAATTGGACACAGGATTCTTACTAACGAAGAAGGAAAGAAGGAAGGAAGGTGAGAGGAGGGACGGACGGAAGGAAGGAAGGAAGGAAGGAAGGAAGGAAGGAAGGAAGGAAGGAAGGAAGGAAAGATAAAAGAAAGGAAAGATGGAGCAGGAAGGAAGGAAAAAGAGAAAGAGAGGGAGAGAACTAAAAAGTCCTTTCAATCCTTGATATTCAAATTGTGGCCCAAGAACTGCAGCGTCAGTATCACCTGAGGACTTGACAGAAATGCAGACTCTCGGCTCCACCCTGCCCCCCAGACTTAATGGAATCAGAATGTGCATTGTCATAAGATCCTCCAGATGGTTTGTAGTGCATTAGAGTGAGCAGCACTGTGTTCCAGAACCATGCCAAGGCCAGCCGGTGGCAGGGCCTCAGCCATCCTCTCCTTCACACTTGGAACTGGTGCCCTAGCTAGAAAAGCAGAGACAGCCCAGGCTAGATGCCAGATCAGGAGGCAGGGAGGTTACCAGAGCCAAGAGAGGGCACAGACATAGGCACAGAGCCCAGGATAGATGACATCTGTGGCCACATGGAAGGCATACTAGGCGGCATAGGCCATGAGACTGAGGCCTGTGCCCAGGGATGTGGCTGGAAACCAATCCCAAATCCCTGCCACTCGGAGGACTCTGTATGGTTAGAAATCACCTCTGGAAGCCAAAGGGCTGAATGACACATTCCCTGTGTGTCTCCCTGTGTCCTCTCCCACAGGAGAGCTTTGGAACTGAGATTAATCTTGAAAGTGTCAGGTAAATTTTTTTAAATTAAAATACAGCCAGTTGACAAAGCTTTTCTATAGTAATAGAGATTTTAGGAAGGAGTGCATTAGAGGACTCTTGACCGCTTGAGAGGCAGATTGTCACGGAGGAATATGTGACTCAACATCGAAGATGGAGACACTGCCATCTACTCTGAGGGACACGTCTAACAACAAACCTCAACTCACAAAAACCCATAAGTGGATGCTTTCTGTAACAGCCTCATATAGGGGAGATGCCAATAAGAACAAACAAGTGAGCTCTCCCTCCTGACAAAACAGGATGTTATTCTACTGATGATCAATTTGGACATGTAAAAAGGGAAATGCTTTATAGAGGTCGGTGAATCGAATGGCACTTCAGCAAAGTAATTCTCAATCCAGCAATTTTGACATAGCCAAGATAAATAAACTGAAGTTTGTTGGAAAAGGAAGGATGTTGGTACAACCTAAAACTGTTTGTTCTACAGAAAATAAAAAACCTTCCCTTTGTTGGAGGGGCTTGGAGCCTCTTGCCAGGAGAACATGGGCCCAACACTGTGTGGTCAGGAATCTTCTAAGGCATATGAGTTCAGCTCCATTATTAGAGTAATCGAACTTGCCAAATGGGACATCCTTTGTTTGCCAGGCCAGCGTTCTCTTTACAGTACAGTTAGGAAGAAATGGTTTTAAGTAAGAATGTTATGCAAGGGATAGAGTGGCAGGACCTTAAAGAAAGATCCCTTCCAATAACCAGAGTACCCCCGAGTGTTTGGAACCTGCTGGCCCCCTGTGTTCGTCATTAAAAAGCTTTCTGTCCTTGTCTAGACAAGTGCTATAGGCTGTGTAAACAGTGAATTGCTACATAAAGCCTCTATTCAGCCAGAATAAAAATGTGTCACTGTATAGCCTTTTAAGATCCAAGAGGGGCCTTTGTGCAAAGAACTATTTACAGCAGCTACTTGGGTTTTAAATTAATATTTAATTGTTAATATTACAAACTTTAAAACCTAATTTCCTTTCTTTTTTAAGTGCAATTTACAAGTCATGCTATTCTAGTTAATATTCTAATAAAATATTAATCATTTTTACTTAGTCTTTTATTAATATTTGATTAACTCAAGCTAAACAAGCTAAATTTTTTCTAATCATTATTCCCATTTATAAACTTAGCTAATTCCCCGTTAGTTACTTCCTTAAATATTTTAACTATATTCACAAATTTTACATATTTACTGCTCTCTTTTAAGACTTCAAATGCTTGACAGGGCAAACTAAACAATCCTCACAAGTAAAAAATTCCATAAGCTAATAAATGTAATATAGATATTAGATATATTTAATATACATATATACCTATACACATACATATAATCTCAAGTTATCCTAAAAATGTAAGAACTATTCATAAAATTAACCAAATCCTTAATGCCTATCAATTTAAAACTGTAAGTCTGAAATCAATAATGCAAGTAAAGCTGAGAGTACGTGGGCAATCTGTCAGATTCTCTTAAGCATTACAGTTTAATAGGTCACCCCAATGATTACTTATTCGTATACTTTACACATTAAAGTGTAAAGTAATATTTGAGAGTTGGTTACTTTAATTCTATCTAAATTTGATTCTAAACTCCATATGGTAGGAAAAACATTTAGCTGGAGAGAAGTGGGGTGTAACGTCTCGGTCTGGTCGAGGCGACTGTGCTGACCATGGGCCCCCGTGACTGTTGCTCACCAATCAGAGACTCCAGGTGGGGGCACAGCCCTGCAGATGCCTGCTTACAGGGAAGAGCTGCAACAAGGGAATGCTAATACTTATTCCCTGGGTTTGTATTAGCTTTTTTTTTTTTTTTTTTTTTTTATGATTGTAGCTTGATTTTGTAGATAGACTTCTACAAGCCACCATCCACCCTCCCCTTGTTAACCCCGGCTGAATTAAACGAATTCCTTTAGTGCTTGATTAAGTCTTCATTATTTTTAGATCTTTCTCAGACAACAGTTCTCTAGCCCTATAAATGGCATCTCTTAGATCATGAATTCGTCTCAATCCATGGAAATATGTTACGCTAACCACTAGTGTACTCTAAATAGAATCTCTGAATACATGCAAGCAGATTATTAGAGAAGTTGAGAATTGACCTACACCATTTACTAGCTATATGACCTTGGGCTGTGTCACATAATGAATTGATGAATGTGTGTGTGTGTGTGTGTGTGTCTGCATGTGCAAAATCCCCTCTACATCATGATATACAAAATTGGGACTATAGTGAAAATATTTTTAAATTGTACTTTTATCAATTGTTATGTCATGACTGTTTTCTCATGTCATTAAACATTCTTCAAGAATGTAATGATGGTTGGGAGTTCCACTTCTGGAATGGAGAAAGAATTTGCTCCATAGACCCAATACCCAGCAAAACAACTATATCTTGTGAAAAGTATAAAACAAACAACCATTTAAAGTCTTTGGAAATTTGCCAAAGTGCATACATACAGCAAATGAAGAAACACTTATTCAAGAAAATCTAAATATCAATAAAAAACAGCAAATCTGTGGCACTATAACCGTGACCCATTCTCTCCCACTGCTTCCCTACCCCTAGCTCAGCATGATGGAAGTTCTGATCCGGATGGGTATGGCCAAAAAGGCGGGGCTGCCCCTATCCCCAGCTCCTAGTCAAGGGATCGGGTATCGTCCTGAAAGAGGCAAGCGCACAGCGTTTCTCATCCTCCTGGTTCCAAGTCGCAGAGGCTAAATCCCTGGTAAATGTGACCAAGAGGGCGGAGGCTCGCTTCCTCCATTGAGCCTCCACACATGTGGCAGGAGCTCTACCTCAGGCGTGGCAGGCGGAGAGCACGGAGACCCCAGCTGACCTCACAGGAGGATCTCCCCTCCTCTCCATGTTTTACTCATAAGTCAGGGGTATCATTCTGATAAAAGAGAGCCCCTGTCTGCACCCTCAGCTCTGGAGGAGTGGCTGGGAGGTTGTGCCCAGGAAGCAGGCAGTCCTTAAGAAAAGAGCCTCTGAAGTACTGTTCAAAGGAACTGACTTTATTTGAAACAGAGAGTGGAGAAATTCAAGCCTAAGGGTGCTCTTGAAAACAATAGAGAATTTGATGGTGAGCAATTAACAGAAAGCTTGTACCTGATGAAAGCAAGAAGCTAAATTTGGCCAATTTACCAGAGGAAACAGCTATAAACTCAAAGGTTTCAGAGGAAAAAAAACAAAAAACAAAACCTCAAAGATTGGTCTAAAATCTACCCCTGCAAAGGAACTTGAATGTAATTGGGTCAGACTATGGAGCAAATTTATGCCAAGATACTGCTAAACACAATAAGGCAGTCAGCAACTAATAGAGCCTAACAGTTGAGTATGACACCAACAGAGGCAGATAGTGCAGAGAGACCAAGAGAAAGAGACTGTCGAAGCGTGCCCTGCTAAACCCGAAGTGACTGTGCACATGCTCAGGAATATGCCCTCCAAGGGGCAATATCACAGGCCTCATATTGTGGGGCAACAGACTTGATTAATATAGTGCAACCAAGTTACTAAACAAGCAAACAACAACAAAAACAAGCCCGAGGGGTGAGGGACAACACTGTCCAGTGTTGATATAATATATTACCTAAAATCTCCAGTTTTCAACAAAACAATTATGAGACATGCAAAAACAACAATCTGGAAAGTATTACCTGTACATGAGAAAAAAAGAAAAACAGGTACAGAAACTGCTTATGAGAATACTCAGATGTCAGATTGAACAGATAAAGACTTCAAAGCATCAATTATAAATATATTCAAAGAACTAAAGGAAGCTTTGCTTAAAGAAATAAAGGAAGGTAGGATGATAACATTTCATCAGAGAGAAAGAAATTATAAAAAAGAACCAAATCAAAATTGTGGAATTGTAAAAAACAATTATTGAAATGAAGTATTCACTGGAGGGGCTCGATCGTATATTTGAACTGGCAGAAGTTAGGATCAGCAGATTTGAAGATGTGTCAGTACAGATCATATAATCCAAAGAACAGAAAAAAGAAAATGAAGTAAAACAAAATCTCAGAAATGTGGGATACAATTAAGCATGCCAACATATGTGTAATGGGAGTATCAGAAGGAAAGGAGAGAAAGGAGCAGAAACAATACTCAAAGAAACAATGACTGAAAACTTCCTAAAGTTGATGAAATCTACACATCCCAAGAAGTTCGAGGAACGCCAAGTACAATAAACACAGAGAAACTCACATTTAGAAATATCATAGTAAAAATGAATTATAAAGCTGTTATAGAAAATGACCGCAATAACTTACAATGACTACAAAATAATCTCATATGGATATGATAATCTGTAATAAATTTAACCATTACTCTCTTTTGAACAGTTATGTTGCTTTTAATTTTAAATGTAATAAGTAATGTTATAATCATCCTTATACATAAATTGCATCATCTCTGATATTTCCTCAGGATAAATATTTGCATAGATAAAAATCTGAACAGGAAATATTTTAGAATATTAACAGTTCTTATCTATGAGTGCAAGAATCATGAGTGACTTTTATTCTACTTTTCTCCATTTTCTATACTATATTACTTTTACAATCAGAAGAAAATGAAAATGATAGCCTTTATATTATTTACATTTATATAAACTTAGAAAGAATTAAGTAGTTGAATATAATATATACCTACAAATAAATGATACTGCTAAGAAATGTTTAGATCTTCCTTATTGATAGGAGTAAGGAATCTGCCTTACTCTAGAGACCATTCAATGACACAGAAGTTGCAGATAAAAAAAAGAATCCATGATGACTAAATTTCTATTTGCTAGCACTGTGCTTTTGAATGCCTGATAAAAGGGCCCCTATCTAGCAACACCCTTTTATTTCAGTGATTTGTAACTGAGATGTGGAAAGAACAATAAGAAAGAAAGATGTATATAAACCATTTCAAATGACATGTGGTTAGATTATATATTGTTTGAAGTCTTGGACTATACCTGCCTCTTCTTTGTATCTCTCATAGGATTTGGAAGGTACTCAATCATAGTCGTTGATATTTTTCAAGTGCTTAATAGCATATAGGCTCAAAATCTCCTACCAATGTAAGACTATATTGCACTTTCAAGAAAAAAGATTTTAATATCAAAATTCACTATAACTATATTTATATAAATATATCCATATTCATTAATTATTTAATGATCCCATCACATGTTAGTCTCTGATAACAAAATGAGAAATTGCCCCACATAAAGGCAGTACTTTATCAGCATATAAACACTCCTGCGAAAAATCTCTAGATTTTTTTCTTGGACTTCTGATCCTTCCAGAGGCAATCAGCAGAGGTATGTGTGGTCAGGGACCCATTTGCAGAAAGATCAGTTGCCCAGAGAGCACCAGTAGTGCAGCTGACTGGGAAAGGCCATATCAACTCAGGGCGGGGGGGATAGTTCAACAGCAGTAATATTAGAGAAATGGTTCAGGCCGACCCAGCTGCTCTGGAGACAACTCTAAGCACTAGGACTTAAGAAGCATCCCAGAAAAGAGAAGCATTGAGGTCTCTTCATTTGGTGGATGGGAGCTATTGATTAAGAGGACTTAGAGATTAACTGTTTGACCTTGCTTAGGATCCATAGGCTGGTGAGTTCTAAAAATGTGATCAATATGATCAATTCTAAACCCCTTGGCTCATCAAACAAAACTCTTTAACATACTGGCTCCCAACTTCCTTGCCAGTCCTGTCTCCCAGCACTCACCAACCTTGGTAGTGACATTTCTCACTGAGGTGCAGTTTAATGTGGTCATAAGAGCACACTCTGGGGCTGCACTGCCTGGGTCTGAATCCCTGCTCTGTCACTTCCTAGCTGAGGGACCTTGGGTAAGTTGTTAAGCCTCTTTTATGCCTGTTTTCTCATATGTGTAATGAGGAACATGAGAATCACTATATCTTCCTTACAGGAGTAACATGAGAATTAGATGAGTTTACTAGTTAAACACCAATAATAGCCATTATTATTCTTCCTAACAGTCCTTTCACATGTCCACACTTTTTAAACTTTTTGTTTGTTCTGTCTAGAATCATTTCACCTTGCTTCCTAACCTCTATTTCCCTTCTGACAGCTGAATGTCAGACTTTAAATTTCAACCAAAGACTCACCTCTCCCAAACCCTCCTTCATATACTTCCAAACCAAAAGTATTCATTTATTCATTATTTTTGCCCTCTTTGCATAAAAAAGAATAACTATGGTACAGATGTGATAGAGGCATGACTGCTCTGAGAGAGGCTCGAAGAGCTTCTATCAGCATATTGCAAAGGAACACACACTATGCTTAAATTCTGAACCTAAAGCAAGTAAAGATGGAGAGAATAAGAGTTTTCTGCAATTTGGCATAAAAGACCTGATTGCTTCCTTCTTAAAGATATTTCCAACGCCTTCTTCTCACATGGAGAACAAGAAACGGAAACTTAAATTTCATCTTTGAATGTAGGAAACATCTGTAACCCCAAACCACATTATGCTAGGAGGAAATCAGATGGAGGAATGATAAATGACTTAGCAGAACACAAAGAGGTCAAATCTCAGTGCCTGCAGAGGTAATACTGGCCAGAGTATGCTAATTTGACTCCAGTATGGCTCAGAAAGTGGAGACACAGGCACCTTGAAAAGTAAGAGTGAGTAAATGTTAATAAGAAGAGATTATCGGAAAGTCTGTAAAAGGAAAATTTGTGTCCTCATTCTCACACCTTTCAGCCTGGTGACCATCCTTCTAGAGAAGTTCAAACCAGAGAGGATACTACCAAAGAGAATGGTGAAGTGAAGTGCACAGGTAAAAACAAGATTTTAAGCAAAAGTCTGCATATTAGAGCTCAAGAACCCTGCCAGCTCCTCTCCTTTGCCCACTCTAAACATGAGCATCCAGGTTTATACCTTCCAGTGGGGGACTGAAAGAGTCTTCTCCGGAGAAAGTGACCACACACACCAGAGGAAAGTCCATTAGCTATTGACATAGGGGGTCTATAATGAGAAAGCAGGCTGTCTCATTACCCCTACACCAGGGTTTCTTAACTTAAGCACTGTTGACATTTTGGACCAGCTAATTCTTTGTTGGGGGTGGGGGAGATCAGGGAGAGGCTGTCTTCCTGGTTTGGAGATGGCCGTCTTCTTGCTGTGTCCTCACATGGAGGAGAACCCAGAGAGAGGAAGCGAGCTCTCTCCAGTCTCTTCTTACAAGAGCACTAATCCCATCATGAGGGCTCCACCCTCATGACCTAATTACCTCCCAAAGGCCTAATTTTTAAATACCATCACATTGGAGATTAGTGTTTCAAAATATGAATTTTGGAGGGACATACTCAGTTTATAGCACCTGACTTCTCTTTTTGATCCTAACAGCTGATAGGCTTACTAAACATAAGCGGTTCCAGTAGCAGCTGCTCCACTAACAAACAGATGAAGCAATTTGACATACATATATACAAAAATGAATTCCAGATCAAGTAAAGGAATACACAGAGTAACTTTATAATCCTGAGATGAGAGAGGAATTCTTGAATAAGGGGGAAAAAATTATGTTTTTTTGGTCATGTACCATCTAAATTTTATCTACTAGGCATTATTGGCAAAATATCTAGGGTTATGACATTTTTAAGAGCCTCTGCTATATTTCAGACATGAAAAGAAAAATAATACTGCCTCCAAAATTTTAAAACATTTAATTAAAGGTTTACAAAATGTAATATGTCAACTGGACAACTCTAACTTCTGTTAATGATCATATAACTTTATATACATATCATAAGAACAAAAATAATAATTCATACCTAACAAAACTGGAAAACTCTAAAAAATTATTGCAATTTTTTAAAGCTCTAAGAGAGTATACTTCAGGTGGGACATGGGAGCAGTTTAATGAGGTTGATTACATGCCAGGAAGAAGCTGGATCGTGGTTCGGCTCTGAGCAGCTCTGGTCACTCTGCTGTTGTCTACTGCCCAGAGTCAACTCCATTCGGCCCATTGTGTTCTCCTCTGAGGATGTTACTTGTCAGTGGTATAGATCAGAAATACAAAACAACTCTTTAAAATGTGAAACTGTTTTCTGGCTTTGGACTTAATTTTTTCTTCCCAGAGTTACACTCTTCTTTCTCCCTTAAAGTGAACCTTCTAGAAATTGCCCCATACTATGCAGTTTTAAGCATAATGCATGCGCAGGGAAAGACGGTAAAGCCCAAATAAAATCAGCTTCATTTTCTCTATTCTGATGCTATTTCCCCCCTAATAACCTCCTAGGGAAGCATTATCTGATTTTATAACATTCCTCTGCCAATTACCTTCATGATTCTACATACCAGCAATTCACAAGGATCTGTAACTGACAGTACCAATTATTTATAATTGTAACTTTTAATAACCACATTTACATTTACATCAACTCTCTATTCATTTTGTAGTGAGAGAAAAGAGGACAAATGAAAAAGAACTAGTTTCTCTTATGAATCTTCCCTATAAGTAAGTACAAGAACAGCAGATAAAAGATATTTTAAATCCTTTTATATTTAGACTCATATCTAAGCAGTTATATGATATGAAAATGAAGATCCTTCTATCCATGCTTCTATTATAGCCTTTCTTACATTAGATTGCAATTAACTTTTTCCACAATCATCTCTTGAGTTTCTTAAGTTATTTATCTCCATATCCCTAGAAATAGCATGTTCTTAACTCCTACTAGATGCTTAATGCATGTTTCTCAAATAACTAATTTGTACCATCCCACTGAATTGATATAGAAATTATAAAACTACATCATGATTTGTCTTCAAATAATAAACTGCTATTTACAGTGCATTTCAAGGCTGCCGCAGTCCTCTCCAGTAATTCTCTTTTCTGCACACTGCGTCATAGTTTTCTATTTCTATTGGATTATCTCCATCATTATACTGACACACTCTGGTTTCCTCTTATCTTACAAAAGTTATCTCGATCCCTTTTCTCTCTCCAACCTTTGCCCCAAGTCTCTGCTCCCCTTTATAGAGACTCCTTCTAAGGGTTTCTGTATTGCTGTTTCCAACCACAGTAGTGAAATGGGCAGGGGTGAATGGGTTGGCTGGTTAATCATGTCCTACAAGCTGAAAAAAATGGAAAATCAGAGCCAAGGAGGTCTGGGGAAGATGCATGTGAATGGATTTCTGGGAGTGGGCTCAAAGAGTCTGAATCTTTATGTTTTGCTTTAGTAGCTACCAGAAAATACCCACCTCAGAGGAAAAATTCAACAACCAGGTGGGTTGAAAACTCTTCTTAGTTGACTCAATGTGCTCACATACAGCGTAGCTATGGTGGCGGGGTTGAAGTTTATACATGGGCTCAACATCATAGATTCTCTCTCACCATGACTGACCTAACTGTTGCCACTGCTGAAATCAACCTGGTAAGCAACAGAGACCAAAGCTATGTTCTCAATATAGTACCCCTTGAGAAGACCAGCCAGCCTGTTGGATAAATTGATTATTTTGGGTCCTTTCAATCCTGGAGGGACACTAGTTAGACTTTGACACTTATTTTGGGTAAGAGCATGACTTCTTTGCCTGAAGAAATTTTGACAGCACCACTCTCAAAGTGCTTATAGAATGTACTTTACCAACGTGGAACCATGTGGAACACTACATTTGAATCATTGAAGTCCCAGAATTATAGGAAAGGGAGAGTGAGACTGAAAAAGTATTTGAAAGAATAAGGACTGAAAACATCCCCAAAAGTTTTGGGGAAATATAAATCTATAGATTCAGGAAGCTGAAAAAAACCCCAAATGGGATAAAAGCAAAAAAATTCACATCATAATTAATCTTCTGAAAACTCAAGACAAAAAATCTTGACAGCAGCCAAAGAGAAATAATACAATACTTATAAGAGAACATCAATACGAATAAGAGATTTCTCATCTGAAACCATGGAAGTTAGAAGGAAGTGGCATGTTTTACTATCAGCTATTGATAGAAAAGAACTGTCAGCCATGAATTTTTTATTGGTCAGAAATATCCTTCTGGAATGAAAGGGAAATGGAGACATTCTCAGACATTCAGTGAAGAAAACTTAATAGCTAAAAAAAAGTTCTCCAAAAACTAAAGAAACGATAACACAGGAAGGCTTGGAATTTCAGGAAGAAATGGAAAAACATCATAAGAGATAAAAATAGAAGTAAACATAATAGATTATCCTTATAAGTTTATTTTTTAATTTACTCTGTTAAGGTGTACAATTCAGTGGTTCTTTGGTATATCTACAAAATTTTATAAACATCACCACTATCTAAATCCAGATCATTTTTATTACCCCAAAAGAAATCCCATATGCATTAGTGATCACTCTTCCACACACCCACTGGCAACCACTAATCTTCCTGTCTCTGTGGATTTGCCTATTCCAGACATTTCATGTAAATGAAATCATATGATACATATCCTTTTGTCAACAACTTCTTTCATAGACCTTGTTTTCAAGGTTCATCCATGTTGCAGCATGTATCAGTACTTCTTTCCTTATTATGGCTAAATAAGATTCTGTTGTATGGATATACCACACTTATGTATCCATTCATCCATTGATGGATATTTGGGTTATTTCCAGTTTTCAACCTTTATGAATAATTCTGCTTGGAACATTCATGTACAAGTTTTTGTGTGGGCACATGTTTTCAATTCTCTTGGGTATATACCTAGGAATGGAATTGTTAGGTTATATAGTGACTCTATATTTAATCATTTGTGGATTTGCCCAGCTATTTCCCAGTGGCTGGACTATTATACATTTCTACCAGCAATGTACCAGGGTTCTAATTTCTTCACATCCTTGACAACTCTTGTTATCATCTGACTTTTTGATTATAGCCATCCTAGTGGTAATCTCATTGTGGTTTTGATTTGTATTTCCCTGATATTAATGATGTTGAGCATCTTCTCCTGCACTTGTTGGCCATTTGTATATCTTTTTTGGAAAAATGCTAGATTTTGTATATGGTGCAAGAAAGGGGTCCCACTTCATTCTTCGCATGTAGTTGTCCCAGCACCATTTGTTGAAAAGGCTATTTTCCCCCGCTGAATTGTTTTGATACCATTGTTGAAAGTCAATTAACCATTAACGTTTTTATTTCTGGACTCTCAATCTATTCCATTGTTATCCTTACGCCTCATGTGTTTCTTAAATCATTTTAATGTTGGAAGCAAAAATTATAACACTGTCTGATGTGGTGCTCAATGTACTGCAACTATATTTTAAAAGAGGAGATAAAAAGGCCTAAACAGAAGTTTTCTGAATTTCATTCAAAGTGGGACAACACTGATATTAGTAGATTGTGATAAATTACATGTGTATATTGTCATACCTAGAGCAACTACTAAGAAAAGTATATAAAAGAACCTAAATGTAATGACTTCAAACAACAGAGCGTCAGAATATACAAAGCAAAGCTCTCCCACCCAGTTGTGCCATCACCACCCCAGGAAAGGGGCTGGTTATGGGCTAGAACAACTTGTGCGGACACAATGGGTTTGGAACAAATGCTTACATGCTTTATCACAGCTGCTCTGCAGGGAGTCAAAAGACAGGGAAAATAGTACATGTGTGTGAGCGCCCCAAGGACCCAAGCCAAAGGCACATGTCTAGAGCAGTGGCCACAGGAAGAAAGGCCTCAGAGGAGAATACAGTCCAGGACTCAGAGAACTGGGAATATAGAACGCAGAATTGGAGCTTGAAACAGGCAGACAGCAGTAGGACTACCAAGGCAGAGTGAGGGATTTCATGGTACAGTTGAACAAGTGGCATGTCCAGATAGCACGCTGTATGAAACCCATGGACACTTTTAAAAGGCCGACGATACCATTTAAAATTGCAGACAAGTGCATTATGACCCAGAGTTTTTCCAAATAATAAAAAACTACTAACATTGAGCACTTCCTATTTTCCAGGCGATAGTAATATATATGCATTATCTCATAATTTTCACAGTAGCTCTATTTTATTAGTTTTCCATTGCTGCTATAGCAAGTTGACATAACCTTGATGGCTTACAACAACAGATATTTATTATCTTACAGTTTGTAGATCAGAAATCTGACATGGGTCTCCCTGGAATAAACTTAAGGTGTTTGTAGGCTGTGTTCCTTCCTGTACACCCTCAGTAGGATCTGTTCCTTTGCCTTTCCACCTTCTAAAGGCTGACCACATTCCTTGGCTGTGGACCCCTTCATCTTTAAAGCTAGCAAAGGCAGTTCAAGTCCTTCTCACTTCACATTACTCTGACCTCTTCTGCCTCAGTGATAACAGTGGATCCACCCAGGTAGTCCAGAATAACTCGCCATTTTAAGGTCACTTGATTAGCAACGTTAATTCCATCTGCAACCGTAATCCCCCATTACCATGTAGGATAATGTATTCATAGGTTCCAAGCATTACGGTGCGGACATATTCAAAGACTATTATTCTGCCTACCACACCTATGAAGTGGGTTCTATAACCCACAAGTTAATATCTGAAGCAGCGGTTTCCAACTAGGGGTGATTTACTCCAGTAAAATGTGCAATGTCTGGAAACATTTTTGATTGTCGCAACTAGGGGGAAAGTGCTACTGGCATCTAGTGGGTAGAGATACAAAACATCCTACAATGCACAGGACATTTCCCCACAATAAAGAATTAGCAAAATGGCTGTAGTGCCACCGTTGAGAAACACTGTCTAAAGAAACAAACTTGGAGAGGATAAGTTCCTTGTCCACTGCCACAGCTAATAAGCTTCAGAGCCAAGATCTGAACCCAGGTCCACCTGTCTTTGGATCATAGACCCTCTTTGATTTTGCCACATATAGCACTTTACCACGAACTGTCCTATGAAAAGCAAAACTGAATGTCTCCCTCCATAGATGTATTCATACACAACAAAATGAGGACTTCTTTAGTCTCTTCATTCTGAAGATGCAAATGTCTACCTCCAAGGGCTTTGATGATTTGGACAAAATAATCTTATTCAGTAGTTGAAGCAGTTATAGTGGTTTCATGGAAGCTCTCACTAAATAGAATTCATTCAGGCCTAAAAGTAAAAAAAAAAAAAATGGTGTAGAGGAGCATGCTCTTTCAGAGCTACAAATAGGAAAGGAATGTATCCTGGAAGATGAAATGTCACATCAGTCTTCTGCTTCTATTTACCCATCTCCCTTGTTACTGTTGCTCCAATTACCGGATATCAGTTGCTGGCAATATTCAGAAATAAGTGTTGCCTATGAGAATGGGTAAATACCAGAGTGTGCATTCTAACTGTGATTAAGTGTGAAACTTGGACTATCCTAGTTCATTTACATGTATGAAAACAACACATGATATTTATCATCCAACATATGAAAATATTGTTTTAGCATAATACAACAAAAAGTAGATTATCCAGTCACAGATTTTCCTGATAACATAGTTTACAGTTTTCAATAATCACATCATGTACGACCCATTGCATCTGAACACGAACAGTGCATAAAACATTACATTAAATAAACACTGAAAATAATTATAGCAACATTCTTATTTTCTATAGCCACATTTCCCTGAAGCACCAAGAATTCATTTGAACATAATTATGGCATCTCAAATGTACAAATATCAGCATGAATTTAAAAGACTTTAATTAGAGAACACCTTTAGCTTTCATTGGAAAAACAATTACATTCTAACACCAGTAACAGCAATGTACATAATTACATATTTGTGTAAAAGGTTTACTTGGTCTAAATTATTTATTGGTTTGAATCTATTTTACTGCCTTATTGAGTTTCAAATTCAGACAATCACAGTGCCACCAAAAAAGAAAACAATGTCAGCTAAATGCAACATGACATTTATGTGTCAGGAAGTTGCACATCTTTTTGAAGTGGTCACTTATGATTTAAGGTTCTGTAAAAATCAGTCACCCTGCTGCCTCCCCTGAGTTTCACTGATTAGAAAATTAATGCATTTTCCAAGAAGCCCCAAGAAGCTAGTGACTTACTCAAAGTCATCCAGCTCCTGAAATCATGACTAAGACCAAATCTCAAGTCTCCCATTTCTGAGATACTTTACCATTTCTGAGATCCTTATGATGAGAGACATCTTCCTCATTCCTGTTCTGCCCTGAGGGGCTTCCATAGTCTGAAACAGAGTAAAGTGTCTGCTGACTTGAATTCTCCGTCTAATACTCTACTTATCATGCTCTTGCAAATGTCTTCTATTGTTGTCAAAGCTGATATTCAGCTAAATTCACAGTCTATCTGATCTCTCCCCCACGACCTCTGGACTGGCTCATAAACGAGGAACTAAAGGGAATTTACAGGCCTCCTGGATGCTGTTGCAGGTCTGTGGTTGATGTCCATTCTGATTTTCATGTGTCTTTGCCATAGGCTGTGAACATCGCCCTGGCTTATATCCAATAAATTTCAAACCTGATTTTGAATATGTTACCTAAACTTTTATCTTAAAATGAGGGTATGAATAACAATGGTTCTATTCATAGGGTTGTGGGGATTATATGAAATCATTTGCATAATGTTCTTAATACAGTTCCCGGCATATAATAAACTCTTAATAAATGCTAGCTATCATTATTATTATTATTTTTCTAGTGAAAATTGCTTGCTTAAAATGATGGAAGCCAGTGCACAGCTATTTAAGATGCTCAACATGCCCAGGTTCAATACCCTTAAAATTTAAAATGATTTTTTAGGTAATTAGAAAAAGAATAATTATAACCATAGCAATTATACTTGGGTAGAACCTTTATTAAATACTTTAACATGTTTACAAAGTGCTTTTATACACATTATTGAATTTATACTGTGAACTAAAAAATAGTAGCTAGTCTTAGAGCTTCTGTGGTAAAGATAGCCTCATCTTAGTCAAAAGGGGAGTTACATATGATTTTAATTTGAGGAACACCAAAGAAAGCTTAATGAACAATATATTTCTCCAACCCAGATGCCACAGTGTCCAAATTCCATTACTGTAGTAAAGATAACAGCTTTATTTTGCTATCTCTTCCTTTAAAATGTGATTACTTCTCTAACTGCTGATAGCTCAGGCTAAAGGCATGCAATGTTTTTTTTTAAAGATATGTACATATATCTACTAACCCAAAGGAATGGGAACTTCTTAATATAAAACAGGACAATTGGGAATAAAAACAGAACAGAAACCACTTAAAAAGAGCAGAGAAATAGAGAATACCAGACTTCAAAGAGTGAAAGGTGGGTCCTGAATTTATTTTAATATCTTGGCAACTATGACAGCAGTTAAAAACATCTTGTATAACATGGTCTGTATTTTCTGACAGGAAAAAAAAAAGGCAAACATTTGTCTGCAAATACATACTTTTTCCTGGGAAAAAGTAGTATCAGAAACATTGCCAAACTTTTCTGGTTTGGGTGTAAATCTCTTAGGATTGACTCATTGTCTTGTGGGCAAGATGTCAGGTGAGGAATTTAGAGCCTTCCCATCTAGTTAGGATTCCTGTCACGGTCATGAAGTCTGCCTGCCTCCCAGTTTACTTTTGCCATTCTTCTGTGTGTCATATAAACCAGGAGGTCGACCAAAGTTAGGCTCAACTATTAAAAGACAATGTATTGCAATTAATTTAATATGTATAAATTTATTATTTATCGTTATCATTAAAATATAAGAAAAATTTCAAGTAATCAGAGTACAGATCATGGAAATAGCAAGACCATGTATATAAAACTTTGCAGTATACAAAAATTTTTTCACAGACTTTATTGAAATCCATTGATTAATTCAAAAAATATTTATTGGACATTTATTATGTGCTAGGTGTGTGTGCTCAGAGGGAGTAGTATAAAATATAACATAAAATACAGTATTTTATAGTAGTATAAAATATTGTCTTCACAGACTCACAGTTTAGTGGAGGAAGTTAAACCTTTAAGAAATAAATAACCAAATAATTATTAAATTACATTTGTGATAAATGCCATAATGGATAAATACAGGTGAATATGAGAGTGTCCCACAGGGGAGGCTGACCTAGAGTAGGAGGTTAGGGAAAGTTTCCCTGAGGAAGTAAAATGAAGGTTGAGACTTAAAGAATAAGTGAATAAATGTTAGCCAAGTAAAGAAGAGGGTGACCATTAGAAGCCAAGGAAATAGCCTGTGCAAAAGACCAGAGCTGGAAAGGGGCACGGCCTCTTCTAGGAAGTGATAAGAGAAGGCCAGCGTGGCTAGCATCCAGGACCAAGGGACAAGTCACATAAGATAAGAGAGAACAGGCAGGGAGACCAAGGGGCACATCATGCTGAGCCTTGAAGACTACAGTCTTTTAAGGATTTAATCATAGGACCTCATAAATTAACACGTCTTGGTGAATAGTTCAGGCAACACCAGACATAATGTATGGGTGAGTTCCACTAGTTTCATTTAGTCACATTAAGGAAAGTTGAATGCCCAAGATATCAACCCAGCTGGCTTCAAACTACAACAGCCGACAACTGTAAAAGAGTCACCTTGAATCTCAAAGTATCTAAATGACTTTAAAGAGTAGACTGTCAGGATATTGGCAGTTAACAATCAGGTTTTCTCACCTTAATTCTAATTCTGATTCACTGCTTTATGACTGTGGGCAAATCTTTAGATACTCTGAGCTTCGACTTTTTTATTTACAAAATGGAGATAAGTTTTGCCTCACCTGGTTATTGTGAAGATTAATAAAGAAAAGCACTTTGCAATAATACAATAAATGCTCAATGTTGGTAGTTTTATGATTCTGAGTCATGCAATGTTTTCCTTAGTGAAATTCTTAAGTAATATTTCATTCTAAAAAGTTTTAGAATGCCCTCTTTCAGATGCTTAAAAGATGGCTTGGTATAATAGAAAAAGCTTTGGAGTTGGAAACACTTGAAGTCAAATGTCAGTCTTGGTATTTCCTAGCTGGGTGACAGTGGGACCACTGAACCTCAGCTTTTTCATCTGCTAATTGGGGGCAATAAATTATACCTCTATTGTTTTTTAAGTATTAAATGATACATAACAGTAGTGAGACTCAAACTATAGTGTTGATTACATAACAGGTCAGCAGTAAATTTTCCCTACTTTTAGCTCTTTTTCCAAGGAGAAAAAAAATTCTGTGTTGCAGTTATGAAAGTAGTGGAAACCAATGCCTCATAGATTTTGAACATGCATAGGAAACACTTGGGGATTTGTTTAAAAAACAGATTTAGCTTCTGGTAGGTCTAAGATAATACCCAAGATGAAGCATTTCTGAAAAGCTCCCTGGTGATACTATCCCAGCTGATCAATAGACCACACTTTAAGTAGCAAGGGTATAGATGATCTGGCTTGTTAACAAATATCATTAGCCTACTATCTATATCAGAATAAGAGTTAGCTAATATTGGGATGTATCTTAGTAGGCCTCCAGGCTTCGTAGAAGAAGGACAGAAAATCTGGGGCTTCTTATTGTTTGGTTTCATTTATATTTCTTGACCCAGAAAAAGGAACATATTCCCACCATAGAAAAATCTAGTAAGAATCATTCTTAATATAGAGATTTGACGATCACTAATTTGAGTCTCTTAAGAATGCTAAAAAAAACTAAAGATGAAGAACAGAAGAGCAAAAATATGCCTATTATGAAGAAAAGCAAAGTTTCCCTTGCTTTTCAATTTAAATACTGATTATGGAAGACAAGAAATCACTCTAAATGTGGCCCTCCAAAAGTCAAAATTCCTCTTTTTTTTTAAATTGTGGCGAAATATATATAACCTAAAATTTACCATTTTAATCATTTTAAGTATACAATTCACTGGCATTGAGTACATTCCTATTGTTGTGCAACCATCACCACCATCCATCTCCAGAGCTTTTCCATCATCCCAAACAGAAATCCTGTGCCCATTAAATAACAACTCCCTCTGTCCCCCTTCTCAGCCTCTGGTAACCACGATTCTATTTTCTGACTTCATGAATTTGAACTAGTCTAGGTTTTTAATACGAGTGGAATCATACTACATTTCTCCTTTTTTGTCTGGCTTATTTCACCTAGTATAATGTCTTTAAGGTTCATTTGTGTTGTGGCATGTATCAAAATTTCATTTCTTTTTAAAACTGAACAACATTCCATTGTATGTATATACCACATTATGTGTATTTATTCCATTCACCCATTGATAGACTGGGTTGTTTCCACCTTTTGGCTATTGTGAATAATGCTGCTGTAAGCATTGATTGGCAAATATCTTTTTGAGTGCCTGCTTTAAGTTCTTATGGTTATATACCCAGAGTGAAATTGCTGGGTCATATAATTCTATGTTTAATTTTTTTTTTTTTTGAGGCATCACCTTTTCCACGTCCATTACACCATTTTACATTCCCACCAGGAATGCCCGTCTCTTCTGAAAAGAAGAAACAATCATGTTTTTCAATAAGAAATCATTTTTTAAAAGACAGGATGGAATTTCAACTCCCTCCTAAGATGGACTATCTTTTGGAGCCTCTGATCCAATAGTTGAGCTGGTTTTACTGAGTTATGAAGTACTCAGTAAAACCAGCTCAACTATTTTTTTTTTGTTTTTGCTGCTTCTGGTTCTTCAAAGAAACCCCTTTAGACAAGGATGATATTAGTGTGCTATAGTGGAAAGAACAAGGTGTTTGAGTGGTATATCAAAAAACCCCAGAGATTTTGGGTTATAAGATCTGGTGCTAGTCCTGACTCTGCCTGCTATTAGTTGTGTGACATCAAATAAGTCACTAAACCACTCTAAGTCAGTTTCCTCACGTGTAAACTAGGAACAATAGAAATCCCTTCCCCACTGATGTGGATACCAAATGAGATAAGGAATGTCTTTAATTTCCTTAGAGGAAACTGAGAACCCCAAGGCAACACCTCCCAAC
>NW_024350926.1:1545950-1589229 GCF_902729225.1 Pteropus medius | reverse complement strand
GGCCATCTGCTCCTTTCCTCTCTAGCCCTTTTCCAGAAATCTTGTCCAGCTTCCCATCATCAGCTGTCACATTATGAAGATCCAGTGGGTAACTGTGACCGCTCCTGGGCTCCAGTCCTCTGGCTTCAGTTGCCTGCTGGACATTTCATTTCAGATGTCTGGCAACTGGTGATATTCAGAATTGAAATCAGTAATCTAGTCCCAAAATGCCTCCCTCTCCAGACTTCCTGTGTTCGTTACAGCATAGGCAAGCTCACTGTACTGGGTGGGATACCTTCATTCTTGTCTAATCCCTTGTCCTCATCACTGTACTCCCAGATCAGATTGGCCACAGACTGCTATTGATTCTTTTACCTCAATGCGTCTGGAATGTCTTCTTTCTTCACTTATCTCTCTAGCATTCTAATCCAGGCCCTTTAACAGCACTGTTGCAGTGCACTTCTGCAAAGACTTATCTTCAGTGTCTGTCTTCCTTCAGCTTTTCTGTGCACCATTTCTTTATTTTTGTCAGTTTCCTATGAGAAACCTTTAATTCCTTTCTTTTACCTCTAAAATACAATTCAAACTCCTTAATCTGGCATGCTGAGTCTTCTACTATCTGACCTTAACTTACTATTCCAGACTTATTTTCTAAGTCTTCTTTACTTTAAGTTGTAACTTATGTTGGTCAGATAAACTGACTAAATCTTTTGTCCCAGTTCCAAGACGAGAAAGAATTATAAGTCTATTTTGAATCAAAGTCCCAAATCTGGTCCACCACTCTTAGGAGTCATGGTTGTGCTCAGGTTTGCCTTTTCTGAGTATAAATAGAGGAGTTTCTTACATAGGAAGTACAGGCAAGGAGAAAATTATTTCTAGTGTTAGGAAAACGCTAAGGCAGTGCCAGCACCGAGAAAAGAGTGATAGAGAGGCTTCAGCCTTCTAAACCCAACCCATCCTAATTAACCTCTGTCTTTCCTGAAAGTCCATGGACATTCGAAGTTTCTTCAATCTTATGCCAATGTAGTCTCAGGTCTCCCCCTCATCCCCCATCTAGAGAGTCTGCAGCCCATAAGCCCACACCCTGCCCTACCACCTCCTGGTCTTCTGAGATATTTTGGAGCAGTGCTGAAGGTCTATACAGGATGGCATATTTGTTGGATATTTGCTGTGGCCCAAATGACAAATGATTGAAGTTTTTTTCAAATGATTTGTATATTTGTTAATAAGGCTACAAATTACCATATTTGTTAATATGATAATTGTACTTAAAAATATTGGAAAATGAAATTTGATGCCTCATACATACAAGATTGGCCCAATATTTTCCTTTCTTGATTCTCTTATCAATAGGATGAATAACAGATGTTACTGTGTATACAAAGCCAGAAAGACACTCATTATGACAACTATTAACTCACTTTTTTTCTTTACCAAGATAGTTTGGATTCTATATTGTCATAACTAAAAGTTGACATTTATGTCATAGAATAAATATTAAACTTTAGCATAAATATAAAGAACCATTATAAGAGAATGGAGAAAATATAGTGGATGAAATAAGCAGTTAAGAACTTGATATTGAAATGAAGAAAAGAAAAGAATGTAGAAGTGTCTTCACACTGTGTAAGAGATAGAAATTCTATAATCTAAAGAGATGTTGGAGAGTACTAAGTTGTATATTCATATTATTTTTTACAGCTTTGTTGGATATATTTCACATTCAATAACAATCTCCCATTTACAGATTACCATTTAGTGGCTTTTAGTATATTTACAGAGTTGTGCAACCATTACCAGAATCTTTTTTTGTTATTGTTAATATGTGACATGCTTCACAAATTTGCATGTCATCCTGCACAGGGACCATGCTAATTTTCTCTGTATCGTTCTAATTTTTTAGTACATGTGCTGTTGCAGGAAGTGCTGCCATAATTTTTTTTGTAAAACATTTTTGGGGCTTAAAAAAGGCCTGAAAACTTAGCCTCTGGCAACTATTAATCTGCTGTGTATGATTTGCCTATTCTGGACATTTTACATACATGGAATCATAAGATATGTGGTCTTTTGTGACTTCTTTCATTTAGTATAATGTTTTCAAGGCTCATCCATGTGTAGCATGTAGCAATACCTCCTTTTATGGCTGAATGATACTCCATATGCCATATTCTGTTCATCCATTCATCAGCTGTTGGACGTTTGGGTTGTTTCTAGTTCTTGGCAATAATGATGCTGCTAAGAACACTTGTTTTGGTGTGGATATATGTTTTTATTTCTCATATGTGTGTGTGTGTGTGTGTAATTGTAGAATTGCTGGGTCATATTCTAATAATATATTAAATAATATTTCCAATGTATATTAAATAATATAAACTATTTAATATATTTAGGAATCGCCAGTTTTCCAAAGTGATTGTACCATTTTACATTCCTATCAGCAATGTACTAGGGTTCCAATTTCTCTACATCCTTGCTAACACTTATTATTGTCTGTCTTTTTTATTTTAACTGGTGTAAAGTAATATTGCATTGTGGTTTTGAATCATTCTCATTTTTAGCAAGAGAAAACTGAAGCCTTGAGTCCCATGCTTTGTGTCCCAGCTAATCATGGGCAAAATCTGATCTACAGACTGTGTTGTCTTAGAGAAAGATATGAAAAAATAACTGTTACTCTTGGTTACTAGAAGGTAGAATTAGGAAGGGCAGCAGGGAAAGGCTATTAACTTTTTTTCACCTATTGTTAAAATGAGCATTGTATGTATATGTATTGCTTTAATAATTAAAGCAAAAATATCAAAAAACAAATTAAGAAAGTCCATGTCTTCCGATTTCTAGTTCTTAATCCTTTGGGGTTTGGGTTAAAGTCTTTTTGTGCATAAGAATTACATAAACACATATATGAATATATAATATTGATATTAGATAACACATTTATAATATTACACACATATGAAAACTTAATATACTAAACTTAGCCAAATAGAAGCTGAGTGTTCTGTGGCAAGAGTTACACAATGGCTAATGATTTGCTGGAATACTTGGATAAAAGTGTTACACTAACAGTGATTTCAGATTATTGAGCATTTGGCTGGAAGAATTTTTTTGTGTGTGTGTGATTAAAATAGAAGAGAGATATGGTAAGTCATATTCTCCTTGCAACCCTTGAACACAGTTTCATAAACAGAAAAGGCTTATGACTTGATAAGCTCAGGTAAGCACCAGCTTGTGCCTTTTGGCAGATTTGCTGCCATGCTTCTGGGGACTGATTTTTCTGATCTGGTGTGATACTTAATCTACAGAAAATCACTCATACTGGTTTAGCAGGTCGCAAACCTCTATCGAGTCAGTTTCCCAACTAAAGAATACAATAAAGTAATTTCAAACAATTCAAGTAATTTCAAATGACAATAAAGCCAATATGTGACTTAAATATAGTTCCTCAAGAGGATATGATTTATGAAATATTTAAAAAGTGAAGCCCAATGGATCTCAAAACCTTTTGGATATAATATTTTTATATATTTATGTTGTATCACGATATGCAGAAAACATGACAGATACAATATGCTTTCCATAATTTGATTTTTAAAGTCTTATTTTATGCTCCTTTACAGTTTGAGCAAAACTGAATAGTAGTTTTTCAGCAAAGCTTAAGTAAAAGGGGGAAAGAGAAGCAGACAGAGCAGGATCTTAACAGTCTCTCAATCTAGTTATTACCAATAATCGGCTATATACTGCCTGTAAGATTTATATTGGAGAATGAAAACCTGAAAATAAATACTTCAGGAAAAAAAGGGTCTAACTCAAGAATGAAAAGATAAAAATTCAAGCAGTAGTGGAAGTAGAAGAGAGTTTCTTTGTGCTTTTCCTGCAATACCATTCATTCCGCTTCTTTAGGAAAGTCAGTCAATAGGAAACCAAGAGTGAACAGCACTTTATGAAGCTCTGGGTTTTTGTCTGGGATAGATATGATCAGAAACCACCCCATCTCAGAAGAATAACAAAGAATGCAAATTCCAAAGACAAGAATCTACTGCAAACAGTGTGCCTTTGCTTGCCCCAGAGCTTCAGACCTTTGGAATGAGGAGTAAGAATTAATCAATCATCACAACAAGGACTTACAGAGGCAACACCAAGAAAACTGGTTCTAGAACTGTAATTATCTGTAGCTTGACGTGTCCCTGACACTAGTTACACTTTCGAAGGAGCTGAATTTGTAAATACACTTGAGATGAAAAGTAGGCTCCCTTGGACAGAGCCCTAGATAAGTAGGTAGGGAAGACAATTCAATTCAATAATCCACTGAGTATCTTGCTATATATGTTTTGGGATAGTGTAGTTTAGAGAAAATTCCCCTAATATAAATAGAAGAATCCATTAAAAAAAATCTAGGTGGCAAAACCCTAGAAACTAGGCTTTAAAAATGTTTAACATTAATATTCCTCCAATGCTAAGCAACTAATAAGATGTTTTGAAATGAGAGAAAGTAGAGCTAAATAAATGAAGTAAAAATTTAAATATATAACCAAGTCACATATTCTCTTTTAGGTAATCTCATTTAAAACTATGTTCATTAACATTAGAAAATATGTTATTGCTTTTTTCTAATATATGCTGCTCCTTGCCCGGCTTATGGTACCTTGACTTTTTACCTTTTCTTACTAACTTCGTTTCTTATTTGATCAATTCATTGTGTAAGATGCCAGGGATCAGATTAACAGCTCATCTCATTCAGAGGCAGATCCAGGTTTTGTACAGACAGAAGTGTACATAATGTGGGGACCCTCTTTGAAGTAAAGAATACAAAATTACAAATGCAAAATTAGGTTAAAAATTAGAATGGTAATAGAAATTACAATAAGTTTAAAATTTTTTAAATGCTGAGAAATACCATAAATAACACAAACTCCAGGAAAATCACATATTTTTATTAACTACCTGACATACCATTATAATACTTTCATCTAGATTTTTTTTGTTTAATACTTTTTAGTGCTTCTTTATATGACAGCTATTTTGTAAGATAGTCTTCTGTAAAGAGAATAAAGAAGTAATTCAGTCTTTCCTTCACTATAGTTGATCAAAATTTGTTTTAGATATTGAAGTTTAGAATGCATAAATCATTCCAACCTCATATACAGATGTATTTGCTCTTTTTAGTGCTGCTACAGGTTTGTGCCCTAAAATCAAAAGAATTTTGGTCAATTCTATTTCACACAATTTCCATCACAAAGGAGCGACATATATGGCATCTTGATTGTAGATGTTGCATCATCATATATATCACTTACCTACACAGTGCTGGTAAGAGGTGTGATAGGCCCCATTCATGTTGTATAAACCTTAGCTTTGCATCTTTATGATATGACTCAAGGTGGGTCAGCATAGTGGGAGGTAAAAGGATTCTCAGAGCTATTCCTTCCCCAGAACACCTAGTCATAATTTAATTAATCACAGAAATGACTGCAAACCATATAAATATATCTTATGAGACCTATACTAAATATATCACCAATTGTACTTCCCCTTACGAGGATCCTGTGTTACCCACAGCAACCCCCAACATACCTAACACAAAGGCAAGTGCTACAGAAAGGAAGTCAAAGGGAGAAGAAAGTACTGTTAACTGAGGGTAGCTGAAATATCTTTATTTTGTAAATTTTGCACAAACATATGTCATGCGAAAACATTGCTAAGTCCTTTCCCAAAGTCTTGAAAAGACCTGTGCAAAAAAGGGGACCTGGAGCTTCAGCATCCCCAGCTTCGATCAATCTGCTCCTGATCTCATCTTGCTTCAGTTATCAAACACTCTTTCTGTGAGCAACACATGGTGAAGCACAGACACCTCCCTTCAGAAATAAAGCATGTGATTTAAAAGTATTTAGTCTGCTTCTCCAGAAGAAAAAAACTTTTACTTTCTTCTACAGTGAATAAACTTTGCAGTTGGAACCATGTTCCTTTAAGTCTTCAAGAATCTTTAATAGAATTGTCTGGGGAAAATGAAGAGAAAGGACCTGGTTGAGAAAACAAGGAACAAATACCATGGAAATGAAATCTAGGTTTAATCGGTGAGAATGTTCTGAGTGCCAGCTTGGCCAGCCCACCTTGAATGCTAGCCCAGGGCTGTTATCACAGGTGTGTGGCAGAAAAGGCAGGAGGTGTGGCCTGGAAGAAAAGAGGCCCCAACAGGGGAAATAGAAAACATTAAAGATGAAATGTGCTATCTCCAAAGTTTATGCCTCAGACAGATCTTACCTGGTACCCTAAAATAAATCTAGAGTAGACTCTGAGGCCAGCCCAGCAGGTTGGATTTTAACAAACAGAAGGAAAACAGGCAGTATTAGAAAAGTGTTTTAGCTCCCTACATAAAATTTATCCTTTCAAATTAGATCAAAATTTATTTGCATCTGAAGGTAGGAGTGATGAGATGACTTCTTAAGTCATTCGTCATCATCAATCTATGATATAATAGAAGAAGGCAAATTTATTCTCAAAGAAAGATGAATGGCATATGGTGTAGATTTGAGGACTATTCTTTTAATATAAATCTCTATAAATCATATAGGCTATTTAAAGCATTTTAATATTTAAGATGTTATAATTTTCCCACTGGAGAAAACAAAAGAAGCAGTGAAGAAATTATAAATGTACTTTGAAAAACCACAGAAAAATCAGCAAAATATTATTCTCTAATATGTTTTCTTTAGGTTCTTCTCAAGTAATTTTTCGATTTCTATTTGCGTAGGAATATAACAGAATTTTGCAAGTATGTTTAAGTAATATATACAATCTGAATTCATAACAGACAATTAAATTAAGAAACCCAATACTTCTTTTACAGCAGTCTCTAGATAAAAATGACAACTTTAAAGATCCTTAAAATACTAAATTAGAAAAATCATGAAAGTTCAACTATACCTAATACCTTCTCTCCTAGGAGATTTGACCTCCTGGCAAGTTAAACTTTCTTTTTCTTTTTCTTTCCCCATTGTAATGTGCTGCTCTGGATAATTTTTTCATGTTTTTTGTCATGGTGGTGTTACATCTTCCATGGCAACACTTGGCCAGTCTGTTGTAAATAAGCTAAGCAAGTCTTGGTTGCTTTAAAAAATATGGTTATATAGTTTCTTAAAATGTGAGATATTTTACCTATTTATTTTCCCACAAACTGAATGAAATATTGGGAGCAGGATACTTTAAAACATGAGCATAAAATGAAATTTAGGTCAAACAAGGTTATGTAATGACAATCCTCTCCTTTCCAGCCCTTCACACTTGATGTTTATGAACACAGGCTTAGTTAAAAGTCACCTACGGAGGTAAATGGCAACAATGGCTTTTGAAAAAAAAGAGCTTTCAAATAATGTCATTATTTCAAGAAAAAGGATCTGAAATTTCAACTAAATAAAAATATTCACCTATCAATGGGACAGGAAAGTAACATGTATAAATAAAATGAGTGCTTCATGGGTAAGAGACCAATTTAAAAAAAAAAAAAGTGTTTAAGCTTGTTGTTCTCTCAGTATCTCAATAACAATGATTCGAAAATGGGTGTATCAGCCCAACAGCACACCCACAGCAGCCACAGGGGCTAGGCCTTTTGGCCTGCCATGCTGGGAGCCAGCCTCATCAAACAGTATGCTTACAACCAACCATGGTCCCACCACAATGGAAGGGTGCATGCAGCCCACACAGGGAACACTTCGGGAGCACCTGGCTCTGGTGGCCAGAGGGGATTGTGCTGCAGGGCCACTTCCTCAAGACTAGAAGTTGTAGCTGATCTCCCTAATACATAGAAACAAACAGAGAATTAGACAAAGGAAGATGTTTCAAATGAAAAGACAAAATGAAACCTCAAAATCAATCAATAAATAAATGAAATGGAGATAAGCAATATACCCAATAAAGAGTTAAAAGTAATGGTCATAAAGATGCTCATTGAACTCAGGAGAAGAATGGATAAACATGATGAAAACTTTAACAAAGAAATAGAAAATATGAGAAAGTACCAATCACAGTTGAAGAATACAGTAACCAAAATGAAAAAAATACGCTAGAAGGAATCGACAACAGATTAGATGACACAGGAGAATGGGTCAGCAATCTGGAAGTTAGAATAGCTGCAGTCACTCAAGCTGAACAGCAAAAAGGAAAAAAGAGTTTTGAAAAATGAGGATAGTTAAGCGATCTCTAGGACAACATCAAGTGTACTAAATTCTCATTATAGGTGTCCCAGAGGGGGAAGAGAAAAATTAAAGGGCAGAAAACGTATCTGAAGAAATAATAGCTGAAAACTATACTAACCTGGGGGAGAAAGGAGACATCAAGGTCCAGGAAACACAGAGTCCCAAACAAGATGGACTCAAGAAGTCCCACACCAAGAAACATTATGATTAAATTGTCAAAAAATAAAACTAAAGAGAGAATCCTAAAAGCATCAAGAGAAAAGCAACTAGTTACTTACAAGGAAACCCCCATAAGACCATAAACCATTTTTTTTTTCAGCAGAAACTCTGCAGGGCACTTCCAATGTATAATTTTTCTTAAAAAACCTTCTGCCAAAAATATTTTAACTGACCAAAATATAAATGAAATCAAGAAAGTAAAACTCACAAAATCAAAAAAGTACATTCTAGAGGTAGAGAATAGAAATAATACCATTTCTCACCAAAAACAAAACAAAATTCATTTTGAAAGAAACTTTATGTTTAAGGCCTCCAAAACATGGTTCTGGAACATCAGCAATTGGAATGAATTCCCAAGGGTAGAGAGGAGATTACTTTTGAGAATTTTGCTGTCTCATTTCTAGAAGGTTCCATTTTGAAAGACAGTGTCTAAAGTATACCAATCTTTATTGCTTTACTGGAATTTAGAGTTAAAGGCAGTCTGACGAAAACAGACGCCTCAAACTACCATTATGATCTTAATGACTGTTATCAGCAATACTGCAACTCTCTTCTTGAAACAAAACAAAGTCAGTTGGTTTGTAATGTAGGTTTATAACTATATTCTGGTCAGAATTGGACAGTGCAAGGGCAAAAAATGGTAGCTAGGCATGTGTTTCTAAGCAGCCTCAAAAGATGGCCAGTAATGTTAGAGTCTCTTATGTCCAATTTAAATTATGTTAGAGAAAATAGTCCTGTGTGGTCTTGAGCAATTCACTGAACCTGTTTGAGGCTTGTTTTCTCATCTGTAAAATGCGAATAAAAATGCCTACCTCCTTGGGTGGTTATGAGAAATAAATGAGATAATGTTTACAAAGCACTTAACGAAGTACCTAGCACATAGAAATGACTTCAATAAACGGGTATTCTGTGAATAATCAAACTTGACCTAGCCGGCCTTCCAGAGGCTGTTCTCTGAGAAGAGTTTTTGAGCAGATGACTGCTCTAAGTCCAAAAGGGAATTCAAGAGAGCAGACCCAGAATATTGCTGAGAAAGCAAAAGATCTTCTACAAGACTGTACGTTCCATGAAGGAATATATATAATATCAAATTTTATAGAAAACATTAGAAATTTTTAAAATCTGAAAATTTTAAAGTGGTACACAGTAGCTTAAATAAGAAACTTTAAATCAAGGTAGATATGGTAAAGTAATTAGAAAGGCACTCTCTCTACTAGAAGTGCAAGTCACTTTTTCTAGGAGCTACAGTGGATACAAAAATGAACCAGACATGAGTTCTGCCTTCATTGGGACTTACAGTCTTGTGGAAGGGTTAAGACATAGCCACTGGACATGTTAGTGGGTACTTATTGCCTTGTTTTGCTGCCCAGTATCTGAAACTCCTTAAAGGAATCTCTCATTATATGAGTATTTGGGAGAGGCAGAGTCTTGGCACCTCCTATGAAAGTCAAGGAGTTGGGTACCCTGTGTCTTCAGACCCTCCGGGCATATAACCTAGAATTAGCCAAATGTATGTGCCCACCCATGATTCTGAATCCTGAGCAGGTGATGAATGATGAAGGATGGTGCGAAGAGAGTCTTTTGGCTCCTAGATCCAGCAGCAGCAGGGCATGGTGACAATAAAGGTGGTGACATTCATGGTACATGCTTCTGCCTACAGATTATCCTGCCTGATTTTCAGCCTCTCATCTGTTCTGGAGTCTCCACCACATCATTCAATAAATTGTTTTGTTGTTGTTGTTGTTGTTGTTCTTTTTCTTAAAAATAATCTATGTTGTCTACCATTGTTTGCAACCAAGAATCCTGACTGGTTCAGAAATCGGAAATCTGAAATTGCCCTTTTGGAAAATTTCATGGAGGGTAGAGAAATTTAGTTGTACCTTGAAGAATAGTGTAAATATTGGCAATGTGGTACAAGAACATTCCAAAATAAGAGAATATGTGAATGAGCAAAGGCATTAGGTGGGAAATTTATTCATTCTTTTGATATATATTTCTAGATACTGCAGATACAGTGATGAATAAGGTAAGATAGTAGTTGGAGGTTGGGAGGAAGGGAAATGGGGTGAGGAGAAAGGGTTGAAATTACAATAATATACCAGAAATGAAATTGGCAAGACTTGTAATGACTGGATGTGGGCAGTGAGGATGGGCAAGCGGTTTGCACCCAAGTGACCAGGAAGGTGGTCATTAACATAAGGAGAACAGAGGAAGAGACTTGGGCAGGGAAGATGATCATTTGTATTGTAGACTTAGTGAGTTTGTGGTTTCAAGGGGACTTGGCACAGATATCTAACAGGCAGTCAGAAATGAGGGACTAAACTTGAGAGAACCGTAAGACAAAAGATTAGAATAGAGACATTGGAGTCATGTTAATAGAGGTAAGAGGCTGTGAAGCGGTGAGGAGATGGTTCTGGTGGAGGGATACATGTGTATGTGTGTGTGTAGATGTAGACGGACTAGAGAAGGGGATCCAGCAGAGATCTTTGAAGAACATCTATTTTTAGGGTTCCAGAGAAATCATTTATGTACATAAATAAATATAGTACCATGCAGAAAAGGGAGTGCCTTAAGAGAAGTACAGATGGTGTAACAGGACTTTATGAGAGAGAGATTGCTTTCAGCTGAGGAGCTCAGAAAAGGCTTCATTGAGGATGGACCTTTAAACTGGGCCATGTGATGTGTGGGATTTGGACTCGGGGAGCCTGGGTGCTGGGTAAGATGGAGTGGGTGTTCAATTCAGAGGGAATAGCATGAGCAAAGACAAGGAGAAGAAAGGGCAAGACACTTGTGGGAATAGAAGGTAAAGGTCCAGAGTCAGGGCTTCATGGGTATGAGTAACTGACAACTCTGGTGTTATGTGAGTTACGTGAGCAAAGCCAGAGCATTCTCTCCCCCTCACTGCCATTTCTGGGAACATATTTTCCAGAATGATTGGTATGTTTTTTTCATTGATAACTTTTATTCATGCATGTGCAAATATTTTTACTTCTACCTCTTTGTGAACTTCCATCATTGCTGTATTTATTATAAGTCTTAAACAGTGTTTGTGATTTCACTTAAGCATAAGGGAGTGAGGGAGGGTGGCATCACCTGAGAATTATCTGGCAGATGAAACTCTATACAGATTAAGAAAAATATTTTTTCCAATTATCTCTTTCATGTGACTAAACTTTGTCTAAAGTAAAAGGAACTTGTTTCTTGTGACTTTGTTCCAGTTTTTTCAGACATTTGGGTGGGTTTTTGTTTGTTTTGGGGGGCTTTTTTCTGTAAAGCAATCTTTTGGGTTAAATCTCTTATTAATATTTTTGTTTGCTTTACAGCTTATCTGTTCCTTTGTCTTCTCATGTGTGTACGGTTTTATCTGTGGTGCTGACTTGTAGGCTGTATGATTTATCATAATTGCCAGCAGGTACATTGCAATTACAGTATTTTGCCTGCTGGGGTTGGATAGATTGCACAAACCAAGAAAACATACACAAGAGCTAAGCTGTCAAGTCATCTTGTTGCCAACCAAGTATTTAGGCACTACTGAGAACAGTCACGTCACCTACAATAGGCCTGATCTGAATTTAAAAATTAACATGGAAAGTATTAAGGAAAACGATAAGTGTACAAACTTCAACTTGGTAAGTGACTCCATCTTTCTTAGTGAGCTGAGAATATTTGAAATGAAAAGAGAAAGCAACATAGGCTATCTGGAGCTTTTTCAAGGCTTTCCAGAAAACAGTAGAATTAAAAGTCACATCATAGGAACTCTAATGAGCCATAGCACAGGCCGTGGTAACTGTGGCGAAGGAGGCCATAGTCATACTCTATCGAGCCCATTTGGGGGAAGATAGTTACTGGGAGCACTGAAGGGGTGCCTTCAGAGCAAGAGTGATGACCTGTCTCCACAGGAGTTTTATTCTAGGGCTCAGAGAGTTTGGCTAAAGCAGTGAACTCTCATAGCACATGCTTTGTTCTTTTCTATTGTGGTAAAATATAATAACATAAAAATTTACCATTTTAACAGTTTTCAAGTGTACAATCCAGTGGCATTAAATACAATCACAGTATTGTGCCAACATCACCACTATGTATTTCTAGAACATTTTTATCATAATAGAAACTCTATATCCATTAAATAATAACTTCTCATTCCTCTTTTCCCCTAACCCCTGATAACCTCTATCGTCCTTTCTTTCTCTATGAATTTAACTATTCTAGGTACTTCATGTAAGTGAGATCATACAATGTTTGTCCTTTTGTGTCTGGCTTATTTCACTTAGCATAACGTCATCATAATTTATCTACACTGTAGCATGTATCACAATTTCCTTTCTTTTTGAAGCTGAATAAATTCTGTTGTATCTATGTACCAGGTTTTGTGTATTCATTCACCCATCGATGGACATTTAGGTCGTTTCCGCTTTTTGTCTATTGTGAATAATGCTGCTATAAGCCGGAAAGTACAAACATCTATTTGAGTCCCTGCTTTCAGTTATTTTGTGTATATACCCCGGGGTGAAATTGCTGGATCATATGGTAATTCTATGTTTAATTTTTTGAGGAACCATCAAAGTGTTTTCCACATAGCCTGTACCATTTTACATTCCCACCAACAGTTATAAAGTTTCCAATATCTCCACATCCTCACCAACACTTGTTATTTTCTGTTTCTTTGACAATAGCCATCCTAATGGGTGTGAAGTGGTATCTCATTGTGGTTTTGATTTGTGTTACCCTGATGACTAATGAAGTTGAGCATCTTTTCATGTGTTTACTGGCCACTTGTTATACCTTCATTGGAGAAATGGCTATTCAAGTCTTTTGCCCATTTTTGAACTGGGAACATTTTTAAAAGCTTCAACCTTGAATATTTAATCATTTTATTTTCTAAAGTTGGTATTACTAATTATATTAATTTATTCCCAAATGAACAAATTTCACATTAAACTTAACTGAATTTTGAACACTGATTCCTTACACTCTAAGAATTTAAACTTTTACTAATTATCAGACATTATTGAGGTTTCTAAATACTATAAGTAGATTTTAGTTGCATTTAAAAATTTGATTAGAAACTGCTTATATATATATATATAACTTATTTTGCTTCTTTGTAAAATTTTAATTATATGTAAGTTGTTCACCTAAAAAATTAAACCTGAGATTGTTCAATAATAATTTTGTTTTTATTTCTCAACTTTAAAATGCACTGGTCATTTGTACTGGTTCCCTCTATCAAGAAAGTTCTTCCCCACCCTCCTCCCAACCCCACATCCTTGCCTAGCTTACTTTCTTACTTCAGTCAAGACTTTGCTCAAATGTCATCTTCTCAAAGATGCCTTCTGTGACCTCTATATACTACTTTCTAATATTTTCCTGTTTTATTTTTCTTCATAGCATCTAACACTCATTTATGTTACATTATGTATATGTTTATTACTATTCCCCTCTATTAGAATTTTCACTTCGCTAAGGCAAGGACTTTTCTCTGTCTTATGTTATTTCCAGTGACGAGAGAGTACTTGACATGTAGTAGTCACTTAACAAATATTTAATGAATAAACAAATAAATGAAAAATTGGAATTGAAAAAATTTTAAAGGAGCCCCCCGCCTATATTATAATTGCCCTGTATATTTGTTTCCTATGGCTGTGTTACGAGGTTTCACGAGGTTTCACAAACTGGCTAATGCTAAATTTTGTTATGCTATGTAAACTAGGTAGCTTAAAACAAGAGAAATTTATTCTCTCATAGTTCTGGAGCCAAGAAGTCCTAAATCAAGATGTCTGCAGGGTTGGTTCCTTCTGAGTGCTCTGAGGGAGAATTCAGGTCTGTCTCCTAGTTTCTGGTGACAGCCAGCTATCCTTTGTGTTCCTTGGCTTATAGATTCATCAATCCAATCTCTGCCTCCATCTTCACATGGCCTCCTCCCTATGTCTGTGCCTTCACATGGCTGTCTTCTTATAAAGACACCAGTCATAACAGATTAGGGGCCCATCTTAATTCAGTATGACCTCATATTAATTTAACTATATCTGCGATGATCCTATTTCCAAATTAGGTCACAATCTGGGGTACTTTGGGGTGAGGGGAATGGGGAGGAGCAGATACAATTCAACTCATAACACCCTGTAATCAGCTGCTCTAAGATTTTAAATATCTCATTATACTTGAACTGTTTTTAAGAAGATATTGGATCCTAAGACAAAGCACTGAAATCAAAAGTATAGGAAATGTAAATAATACAGGTGCTTTCTTTAAATATGTTATTTCATATAAAAATTGTAATTAATGCATCATCAGGAATGCCCTTCAGATGAATGTGATGCTGGAGTTTTTTATGGCTAGACACTTTGACAGACATTATTGTGGCAAATGTTGTCTGACTTATTGCTTCAACAAACTGGAAGACAAGTAATTGTATATGGGTTAATAAAACAAATGAACTGAAAAAAAAGATAGTTAACACGTTCAGATACTTGATAGTTGGAAAAAAATGTTTAGTAATCAGTTTTCAGGTCTACTGTAAATGATTTTGCTGTTCTGAGTAATACTCATTCAGTTCAACATTTTATGCTGTTATTGTGCGGGGCGGGGCCCTTTTTCTTTATGACTGTTCTTCAGAGATAGCAAGAGAGAACAGTATTTTTAAAATAGAAAGTAAACCTCAGACAGGCATACACTTAAATATTTATAACTAGAGATCGAAATTTGTTTCACATTTGCCAGTCCTCCCACATCCCTTAATTGAACAGATGGTTTTTATATTGTGCCCTAAAGAAAAACCAGCTAATCTGATTAGTTTTTGTTGATTTTTTTTTTTACTTCAAGCGTGGAAATGAATTTAGAAGAACTGACCCTCTGTGAAACATGTCCTGCTTCAATTAAGATACACAGAAATTGAGAAACATGATTGTATCAGTGTCTTTGGGCTGCTGTAACAAATTACTATAAACTGTGTGGCTTAAAATGACAGAAACTTATTTTCTCACAGTTCTTAAGTTTTGAAGTTCAAAATCAAGGTGCTGGCAATGCCATGCTCCCTCTGAAATCTCTAGAAAATAATTTTTTTCATGCTCCTCTCCTAGCTTTTGGTGATTTTTGACAATCCGTGGTGTTCCTTGGCTTGTAGACATATCACTTCGATCTCAGTCTTTGTCTTCACATGGCTTTCTTCCTGTTTGCTGGCCTCCAAATCTCTCTCTTCTTATAAAGACACCAGTTGCAGGATCTAGGGCCCACCCTAATCCAGTGTGACCTTGTCTTAACTTGATTACATGTGCAAAACAGACCCTATTTCCAAATAAGGTCATAGGTACCAAGAGTTCAGACTTCAGTATATCTTTTGGGAAACATATTCAACCCACTGCAATTATTTTAATGAGAAAAATAATATATGTACATAGTTTTTAGAGTTCAAAAGTTCTATGTTATAATAAATCTAGCAGCCTCTTGTTACATCTTGACACTCTGCCAATTCCTGTTCTGCTGAGACAAGAATGTTCACTGGTTTTAGTTGTTCCTCATAATATTTAGCTCCATATTATTAACTCTCACCTCAATTTTAGATGTTACTTATTAATATTATGCTGTGGAAGATGAAATTTTCGCTTTCTAATACTACCCAACAAATGCACTTTTCATACTCTTCCACCTCTCAGTATAGTTAGTTGTAACACCATACTTTTGTTAAATCGATATTCGGAGCTTATATTATTGTGACTATGCAACTGTTTATAGAATAGCCATATGATATATGATGATTATATTTATTTTCTTTTACAACATTTTTTCCTTGGTGTTAGTAATTGAATCCTTTTTTTTTTTTAGCTTAAAATTCTATATAGTAATAATAAATTTATTCCCAAACTCTGCCAGAGCTTCTGTCACTATGTTCAGCTTCTTCAGGCCATCGCTCAGTGTCATCTTGTAAGCTCCATACCCCTGCTCCCATATTGCTTGTTTCTCTCTAGGTCTTCTTTGTGGCTGTGACCTGGGAACTATCATTCTGGGGCCTCCCTTTTCCTCTTTCCCGTGTTGGAGCTCTCAGTGCCTGGGTCCCAATATTTACCTTTTTTGGTTTGGTCCCTCATTTCCTGAGAAAAGGTACAAGCTAAATCCTTGAGTTCTTCAATGTATGGAAAATATCTTTATTCCATTGTCATACCTTAAATAGATATATAGCCAGGTATACAGATTCCTAGATGGGAAATCAAATTCCTTCACAATTTTGAAGGCCTTGTATCATTGTCCCCTGGTTCTAGGTGTTTCACTGTAAACATCTTTGCTGCAAACATTTTCACAGCACAGCTAATTGGGCATAAGGCAATGTCACCATGAAAGATAAAATAACTGACAGTTTGGTTTACATTTGGCAGACTTAATGTATTTAAGCAAATTGTCAGTTTGGTTTTCTCCATTCTCACAGTACTCTTATCTTTATATTATATAAATCTTAGCCCTCATAATGGTCTATACATGAGGAGTAGACATGGTGGTCTTAAAATAGTGGATGATAACACCACGCATAAAGCCAGATAGCAAAGGTACACGTAAAGCCAGATTGCACATGATACTAGAAAATGATAACTTATGTTTACTAATCCTTCAGTTAGCATACTCATCTCTCACCCAACAAAACCAAAAGTTCACTGCTCTATAACAAATATAAAAGAGGCAGCTACTGATTTATAAGTCATCGAGAATGTTAATTAACGATTCTTTAGTTGGAAACTAATATGTCTTAATTAAAGAAGAAATCGTAGCAAAAAAGAAAAAAGTTCTGAGTGAAATGAGAGAATCAAGCAAAAAAAAAAAAAAGCTATAATACTATGAATGAAAGACCTCCAAGACAATGTAGTTTCATTTTTCATAAGTCTTTTAAATTTTGTTATTAATGTTTTGTTTCATTATGTCCTTTTTAATGTCCCTCTTTTATTTTTTGTTATTTTATCTTTGATGGTGAAATTACCTGATGGCCAATTAGTTATGTGGCAAAAATGCTGTGGCAAAGATGTCTGTGGCAAACATGCTTACAGCAAAAATCCTGGACATGTGTCTACTAGCTCCTAATTTGTTGTTGAGATGGTTTTTGCCATTCTGATCCATGGTCCTTTGTAAGTAACATGTTTTTATTTTCAATTCCTAGAAGATTTTAAGTTCTTATTTTTGTCTCCATTCTAGTGAAATTTTACGACATGCCTTCCAAAACAGTTGGGGCCTCTAATTTCTGAGATTACTCTGGATCTTTGAAACAGGAATTGACCAGAGGTATTCCTCCTGATTTGTAAACTTAGGTTTTAGCTTTCTGTTCTGCTAAGACATGTACGACTTGTACACCCACCTTCAGGTTCTAAAAGCTAAACTTGTCAGTTTTCATTTCCCCTTCTTTTCTCTTTATCCTTCTGGGTTCATGCCTTAATTTCTTCTCTCAAAGTCATTTAGTACCGTTGGGGAGGAAAGGTTGATGAATGCATGTTATGTAATCTGCTGTGTTTAGCCAGAAGTCCTCTGACTGATTATTCATTAGTGTATCACCATGGAAGGTGCTTGTCAATTAGTGTTGAGTTACAAAATAATCTAGAGCAACCAACCCTCAGGTGAAATTTTCCTTCATTTGCTCTTTACTTAATTAAACATTCATCACTGCATTGTAAACACTTTTACTCATAGTTTGTATATTTACCAAATTTTTGTTATAAATGTTTATCTTAGAAAATTTAGCAAATAAAATATATGTTTATCTTAAAAAGTTTGGCAAATTACTGTAAAAGAAAAGGAAAAATTATAATCCCGCCACTTGTAACATTTTGGAGATATAACTTGGGGACTATTGGGGGGTAATATATAGAGCTTACTTTATAAGCTTTATCAAGTAAAGAAACTTAATTAAAAATTTGAAATCTTCCACAAAAGAAAATTCTTGGTACAGAGAGTCTCACTGGTGAATCCTATCAGACATTTATGGAAGAAATAATAACACTTGCATGTAAACTCTCTCAGAAAACAGATGTTAAGGTTTATCTCCCAGCTCATTTTATGAAACCAGTATTACCCTAACACCAAAGCCAAACAAAAAAAGTACAAAAAAGAAAACTACAAGCCAGAGGGAGCAGAGCAGGTCTTATATTCAACATTTTAACCTACCTGGAGCTGCCTGAAGGACTGATCTTTTTGGTTTAACTTGGATCTCAAGCAGAAAGGGGCAATGAGAGCTGCTCAGGACAACTGAAAGGAGATGACCCACCACTTGTAACATTTTGGAGATATGAGTGGTGTAAGAGATTATGAGTGGGGGCCCCAAAGAGAGACACCTTGGGATACTAAGACATTTAAAAGCAGCCGTGTACACAGGGAAATCAAAACATCCATACATGGGCCCAGGCGAGATGTGTGCTCAGTAAATATACCCAAAAAGATCTTAAGATTTCTCCTTGGGCTGACCCCAAAGCTTAGAATCTAAGCTCAGCTAATTAATGAAGAAGCACTTCCCTGGCACAGGGCCAGTCCACAAAGACTGGGAAAGGTGGCTGTTTTTTCAAATGCACAATGTTTAACAACAATAATAACAAAATGACAAAGCATATGAAGAAACAGGAAGACATGACACATTCAAAGGAAGAAAATAAAATGGCAGAAACCAGCCCAAAGAAACACACGCATCACACTTAATAGACAAAGACTTTAAAACAGTCTTAAATAGCTTACTATTTTAATATTAATATATTAATATATAATATTAATGCTTCAGTCAACTTAATGATATTCCACACAGCATTACTTTTAAACAAGAAACACATTTTACGGAAAATAAAGGCAGCAATGGGTTCATGCTCATGGAATTCACTGGTCTTATTACGTTGTCTATTACCCTGGAGTAGGTCTGACTGGATGATTGAATGGCCTTTTTCTTTTTATTGTGATAAAAATTTACTATTTTAACCATTTAAAAGTGTAAAATTCAGTGGCATTAAGTACATTCACAGTGTTGCGTAATCATCACTATCGAGTTCCAGAACATTTTCATCACTCCAAAAGGAAATCCCCATACCCATTAAGCAGTCACTCTCTATTCTTTCCTCTCTCCAGCCCCTGGCAACTACTAATTGGCTTTCTGTCTCTATGGTTTGCTTAGTCTGGACATTTCATATAAATGAAATCATACGATATGTAGCCTTCTGTATCTGGCTTTCCTCGTTTAGCTTATTTTCAAGGTTCATCCATGTTGCAACACTGGAAAGACCTTTTGAAGACTCAATAATTGCTCTACCTGGGTAACAACACCTTGTGGGGCTAGGATAATATTCCCTAGGTTTTGGCATATGTTCTAAATCTAAATATAGATCCATGGTCCAGGAATCAAGAGGTAGAACCAGGTAGATCCTCTCACTTTTACACCTAGTGAGTCACATGCAGAATTTTGCTTCCCATTCCTGAAACTTTGGGCTCTTCTGGTCCAGAGGTCTTAGTCCCCAGAAAGAATGCTTTCACCCGGGTACACAGCAATAGCTCAGTTAAACTGGAGTTGAGACTGCCACTTGACCATTTGGGGATCTTTATGCTATTTAAACAACATGCAAAGAGGCTACTGTACTGCCTGGAATGATGGATCCTGACTATTAAGGAGATTTTGAATTGCTGCTACACAATTGAAGAAAGGAGGAGTATGCCTGGAATGCAGGAGATAATTGAGAGGTGCCTCTTAGTACTTAGTACTTGCATATTCTGTGATATGAGTTAATGGTAAAATACAACACAATAGAAGTAGGACCTTTAATGGCCCAGATTCTTCAGGAATGGTTTGGGTTGCCCCTCAAGGCAAGGAACCATTATCATCTGAGATTCTTGCCGAAGGCTTAGGGGATATAAAACAGATAATGGAAGAAAAAGAAAGTAGTTATAAATAGTAATTATGATCATGTTGCCAATTGCAGATACAAGGACTATAACAGTTATGATCATTTCCCCCTCATTCTAGTATGAATATATTTGTGCACAGTATATTAAGCAATTATTCTTCCCCTCTTTCCCCTAAGATGTGTTAATAGTGGATAACCTTATATCTTAATATTTAAGTTATAAACTATCAAAGGGATACTGTGACTCATCAAGAAGAATGAGCATTGCTTAAAGATTCTTGTCTTTTGGGAGGGAAGGAGCTGTTCTGGGTTATATGAGATAGTTGCATTATATGGACTAAGCATGATTTTGCTGTGGTCTTTATCTGAAAATTAAACACAATTAAAAGAACCCCAGACGAGAGTTGGACCAGGGTGGTTTATACCTGCAATATAGCTGAGCTGGAACTATATTTACCAGAATTCTCTTCCTTTTATGATTTTGATTTTGGTTGGCCACAATAGAAATTTGCAAAAGATTTAAGAAGTGTAAGTGAAGCACCAGCCATTACACCTGGAAGGTCCATGCAGGGTCCCAGGCACTACCGCAAGTTTGACCACAATCTGCTGACTCACCTCATTGGCACAGGGCGGCCGTCGGGCCTGCAGCTCCTTCAGCTTCCATGTCCTGGATGAGGAACATGTGCAGCAAATCAACCCACCTCTCTCTTGGTAGATAGATGATAGATGGATGAAATTCTGGTCTTGAGATAGCTCATGGTGTGGTAGAAATACATGGCTCTGAAATCACACAGAACAGAATTCAGTGGCACACATGATTTATGGTCTTGGAACCTGACTCCCCATCTGTAGAATTGGGAGCACATGTTTACTTGTGTGCCTATTATGTAGGGTTGAGTTAAACACTGTATGTAAAATACCTATGGGCTCACATTGGATGCATAGTAAATGTTAGCTCCCCACTCTGCTGAAGGGAGATGCATTGTTTAGTTAGTGCCCTAAGTCTTAGTAAATGATTTAATCGAACTGAGTCTCTTAGATATTATTAAATGTGGTGTAGTTATTTGGCATATACTGTTTTACATCACACCAATACCACCTTCTGGGGGGTTGGTTGTACACAAAATTCAGACATTATTTGCAGTTCGTTCTGTCACTTATCTGCATAAGATCTAGTGCACGTTGTTTCCTTGAGCCTAGTTTCTATTTAAACACTATTACCTCATTGGGTTTTGTCAGAAGTAAATAGGAGAAAGTGCTCCACTTAATCCTAAGCATACAGTAAATGCTCAATACGTCTACTAGATGTTGAGGGAGGTCAGTAGGGTTTCAAAGATGGGTTGGGCCAGTTGTTGCACTAAAGGGGAGTTTACCATATAGTGAAGAAAAAATCCATGAAACCACTGGAGAAGTTATATTTCTTTTAATAGTAGAAAACAGACAAGTCGAAAAATAGCAACGGAGGAGAAAGTTTTGATATAAAGAAACCAGATGCCATGGAAAGATAAAAGGTCTTGCAGACTTTCGTTGATTTATGGGATCATGAGCATTTGATTCCTGCTCTGATCAGTAATGGCTATGCAGTACTATCCACCTGGCCAGTGGCGAGTCATAATAAGTGGAAGAGTGGGTGCCCTGAGAGCAGTCAAATTAACAATTTTGCCAGCGGGGGAGAACTTGTTCCGACTGACGTCCTAGAGGCTGGAATGCATTTGAAACAATGGGTTGCAGCTGAAAAGCTTTCAGTTTAAAAAGAATTGTGACAAAATGAATCTGCAAATTACATATCCAGTTTACCAACTAGGTCAAAAGCTCTTGACATTCTCCTGCTTTCTAAAAATTAAAGCCAACAAACAAAAACACTTTCTGTAAGAGGGTAGTCTCCTTTTCTCCTTTGTCTTCTCAATATCTTTTCTTTCTCATTTTTTCCAGTGCACGCTCTCACTTTTTCTTTCTCGGTGTCGGTGTTTTCCCTCCACCTCTTCGCCCCTTCCTCATTCCCGCATTCTCGGCTCCCCGATTCTCCGCGCGGCCGGGGACATACCCAGGGCCCGCACCTGCTAGGGGAGCGCCCAAGCCCGGTCCCGCGGAGGGACTGGCAGTGACGTACCCGGGAGGACGGGGCCCGCGCGGCCCGCTGACGTCACTGCCGCAGCGGTCCCGCGCGAAGCCCAAGAATGGGAATTCAAGGAGGGAAACACGGCGGTGACCCCGCGGTCAGGGATGAGCGCTGCGACTGCGCGGCGTGCTGTGGGATTCTGCGGTCGCAGGGCCGGAATCGCGCCTCCCGCGTAGGCTGAGCCCTCCCCACACCCTCGGCGCGCTCGAACCCAAGTTTAGCGCTAAGTGGGATGCCCCACACGGCGGGGCCTCGTGCGCACGCGCCGTGGGTGGGGGGCAGACGGGGGAGAGCGCTGGGGGAGGAGGGCGGTGCGTGGCGGGAGGGACGATGACCGAGCTGCAGGATGCGGAACAGGAGGAAGGCGGCTGACCCCCTTCGCTGCGAGCCCGACTCCCAGGGCGCTGCGGCGGCGCGGGGCCTGCGGCGCGGCGTCGTGACGTCACGCAGGCGGCGGCCGTGGTTGGCGCAGGGTCCGCGGCTGCAAAGTGTGAATTACGCCCGGCTCGCACGGCCGGCGGAGTGAAGTCAGGCTCCACGGGAGGGGAGGGGCAGGACGGCGGCGGCGGCCGGAGCTGGTGCTGGTCCCGAGCCCCGCGCACCCGGGTCTCGCCGCGGGCTCCAGCCGTCTCTTCTTGCACTGCTTCGCTCTGCCCTTGCTCCGCTCCTCTCGGCGCAGAGCCGTGGGGCGGCGGGGTTCTCCCTCTGACTTTGCCTGTGTTGCCCCTGCTTGCACCCCGGAGCTGGGCGCGCGCCGGTCCTCGTAACTGTCGCCGCGGCCGCTGCAGCGCCTTCCCGCCGGCGACCCGGGCGCATTGTTCGGGCGAGGAAGGCGTGAGCGCGGCTTCGCGGTCCAGGGTCGGCACTCGCCCGCCCAGCCCCGGCCTCGGCCCGGTGCCCTGCAGCCGCGGCCCCTACCCAGCGCAGGGGCCGGCGGGCGCCGCGCGGAGGCTGGGCGGGCGTATTCAATGGAAGTATGTTACCAGCTGCCGGTGCTGCCCCTGGACAGGCCGGTCCCCCAGCACGTCCTCAGTCGCCGAGGAGCGATCAGCTTCAGCTCCAGCTCCGCGCTCTTCGGCTGCCCCAATCCCCGGCAGCTCTCACAGGTAAATCGCCGTCACCGCCGGGGGCTCACACTTGGGAGCTTCTCTCTTTGTTTCCCTCTTCCCACCGCCTTCACCTCCGCGACACCCTCATTCCTCGCCGTTCACTCAGACCCAGCGTTGCCCTTTGGGGCTTTGTAGGCTGGCCCTTCGATTTGAGAGGTTTTTCTTTTATCCTCGGGGCTACCTACTTCTTAGTCCCCGGCCTCCACGCGGGTGGGGTCCCGGAGCCCTCCAGACCCTCCCCAGTTCGCCCCCGCCCCGTGCTCAGCGGCTTAATCCTCAGTAATGACTTGGTCTTCCTCCTTTTCTCGGCGTTTCGGTCTGGGAGTTGGGCCTCTCTTCCTTAGTTGTGGCCCTGACACACCTGTGCCCCCCCACACCTGTGCCATGTTCGCGCCTCGCTTCCCCCAGCTCCCGCGCACCCCGTGGTGCTCAGGTGGTCCTGCGGTTCTCCCAACAGTAGGCCGATTCCCTTGTTATTGTTCTCCCAATTCCTTCGATTCTGTGGATGGACCCTAAGTGACATCTGAGAAACAAGTATCGAGAGTACTTTTCTCAAGGTTCGGTTTCTGCAGATTTGATAGCCAGAAATCAGTTTTGTTTTTACTTTGATAAGGAGATTTCAGAAGAGAAACTACTGATGAGTACGCAGGAAGACTTTGTTTTGAATGGTCCAATACCAGTTGCTCCTGAGAATTTCGTTTTTTTCTGCGGTGATGGTGTTGGCTCACTTCTTAGTTCTTGCTGTTTTTAATTGCGAGATTTAAAATAGGCAAAACTAATTTTGTTTACATTTGAACTGAGTGCCCTCCATTTCTGCTGCCAGAATGTTACATGTTTATGATTACTTTTTAATTCAAATATAGTTTTCCTATATTAATGTCTTATGGGAATATTTTTCCTCTGTGTTGTAAATGTCTTGAGCTGTGTCTGCTTTGCTGTTTTTAAAAACAGAGTGGAGCACCTGGTAGAGATTTTGCTTTTAACAGGTGTGTCCAGTAAATATTTTGTCATTTGCTTCTTTCCCTAAATTGCTTGTCGAGAGTAAGAGCCTATAGTTGGGTTCTCTCTGAACTGTTTTTATTTAAAATCAGACTTTTTTCAACAACAGAAATGGAAATAAACTCATAGATACAGAGAATATTTTGAGGGCTACTATTTTTTGGGGGGAGGGGGGCGTCAGGCGATGGCCGAAAAAGGGCAAAGGGATTAAGAAGTACAAATGCATAGTTACAAAATAGACATGGAGTTATAAAATATAGCATAAGGAAGATAGTTATTGTAATAAATATATATAAGGGGAAGAGGGGTACTAGATTTAGTGGGGTGATCAGTTTGTGAGTTATATAGATCTCTAATCCCTATGTTGTACAACTGAAACATGTATTACTCTATGTCAACTATAATTGAAAAAAATTTGTTGATTGTACAACGTAAATATGAGCAACTAATTGCCTATTATATTTCAATAAAGCTGGAAAAAAATCTTTCACAAGAAGTGGTTGTCTACTAATGAGGTCAGAGCCAACTTATAAAAATTAGTGTGATAATTTTTGATAGCACTACATTGTTATTTGAAAGTTGGGTCCAGGATCTGCCTTTATAGTACTGCTTAAAGCATTTTTAGGTTGCAGAACGAATTTTGAAGAGAGATGAATGCATTGCTGAAAAAAGTTTTTAATGGTAGTAGTTGAAGGTTTTTAATGGTAGCAACTTTTTTCACTTGTAAATATGACTTTCTTAGATAAGCGGGCACATGACTAGTACCCACGTCCAATTCAGTCTAAATAATAAAGGCAATCACTAATCAATTATCAGTGCTAAAATACACATAGTTACTTAGGCTCCCTGAGGAGAAAGTGAATGAAAAGGGAGATTCCAAGGGAATTGAAACAAGTAAAGCTGATTCGAGGCATTTTACCTAATGTCTTAATTAATCCACAGAGACCAGTTCAAGTCACACTCCTTGACTCGTTTCTTAGCCTTAGGTCGTAATGGGTAATAGAATTTAAAACATGATTGTGGCAGATAATATTGTAGAGTCAAACCATATTTTACTGTCTTAAAACTTTAAAAAATTTTCTGTGCCCCAAAGTGAGGTAAATTGGAACTTCTGAAAATTTGGACAGAAATTTTTCTGAATTAACACTTTTTTCTAATCAATGTTGCTGAACATTAAAATGAAGGGAAATTTACCATGATGCTGAAATGGGTATGTTTATCATCACCAAGACTGTATCATTTAATACTAAAGCATATATTAATAGTGATTTCTTTAGGTCTAGATGAGACTTTACAATAGGAAAAAGAGGTAGAAAATCTTGTAATCTTATTCCGAGCTCTATAAAATAAGTATTTGGTTAAATCAGAAGCTTTCTTCACCCTTGACTCTTCAGTTCCTGAGTCTAAAGCTACAGAAAGTATAAAAAGTTTAGGTGGCTTCATAGTTTCACTTAAAAGGCTTAAAAAAAAACACCTGTTTTTGTGTTTTTTAGGTACTAAGAAGAGTTTTTTTGTATTAGACTTTTTGTATTTTAAAATATGTTCAAAACTAGCAATCTTTTCAGTTTTTTATTTTCACCATAATTTTGAAACCCAGCTCACAGTGATACTTAAATATTTATTGAATGAGTGAATGGGTAATGAAGTTATCTGTGACTGAGCATCAATTTCAAGTATGAAAACAATGTAAGGACTTTAATCAAGATATAGTAGTAACTCATTCATCCAAAACTTGGTTTGGAACTTGTAACTGTAGGCTCTAACAGATTCAGGAAGTACAAGACCGAGCAACCAAAATAGATTTGGAAATCCTCTCAAATCCCGTGTTTTATTTAGGCAAAATTCTGACAAACTTGTTTTCCAAGTAGCAGCAGATTTGAAGGGCTGGGAGACTGCTAGAGTCAGGTTCACACCGATAGCAGCAAAGCCAGCAACTTTTACAAAGGCAGCCTGGGGACAGATAGTTTAGGGGCATGAGTGTTGTACAACACAATAATTATTTGTCAAAATAATGTAAATAGATCCTATTTTTTAAAATTTAAAGATTCGTACTATTAAAAATCTCCATATCAGACAGTTTAAGTGTTGATGCTTCAATGGACAAGTGTTGAGTTATCTGGAAAATTCATTTCTGTGGAACACCAACTCTCCCAAGGATGCCAAGTAAATGAGTCATTAACTTTTTGTTTTAAACAAGGTCGTGTTCTACTTTCTCAAATGGTTAATAAGGGTTTTTAAAAACTTTTTGGAAAATAAGGATAATAAAAGTAGCTTGGTTTTGCCATTTTGGGTTATGTATTGTTGATAGGTGGGTTTAAACATTTATCTTGCAGGATAAAGTTCTTTGGAAAAAATATTGTAAGAGCAGCAATTGTCTTGTTCACCACTGTCTGTCCACAGTGCTTTGCATAGGTAGGTGCTTAGTATGTGGAAGGTGAGTTAGTGTATTGATGGCAAGGCAGAGCACTGCACCTGGGGTGTTATTTCAGTCAAATTTTTCTCTGCACTGGAAACAAGCCTTATTTGGGTTAGAAATTTGAGGTTTAATTTTTAAAATTTATTACAAATATGTGATATGTATTATAATTGAACAAAATATTGGGATCTGCATATAAACCTGTGTTTTTAATAGCATAATCTAAATTTGACTTCTAGGTTAGCATCTATGTCTTTTTCTAAAATAGACTTTTTAAAAGAGAAGTTTTAAGTTCATAGCACAATTGAGTGGAAGGTACAGAGGTTTTTTACATACCCCCGAGCCCACACATGCATAGCCTCCCCCTTTATCAACATCCCTCATCAGAGTGGCACATTTGTTACAATTACTGAACTTACGTTGACACATCATTATCACCCAGAGTCCATAGTTGACATTAGGGTTCACTCTTGGTGTCTTTTTTTTTTTTTAATACAGAAACTATTTCACAAATACTGAACACCTTCTCTGAATGAAGTTCCTTGTATTAGGTCTGAGAGATGTAAAGAATTAGTAGTTTGTTTGTTTGGTTTTTTTAATCATTTGTGAGCCTGCCAACCTCAGTTTTTCTTTGATACATTACCTTCCTTATACATAAACATTTTCAGCTGTAGTCATTTTGTACATCTGTGTTGTCTTTAGCAGTGTTCTTAGTATGTGACAAATTATCAAGGTCCTACATGTGCCAGAATAGTTCAAAGCCCTTGGATAAAAGTTGGTTCCTCCTTCAAGAAGCTTACAGGATTATGGTGGGGAAAATGCTATGATTATATATGATATAATTTTTATACTGGAGTTATCAAGGTGTATTATATGAAGGTATCCCTAAATTTCCTGGGTAAATCAGGGGAAGCTTCACGTTCTAGTTGTGGCTTAGGCCAAGGCCCGAAGGTTAAATAGGTGTTTCTAGGTAAACGGGTGCATTTAGGGGGATGAGGAGAGGGTGGCCCAGGTAGTTATGTAGGTGAACACTATTCAACAGACCTTTTGTGATGATGGAAGTGTTCATTGCAGTATCCAATATAATAGTCACTAGCCATGTATAGCTAGCTAGGTGAGCACTTGAAATGTGGCTGGTTTGAGGAACTGAATTTTAAATTCACTTTTATTTAAATAGGTACACATGGGTAGTGGCTATTGGCAGATCATTAGTTATCATTAGTAGTGGTGTAATGTTGATCTCTGAATGTTGAATATTTGAGTTACTTTTGGGTTCTTGCTGTCGTACAGAAAACTTTATACCTTCATGTGTGTTTGACAAAGTCTTTAGAATGGAATTTCTAGGTTGGGTCAAGAGGTAAGAACATTTTCTGGCTTTCTAGAACACTGTCCTTTTATAGTACCAAGATAAATGGTTATATCTCTTTTATCTCCAATCATGTTATTAGATTATAATACTATATGATTAATATACATTATTTTATAAATGTTTTATAAACATTTACATAAACACTTTATAGGTGCACCAGGGTACACTGAGTTAGTTTTAATTATGCGGCAAGCCAGCCTGCACACTTTCTGAAGTGTTCTTGTGCATTTGCATTTCCTCTTTTGTGAAATTTCATTTGCACATCCTGTGCTTGTTTTAAGGGCTCATATATCTGATAACAGTTTGTAAATATGCATTACTCTAAATTACTGTTACCACAGTAGTTACCTCTTCACAAAGCTACATGCCAAAGCCAGCACAGGGGATACTGCGAACGGTCAGGTGGGACACTCTGGGAAGTGGTGGGATGCACCCCCAGGGGAGTGCTTCCGTTCCAGGGCCTTCTTCCCAGCGCCCCTTCCCCCCACCCCCAACCCAAATACTTGTTTTTGTTGAGACCTTGATTTCATTTTTCTGTTTTCAGAGGTGCTTCATACTTTGATATAAATCTAGTACTACCATGTTTTGGCTTTCACTTCTGAACTATGATATAGTTATACTATAAATATATTCTCAAATAATACTCAAAGTATTAACATAAATTTATAGTGTATTTGGAGTGTAGTTCTATTTGAGGAGTAGGGTGTTCAAATTGCTAGTTTGTAAGTTGTCATCAGGAACACATTTAGTCTATGGGATGTAATTTGCCATGATTTTGCTGCTTTGTTGCTATGCCTAAGGTTCTATCATTTGTCCATATGTCCACTCAGGAATTCTTTTTCAAATGCAAATATTCTGCAAGAGGTAAAATATTAAGTCCTTCACAGGACTTAGAAAGATTAGGGAGCTCACTTTGGGTGGCTAGAGGGAGAGAAGAGGTACCATCCATTTTCTTTGAGGCAATTTGGTAAGACTTCTGCGAATATATCAGTGTAAATTCCTCCTTCCCTCCTTTTTTCAAAAAAGATCAGAGCAATTTTAGAGCATCGACTCCTTTTCTGGACATGGATATAGAGACAAGCTTGGGAAGAGAATAGCTGAAGGAAGGGGACGTGGACAGTTTAGATTAATTCAGATTTTTGCCTAAGATCATTAATAGTCATTTAGTTGGACTAAAGACACCTAGGGAATTTAGGTGATAACCTCGTAGCATGCAGATTTTCTTGAGGAATTTAATTTTTTTTTTTTTTGTACTAAAAACCGTGTATATCACATTTGTGTTTTTATAAAATCTCATTTTAGAAACTTTTTTATTGTGGCTACAAATTGCTCAGATTTTATGATTCATTTGAATTGTGAGAAAATTGAGTGTTTATTCTCTTCTGAATTTAAATGGCCTGTTCTTGCCTGAAAGTAACATAGACTTTGTTGATTTTTATGTTGTTACCGAATGTGCCTTTCAAAAGATTATTCACAAATAATTGCTACTTTTGCATGTTTGCATTCAGGTGTAAGTGTTCATATGATCAGTACATGAGGAAAGGGACAAAAACTCCACCTGTAGATGCGCTGTCTAAGCTTGCAGGACTTCGCTTTGGTTGCTGGCAGGTACCCTTTCTAAGGAGCCTGTGCTGCTGATCTTATGGTTGACATCAGAAGTGTTTCTTGCTCATAGCTTTAAGTAGGAATTTTGAATGACTGCTCCATGCCTCCACCTGCTGGTAGGGATGGCTCTTTGTTTTCTGAAGATGATGGCTTGAGGGAGGAGCAGATGAATGAGAGGACAGGGCTGAATTTTGGGGGAAATAACTCGTTAATTGATAACTAAGATTCAGCAGAGCCTACTCTATTCAGAGTTTTGAGCAGACCAGGCTCTAGCTCAGGACTGTGTAAAGTGCTTGGCAAATGGTTGTTCATAAAGATGGAGTAGACTGTAAGTGATATTACTCCCAATTTTACTGAGCAAACTGAGCTCAGACATTAAAACACTTGCCTGAGGCATCACGAGAACTTCTAGAAAGGCCTGTCATGTTTCACAGCTCCCTTTAAAACTGCCTCTTCGGTGAACGTAAATGGAACGTAGTGAGACTTTTAGGTTTATGGATTATAGATCTTGTTGGCTTATGGATTTGGGTAAAAAATACAAATTCGATGATTTTACGTGATTATTTGAAGTGATAACCTTCACTCTGGTCTTTTCAAATTATAAGTAGAGTTTTTTGTTCTAGATGCTCTGTTCTAGGAAGATATGACTAGCTCAATCACACTCTGAAGATAGTGACCAGGGTGGTGAGGTGATTTCAAACCACATTGTTTGATATGTGACTGAAGAAATTGGAGACATTCTCAGTCTAGAGAGACGAGGACTCAGGATTTGAGCCAGGAGAGGTGGGAATGGAGGTGAGGGAGTGACTGGTGAGAGATGACAGCACTACCGTCTTCCATTATTTGAAGGAACACCATGCGAGTGACAGAAAGGAGAAGATTGATTTAGATTTTGATTGGTTGTATGTTCTCAATTACTGTACCCTGTTCCTACTTCGTGAGAGCAGTTGCCAACATACAGAAGAAGATACAAGCTTAAAGTTGTCACTTGTCCAAGGTAACACAAATAGGTAGTGGAAATGTATTAAACTCTGGGCCATTGTCACCTTAAAGCCCATGCATTTCTTCTACTTCCTTTACCACATGGGAGAAGGATGTTACCCCAGATGATAGAATGAGGACCAATAGATAGAAACAATAGAAAGGGAGAGCTTATGTTTAACCACAGTAGTAATCAAAAAAATGCATATGAGAAAGAATGATACACGTTTTTGCTAAGACATACATATGTGCATAGAATTTTTGGTAATAATTCGAAACATTGGAAATGGATATTTATATTCAGTGCTCATCAGTGAAGGGTTGGTTAAAATGTAGTGTTTTTAAAAACTTAAAAATTCTTTTCCACTACAGTCAACATTCAATATTACATTAGTTTCAGGTGTATAGCATAATAGACACTTATATAACTCAAAAAATGATCCCCCCTATAAGTCTAGTATGCACCTGACATAAAATATGTTGTCTTAATTCAGCATAAAACTCTGTATCCCATAAAATAATGCCACGTATCTGTATTTGTCTTGGAAAAGTACCCATAATAATATGAATGAGAAAAATACTAGCAGCAAAGCGGCATGTATATTAGCCTGTTAATGTAACTTTCTACATAACATCTCTGAATAAAAACACAGAGGATTCTGTATACACCAGTGTATCAATACAAGTCTGGAAGTTTGCTCAGCGAAATATCAATTGTGATTTTTACACGACTTCCTCTACAAAAGAGGAGAGCTCTTAAGGTCAGACCTTTGTTAGGTCTCTGAGTCTCGTCCTCTTAGTGACTTAAGGAGTTCTAAGAACCTGTGAGAGCTCTATTTTATTGTGTGCTAGGAAACTGCCCTTTCATGCAAAACACTTTTCTATGTTAATTAAGCAATCTTATTTTAATTGTTATTGTACAGTCGACCCCTTTCACTTATTCTGGAAATTCTTGCTTGGAAGACTTAGGTAAGTGGACCTCCTCAAAAATTCTGAAACATTTGGCACAAAATAGATAAACCAGTGCGGTCCATGAGATTACTTGAGTCTTCTGTAGCCGCCAAGGGAACTGTTTACCCGGTCAGATTTTTTGAGTAAATAGAATTTGATGCCCGAAATGAACCATCTATAAGACACTCCTAGAGGATATTAGTACTGACTTTCACCTGATTATTGTCTATAATTTTCTTCAAAAGAAATGATTTATTTGGAAGAGAAATCCTATCATTGGGTAGTGGTAATTTTTACTGTCTTTGTACTTTTAGGATTTTGTTTTGAAAAATATTTTTGTAAGCATTGAATCTGAGATACATTGGTGATTTGCCTTGGACAAGTCGCTTAATTCCTTCTAGTCTGTTTCTATAACTGTAAATAGAGTCGGCCATACCTAGTAAAGGTATCACAGGACTAGTGTGAGGCTCAGATGATATATGTGAACATATTATATAATCAGAGAAATCAGTAAAGCTATTTAAAAAAAGCTTACCAAAAAAAAACACCTTACGTTTGTTAGAATGTCATTTAAGTAAATATAAAATTACGAAGAAACTGAAGTCTAGTTAGCTAATAGTTTAATAAGTGTAAGTAGGTAGCCCAGAAGTGGATTATTCACTGGCACATAGTAGTTATCCAGAGTGATTTATTCAAACGGAAATGTTGTGGTTTGACGTTTGGAGGAATACAGTGCATTTTTAATGGAAAAATGGAGTGAGTTTGGTGGTGGTGGATAGTTTACAAAAAATATTTTGCCTATTTCAGAGCTAAGAAGGTTTCTACTATAATTTACTCAGATAGCTGAGGGTTGCTATATTAGCATAACATATTTATAAAATGCAAAATGTCCTCAAGAAAATTTATGAGCCAGAATCATAGAACATTAATGTTAGAAGAGACTCTAGAATTCAGGCTCTTCGGCACGCAGATGAGTGAACTGAAACCAAGGAGGCTAAAGGACACACACAGGCAGTACGGAAACCTTCTGTTGAGCATCCTGATTTTCGCTACTTGGTTTTGCTTGAGTTTCTGGAATGAGGAGATTACCACTTTATAATTCAGTCCATTGTGGTGTTAAATGGTGGGATACACCGGAAGCTGCCAGGAGGCAAGGGAAGGGTTCTCCCCTAAAGCCTTCAGAGGGAGCATGGTCCTACTGACACCTTGATTTTGGACTTCTGGCCTCCAGAACTTAGAATACAATTCTATTTTAAGCCACCCAGTTTGTGGTACTTTGTTACAGCAGCCCTAGGAAATGTATACAAATGGTTTTGATTTGTTCATTCTTTCAATTAGCAGACATTTACTGAGCACTTTTTATGTGCCAGGCACTCTGCTAGGTATATAAAAGATAAATGAGACATGTTTCCTGCCTTCATTCTCTAAGTTCGGTCCATAGGAAGCATAGCTATGTAAATACATCAGTGCCATACATTTAATACATATTCTCATTAGGATAGTGTATGAAGTTTAGTGGTGGTAAGTGGAGCTGGGTGAACCAGGGAAGGTTTTATTTACAGAGACCTTTGTGCTTGGTTTCAAAGACCTGAAATCAACCTCTGTGGGAATTCTGATTGATTCTGCTACTGCTAGTGCTGTTGTTCTTAACCTAGTTCAAGGTGTGTTTAGCCTGCTGCAGTAGCATCCCGTCACTAGAATTCGCTCTCCACAGATCCGTCGAAGTAAATTTTAAAATGTAGTCAGCTCATGCCACTCTGCTGAAAACAGTGGGTTCTTATCACAGTGAAAATAAAATCCAACTCCTTTACATGATACGGCCCCATATAATGTGATCCCTGCTAACTTTTCAGTCTCATCCCCTTTCACAATGGTCTGGCTGTCTGCGGACTTGCCAGGTTTGGGCCCCTCTTTGACTTTGCACTTATTCTTCCCTCAAGCTCAAGATCTTCCCATGGCTTCTTGTCCTTCAAGTCTCAGCACATACTCTTTGCAGAGGAACCTTCCTTGACCATACTGTTTACCTTGTTTTGTTTGTGGCATGCACTGCTAACTTGATTTGTCTGTTCCTGCCTTGCTTTCACCCCCGCCTTACTCCCCAGCCCTGCCACCATAGAATGTGTGGTCAGGAAGCAGGATCTTGTCACCTTCCTCGCTGCCCTGTCCCTCCAGTGCAGTACCTAGGAGGTATTCCATACAGGAGAATGAAAAAGACTTACTCTTTTAGTCTCATGCTTATCGCATCATATCATAAGTCACCATAGTTCTCTTTGGGGTGAATCTCAAATTGTATTCTTATAATTTCATTGTATAGTTCCACTCCCTTCCCCCCAAATTCCACCTTCATCTTTATACCCTTTCTGAGCTGCCCAGTATGCTTTTGGAGCTATCTTAATCTCTACATTTATGTAATCTTATTTAAGAATGCAATGAAGTTAACAAAAGTTGCCCAAAGTAATACAGCTGTAAGTGATGTTTATAGGATTTGAATTTAGATCTCTGACTAGAGCTCCTCTAGCTGTGCTGGTGTGGGGGGCTGACGTTTTGGTGAGTGGGAGGTAAAAATCCAGAATTAGAATAGGAACTCTGTCCATTTGGAATCAAAATAGCAAACACTTATGTGTTTCTATAAAAAGAATTGGAGATATTAAAAGGAATTCTAAAAAGTAACTTGAATTTTTTTGGAATAATGTTAATACCTGCTTGTTATAAAATACACGTAATATACAAAAAAGATAAAGACAAAGAGCGTAAACACCATCTCTGTAGTCCTACCACCCAGAGAAACCCACTTTAACATTTTAGAACATTTACATCCAGTATTTTTCTATGCAGAAACAATATTATGATGTCATTTTCATACATAAATCTTTCTCTAAATTTGGAAGTCATTTTCTAATCAGTGCCTTTTCTTACCTTGCTAATATTTTTAGTTTCTATTTCTTGGATTTTGTTGTTTTTACACTTGGAATATATATTTATTATTAATTACCTAATGTCAACTATGACTTATCTATGTCCCGCCTATTTTTTTGTTGGCAATTTAGTATATTTTAAATCAATTTTTGAATTGTTTCATATTGGTAATGAACATTTTGTCAAATCTATGGCAAACTTCCAATTTTTTGACTTATTTTTAATGATCTATCTATATTATTAAACCTTTATCTAGCAAGTATTAGGAATACCATAGGAATAAGTTTCTTATTAATAGATATTTTCATTATTAAATTATTTCACATGTAAAATTCTTCAACATATTGTTTCGATAAAGATCTTTTTCATTTTAATGTCATGTAGAATGATTGTTAAATTATTGCTAATTATCTTATATTTAACATATGGTAATAAGAATGTGACAAGATAAATATTCTAGAACCTCGAATATGGAATTGGAGAAAAACATTTTTGTGCTTGGAAAAGTTTATTGGAAATGAATGACTTGAGAACTTCTGAATACTACTGAATCACTGTCACCTAAAGCAAATATTTTTAATTTTGTAATAATACCTCAAATTTTATAGTAAGAGAAATGGAAAATAGGACATATGTTAGATAGCTTTTCTAAAATATTTACATTTTAAAGAGAACGCATCTTAAAAATATTTAAAAGAATTTTTTTAGTGGCTTATATAAAAGAGGACAATTTGAGGGTAAAACCAATGTGTAGAACAAACTTTTTTTTTTTTTGGATCCACAATGAAAATACTCCAAATTCATTTTTAGGAAAACTTTCTGGAAGTAACTTCCAGAGATTTTTGTGGTTGGCCTCAGCTCTTTTCCATTTGAGGTGTAGTTTTAATAATTTTTTCAAGGCTTTCTACCACTTTCATTTTCCCATCAGCGGTGTTTTTAAAAATTTATTTTCCTTTTAAATGTTAGGACATCTTAGAGCAGGATTCAAGTGAGCTATGCAAGAAAAACCGTTGAAGATGGAAAAATAAAATTTTAGAACTTTTATTTATATTTTTAACCTTATTGTTTTAGAACCTAATTTTATCTATGTTGCGTTGTGTCCATAAAGTGCGTGTATATACAGTAAGTCCTCACTCGTCGGTAGGTTCTAGGAACTTTGGTGAAACAGTATATAATGAAACCAATTTTACCATAGGCTAATTGCTGTAGAGAGTTAAGTTTCTGTGCCATCTCATTATTATAATGAAATGACGTTAGTTGAGGACCTGCTGTAATTCATTAGTCAATGCAAGTTTGGAGACCGCTACCTCAGAGAATCTGTTGATTGCTATGAATTCTTTCATACACACAAAAGCCACACAGAAACGTACAGAACATTTGAAAGAGTTCTTGGAGTTCATCATACTTCTAGAATACCTGGAATCTCAGGTAGCCACAGCCTTCCTTAGCCACAACCTTTTCTCTGTTGATTTATTCGACTGAATTTAGTCCTTAAGGTTACAGCCCAGGATTATTAACTCTTAGAACAGCTTACCTTGCACACTGATTTATCCTGACTTCAGTTCGATTAGACTATGAGCTTTTTAAAAGTAGACACTTTATTTAGCTCTCTTCAGCCCAGTACTTCATCTAGTATAGTCAGCAAATGTAATAAAGTATGTCAGACTTTTACAAAGTCCTATCAGTGACCCAGTCCTGCTGAGTCCAGCTTCCTGCCCCCTGTTCCTCCTTCCACAGTGCCACCTCATACTCTGAATGGCATCCAGTCATTTCTCTTAAAGGTTCTTAAGCCAGCCATCTCAACATGACCACTGTCAGTTCTTTGATTACTAAAGGATTTCTGGAGAGCCTCTTGAAAAGTGTTATTAGTATTCAGATCCCCTTATAGGAAGCTGGTAAATGACAGGGACAGGTTTCTAACCCTTAAGGTCTTTATAACAGGTCTCTGAATTTCTACTGGGGCCTTGGTTGTCGTAATAAGTTAGACCTCTGTTGTTGAGTAACCAGATGACTACAGACAGCTCTTATTTTCAATACCCGGTGGGACATATTCCTAGGTTAGCACATCCTCCTTGTTGGTAGCATAAAAGTATGAAACCAAAGAGTACGAAACCAAAAGAAAATTTGTGTGTTAGAAACTAGACTGGCTTGTTCAGGTGTAACACCAGTGCTATCCAATAGAAATACAGTGCGAGCCACACATGTAATTAAAATTTTTTTTGTAGCCACATATTTAAACAGTAAAATAAAACATGCGAAATTAATGTATTTTATTTAACCAGCTATGTCCAAAATATTAATTTAACATATAGTCAATATTAAAAAGATGTATATATTTTATTTATTTTTGGAGAGCACATCTCAGTTCTGACCAGTACCATTTCAAGCACTCTGTAGCCATAGTGGCTAGGGATTCTCTTATTGGACAGTGTAGCTCTAGAAATAATGGCATTTTATGATACATCTTGTTAGAGGGAGTCAGGGCCACTTCTTTTTAAAAATTTAGACAAACTTGTTATTTGTATGTTCTATACATTTCCTTTATTCAAACCTTTAATCTTTAGAAGGCTTGGAAATATCAAGATACTTTATAAATTAGCTGCATTTTTAAAGAGGTTGTTTAGTTTCAAATATGAGAGGACAGCAAAGTTTTTAGCAGCTCTATTTTGCTTTCTTTGAGTTGGGCTGTTTTAGTTTTTTTTTTTTTTTTGCAGCAAGGGCACTTAATGGTAAAAAGTTTTCATATATGGTTTTTTTCATTATACCGGGTCAGTCTCAAGGAGAAAAAAGGGCATAAAAGCTTCATTTGGTCAGGTTTTCATTCCTCTGTTTACAGCAAGCGAAAATGGTTTTCAACCAGATGACTTAAGAGGTTTTATATAATACTTTTAAAATTTCATCAAAAATATAAACAATGTGTTCATTTTGTAAAGTTTTGAAAAAGGACTTACTGATCATGGTGGGAACCCACCATCATAACAGATTTTTTTATATGAATATTTTGTATTACAGCCGATATTAATAATACTTTTACAGGTAGTGAAGCCGCGGATTGGGTAAAATATCGCAGCAGCAGTGACTTTGCGCAAAAGTATTTTAGCTTTAGCTTTTTGGAAGTATTACTTTTTAAAAATAGGATTTATAATATTACTTAGTAATAACATTTTGTTTGTCGGGATACAATAGCCTAGAAATATGTACCTGCTGGTGAAGTGATTCCAAGCCCCAAAGTAATACAGGGATCCGATCCACGGGTCAGGGTTGTCTGTGAATTGCTGTCTTTCCACACTTCCGCTGATGGGAAGGAGAAAGAGAAATTCAGGGAAGTTTTCCTTTGAGGGGGTAACAGGAAGTTGTGGCATCTCTTCCACTCTTATCGCATGGGTGAGAAGTTAGTCACATGGCTCCAACTGGCTGTTCAGAAGAAATAACATTGTAGGAACATGCTATATACAACTTTCTCCATATTTGGGTTTTTCCCTTAGGATGGTTTTTATAGAACTGGGATTAGTGGTCCAAATAGTATGAACATGTGAATAGAATTTTTATTTCTTCATTTCTTTTCTAAAGCAGCCATTTCAGTACTTTGAAGATTGACTAAAGACTAACTGTATAAAACTGAAAAGTTTCATACTGTTGAACTTGGAGTAAGAAAAATGGGTATCTTTGACATTCTAACTTGGGGCTACTCACATTTCACCCCACTCTGCCCCCAGCATGATTGGCATGGAGATTCTGCCAGCCAGAAGCAGGCCATAAAGACCTCAGCTTGAAGGGTTTTCAGCTCTTTTGATCATGGGTGCTGCCCAGTGGTGTTGTCTGTGGATGTGAATTTTCAGAGGTGCAAGGGGGGACCAGTGGCTCAGTTCAAATTGCCTGGGATTGCAATACTGTTTGGGTCAAATATTCCTGGATGAGGCTACACATAAGCACAGGAAAGATCTGAGAAGGCTCAAGGTATTCAAAATTTTGGCTAACCCTGAAGTCGTGTGTGTGCTCCTAGAAGACTTGAAAGGGCCCTATGGAAAGATAAACCTGGGGCAAACTTGAAAACAGACAACTTCAGATGAGCTCCCCTGCCCACACACGTATCCATTAGCAGAGGTAGGAGTCTTACTGGCTTGAGGTATTTGAGCATAAGCTCTGTCCTGTCACAATTTGATCACTAAGTTATGCAGAGGGGTAACCCCTGGGAAGCCAGGCTTAGAAATAAAACAATATATTTAAAACAAAACTGAGCAGGGATAACAGTGACCTCATACTATAAGGAAACAGATGTCATATATTTAGCCCAGGCATGATACTAAACAAAAGGAGTAAACAAAACAACACTACAACCTTTCAAGGGGAAAAGAATCAGAATCCAGAGGTGCCACAATATGGTATATAAAACCTCTAGATTTAACAACAACAAATTATAGGCCATTTAAGGAATTAGGAAAGTGTGGCTTATGCACAGGGGGAAAAAGCAGTCAAAAAAATTCTGTCCCCAAATGTTAGATTTAGTAAAGACTTCAAATCAGCTATTATAAATATGTTAAAAGAACTAAAGCAAACTATGTTTAATTAAAGTATAACAACAGTAAGCCAACAAATAGAGATTCTTAAGGATATAGAAATTATTAAAATCAGTAACAGCCAAAAAAAACCAAAACAAAACCAAAACACCCTTGATACGATGTCATGAGAGGTACTTTCGCTTTGTAGTATTCTTTTCCAAGACTTATAACCTGAGTTTGATCATGAGAAAACAACGAAGTGTGATTTGGGATCATTCTACAAGAGCATCTGACCAGCATTCTTGAAAATTGTCAAGGTAATGAAAAAGAAAGAAAAAGAAATATTACAGATCAGAGGAGACCAAGGAGACATAACTAAATGCAATAATCGTATCCTGCATTAGATCCTGGAACAGAAAAAGGACATTAGTAGAAGAACTGGTTTATAGTTTTGTTTTTACCAGTGCTAATTTCTTTTGACAAAGATACCATGATTATGTAAGATACATACTAACATTAGGAGAAACTGGGTGAAGCATATACAGTAAGTAGTCTGTACTGTTTTTTCAACTTTCCTGTAAATAAATTTAAATTGCAAAGTAAAAAGTTTTTTAACAAATCAAATAAATGGAAATTCTAGACTTGAAGAATATAATGCCTGAAATGAAAAATTCACTAGAACAACTCAGCAGTTTTGAAATGCCAGTGAAAAGAGTCAGTGAATTTAAAGACAGACCAATAGATGTGATTGAATCTGGAAAACAGAAACAATGATTGAAGAAAAATGAACAGTGCCTCAGAACTGTGGAAAACATCAAGTATACACATATGTGTAACAGGAGTCCCAAAAGGAGAGGGAGAAAAGGTACAGAAAATAGCCTTTTGAAAAACTTCCCAAATTTGATGAAAAACTTTACATATCCAGAAGCTCAGTGAACCTCAGGGTAAAAACAGAGACCCATGCCTAGATGTAGCCTAGTCAGTCTGTTGAAAGACCAGAGAAAACCTTAACTCTTTAAAACAAGAGAAACATAACTCCTTTAAAACAGGGCTGCATCAAAATGATTACTGGCTGCATTCTCATCACAAACACGGAGACCAGAAGGAAGTGGGCTGGCATATCCAGAGTGCTGGAAGAAGAAAACTTGAATAATTCTATATTTAGCAAAACTATAATTCAGAAATTAAGGTGAAATACATTCCTATGCAGACTGAGAAATTTTGTAGCAAGCAGACCTGCCTTATAAGAAATAGCAAAAGAAGTTCTTCAGGTTGTTGGGAAATGACACCATATGGTAACTCAGATTTACAGGAAGAAATGAAGACATTGGAAATGTAAATATGTAGGTTCATGGACAAACTGTAAATATATTTTTTCTCGTTTTTTAACTTTAAAAAAGTTGAGTTCTAAAAACAGATTAAGTATCTGTAGCATTTCATTCCCTCTCCCCCGCTCACCATCCTGTATGGTTCATTCATCCTAGTTGGAAACAAATCGTTTCCAGTCATTTGCCTTTTGGTCTGTAGAATCTCAAAATTTTTGGTTTTAAGACTCCTTTCCACTCTAAAAAATTATCAAAGACTCCAAAGAGCTTTTGCTTGTGTGGGTTTTATGTACTGACATTTTTTTTTTTGTAATAGAAAATAAAACAGACATTTAAGTACTATCCATTTTAAAATAATAATACTAAGTGTACGTTAACAAATAACTTTTTCATGAAAAAGTAAGTATATTTTCCAAGCAAAAAGTTAGCAAGGAGAGTGGCATTAATTTACACTCTCGTTATTGGTTTTCAGTTCTCATTAAGGTCTGGCTTAGAAGACAAGCTGGATTTCAGAAGGCTTCCCCATTGAACTTGCTGCGATATGTTGTTTTGACTGAAATATGTGAAGAAAATCTGACACCGCTCAGATTTAGTTAGAAAAGAGAGGTGTATTTTTGTAGCTTTTCCTTATAATTGTGAATATTTTTCTTTGATATGAAGCCAAAACTCAAGAAGCGGTAGTTTCATAAAAGTTAGTTGCAAAGTGGAATCTGGAACATATCAGTGAATTTTTTAATTCAGTGTTAACATTAAGCAATGTACTTTGTTATATTAAAACCCATTGCTTCTCTTCATCTCTAAAGGATAAACAAGTTTTCTGTCTGAAGTAATTACATTTGGAAAAAAAATGTTAGGGTAATTGAGTGTTACGTAAGAATGGCTTTTGAAATGGCTTTCAATTAATTAGTATATGAGATTTCTAAATTTAATGCCTCCTGTAAATTAGGGCTTAGTTTAAACTCTCGGAAGCTAGAATCACTAATTATCTATCATTATCATGTACTTAATTTAAAACTTAGTTGTCATCATCATCATAGTTGTAAAAGTCATACCTCCTTGTGTTAACATTAATTCAGTAGAATCTAAAATACAATTAAAAGAAATCTCTTGTTACCAATTCCCCATAAATAAGCAATGTTTATAGTTTCTTGAATGCTTTTCCTGAAAATTTGTTCACAGATATCTTGATATGTGTTATGTATAAACATGATACTATTTTAAGCAAATGGAATCAAAATATACATATTCTGTACATATGTACACTTTGAACATCTTTGTGTCAGTACAGTAGACATACCATTCTCTTTTAATTCTCTGTTACTAGATTGGTTATCAGAAGAAAAAAGTAATAAAGTACTTCTTTTAAAATTAGTTCCCACTCAAATATTGCTCCTAGTAAGAGATGGGAGAGAGTTGAAGGAAAGAGAGATTAGGGTATATTTTCCAGCCTCTCACCCAGTAGGGTTGTATTTGTTTACCTAATGCCACACCTCGTGCCAGGTGGTTCTTGAGTCTGGTAGTAACAGTGGTAATGGCTTCCTGCTGTTGCTAGCCACTGGGAGCTCCACCCTGCCCAGACCTTAGAAAATAGTTCCTTTGTGGATTTCTCTTCAGTTACTCCTTTGAGCATGCATCCGTTTCCTGCTGGGAATCTGATTGGATAAAGTTTCTCTGATCCTAATACTGAATCTATTCCAGTCTTTGAGATGCCTCAATAGAGATTAAAATTTTCTTTATAGAAACCTTTATTATATAAAATTTTTGTTCTCCCCAGGTTTACTTTTATTCTGTTGCATTTATAACTGGTTTTTTTCTCTTCATGTTCTCTAACTGTTCATGTGTAGCAAACTGTTTTTGTATGTTAATTTTTGTAATGAGCTACATACCGAATTGTACTTGTTTTAATAGTTTTTCGGTACTCTTGTTTATTTCATAATTGCCTGCAAATACATCACTTGCAAGTAATTTTGCCTCTTTGTCTTCATTTCATTAGGAGTATTTAGGAATAGTCGTTTATTTTATTCAAATGCATTTTGGGGCACCTATTAAGATGATTAGTTTTTCACCTTTGATCGACTGATTTAGTAAATTATCTTAGTAAATATTCTAATATTAACTTTTATATTTCTAGAATAATTCTTACCTGGTTAAGGGGTGTGTGTGTGTGTGTGTGTGTGTGTGTGTATTTAATGAGTCTATTTGCTAATATTTTGTTTAGGACTTTCGAAGCAGTATTCTTTACTGAAAATGATCTATAGCTTTCTCTTCTGCATTCAGTGTCATGTTGTGGTAATAGTACTCTGTTCATTTCATCCTTGTATTTTTCGAGGCAAGTTAAAAACAGTAAAGCAGCAGAGAAAAGAGATTTCTTTTTTAATACAAAGATTTTTAAAGCAGTGAGGAAGTTAACTTGTTACCAGGGAAATTGGCATCATGTATAAGGCTGTGTTTTATGTCAAAGTGGAACAAAGTACAATTGTTACAAGACTTGAGGTGTGTATGTAAGATATGAAGTGGTGACATATAATACCACCTTTTACTTGATAATCCTTTCATTTACTTTATCTCCTCCAATGAAGAGAAGTGGGTAGGTGTTAGCCCCATTTAACAAATGAGAAGGTTTAGGTTCAGAGAGATTGCTGCTTGCCAGAGGTCATATGGCTAATAAAGTTTACCTCTAGACCTATAAACCAAATATATCTCTGACTCATGGTCAGTGGTCTTTTACTTCATTATCTTTAGCAATAGAGTTAATGC
>NW_024350926.1:1536524-1545939 GCF_902729225.1 Pteropus medius | reverse complement strand
TTTTTTTTTTTTGCAGTGCGGGGCACTTTAATGGTAAAAGCTATATGTTTTTCATTGTCGGATCAGCCTCTGGGTGAGAAAAGGCATAAAGCTTCTTGTTGGGTCAGGTTTTTCACTGTTTACAAAGTGAAAAATGGTTTCAAATCATATTTAATTTAATAGTTTTATATTACTTTAAATTTATCAAAATAATATAAACAATGTTCATGAAAGTTTGAAAAGGAATAATTATTCATAATCCCACCATCATAACATTATTTTTATGTATTTGCCATGTTTATACACATATTTTAAGGTAGTTATGATGGGTACATTTAATTTTGTAGCTTTTTGGAAGTATTACTTTTTAAAAATAGGATTTATAATATTACTTAGTAATAACATTTTGTTTGTCGGGATACAATAGCCTAGAAATATGTACCTGCTGGTGAAGTGATTCCAAGCCCCAAAGTAATACAGGGATCCGATCCACGGGTCAGGGTTGTCTGTGAATTGCTGTCTTTCCACACTTCCGCTGATGGGAAGGAGAAAGAGAAATTCAGGGAAGTTTTCCTTTGAGGGGGTAACAGGAAGTTGTGGCATCTCTTCCACTCTTATCGCATGGGTGAGAAGTTAGTCACATGGCTCCAACTGGCTGTTCAGAAGAAATAACATTGTAGGAACATGCTATATACAACTTTCTCCATATTTGGGTTTTTCCCTTAGGATGGTTTTTATAGAACTGGGATTAGTGGTCCAAATAGTATGAACATGTGAATAGAATTTTTATTTCTTCATTTCTTTTCTAAAGCAGCCATTTCAGTACTTTGAAGATTGACTAAAGACTAACTGTATAAAACTGAAAAGTTTCATACTGTTGAACTTGGAGTAAGAAAAATGGGTATCTTTGACATTCTAACTTGGGGCTACTCACATTTCACCCCACTCTGCCCCTAGCATGATTGGCATGGAGATTCTGCCAGCCAGAAGCAGGCCATAAAGACCTCAGCTTGAAGGGTTTTCAGCTCTTTTGATCATGGGTGCTTCCCAGTGGTGTTGTCTGTGGATGTGAATTTTCAGAGGTGCAAGGGGGGACCAGTGGCTCAGTTCAAATTGCCTGGGATTGCAATACTGTTTGGGTCAAATATTCCTGGATGAGGCTACACAGAAGCACAGGAAAGATCTGAGAAGGCTCAAGGTATTCAAAATTTTGGCTAACCCTGAAGTCATGTGTGTGCTCCTAGAAGACTTGAAAGGGCCCTATGGAAAGATAAACCTGGGGCAAACTTGAAAACAGACAACTTCAGATGAGCTCCCCTGCCCACACACGTATCCATTAGCAGAGGTAGGAGTCTTACTGGCTTGAGGTATTTGAGCATAAGCTCTGTCCTGTCACAATTTGATCACTAAGTTATGCAGAGGGGTAACCCCTGGGAAGCCAGGCTTAGAAATAAAACAATATATTTAAAACAAAACTGAGCAGGGATAACAGTGACCTCATACTATAAGGAAACAGATGTCATATATTTAGCCCAGGCATGATACTAAACAAAAGGAGTAAACAAAACAACACTACAACCTTTCAAGGGGAAAAGAATCAGAATCCAGAGGTGCCACAATATGGTATATAAAACCTCTAGATTTAACAACAACAAATTATAGGCCATTTAAGGAATTAGGAAAGTGTGGCTTATGCACAGGGGGAAAAAGCAGTCAAAAAAATTCTGTCCCCAAATGTTAGATTTAGTAAAGACTTCAAATCAGCTATTATAAATATGTTAAAAGAACTAAAGCAAACTATGTTTAATTAAAGTATAACAACAGTAAGCCAACAAATAGAGATTCTTAAGGATATAGAAATTATTAAAATCAGTAACAGCCAAAAAAAACCAAAACAAAACCAAAACACCCTTGATACGATGTCATGAGAGGTACTTTCGCTTTGTAGTATTCTTTTCCAAGACTTATAACCTGAGTTTGATCATGAGAAAACAACGAAGTGTGATTTGGGATCATTCTACAAGAGCATCTGACCAGCATTCTTGAAAATTGTCAAGGTAATGAAAAAGAAAGAAAAAGAAATATTACAGATCAGAGGAGACCAAGGAGACATAACTAAATGCAATAATCGTATCCTGCATTAGATCCTGGAACAGAAAAAGGACATTAGTAGAAGAACTGGTTTATAGTTTTGTTTTTACCAGTGCTAATTTCTTTTGACAAAGATACCATGATTATGTAAGATACATACTAACATTAGGAGAAACTGGGTGAAGCATATACAGTAAGTAGTCTGTACTGTTTTTTCAACTTTCCTGTAAATAAATTTAAATTGCAAAGTAAAAAGTTTTTTAACAAATCAAATAAATGGAAATTCTAGACTTGAAGAATATAATGCCTGAAATGAAAAATTCACTAGAACAACTCAGCAGTTTTGAAATGCCAGTGAAAAGAGTCAGTGAATTTAAAGACAGACCAATAGATGTGATTGAATCTGGAAAACAGAAACAATGATTGAAGAAAAATGAACAGTGCCTCAGAACTGTGGAAAACATCAAGTATACACATATGTGTAACAGGAGTCCCAAAAGGAGAGGGAGAAAAGGTACAGAAAATAGCCTTTTGAAAAACTTCCCAAATTTGATGAAAAACTTTACATATCCAGAAGCTCAGTGAACCTCAGGGTAAAAACAGAGACCCATGCCTAGATGTAGCCTAGTCAGTCTGTTGAAAGACCAGAGAAAACCTTAACTCTTTAAAACAAGAGAAACATAACTCCTTTAAAACAGGGCTGCATCAAAATGATTACTGGCTGCATTCTCATCACAAACACGGAGACCAGAAGGAAGTGGGCTGGCATATCCAGAGTGCTGGAAGAAGAAAACTTGAATAATTCTATATTTAGCAAAACTATAATTCAGAAATTAAGGTGAAATACATTCCTATGCAGACTGAGAAATTTTGTAGCAAGCAGACCTGCCTTATAAGAAATAGCAAAAGAAGTTCTTCAGGTTGTTGGGAAATGACACCATATGGTAACTCAGATTTACAGGAAGAAATGAAGACATTGGAAATGTAAATATGTAGGTTCATGGACAAACTGTAAATATATTTTTTCTCGTTTTTTAACTTTAAAAAAGTTGAGTTCTAAAAACAGATTAAGTATCTGTAGCATTTCATTCCCTCTCCCCCGCTCACCATCCTGTATGGTTCATTCATCCTAGTTGGAAACAAATCGTTTCCAGTCATTTGCCTTTTGGTCTGTAGAATCTCAAAATTTTTGGTTTTAAGACTCCTTTCCACTCTAAAAAATTATCAAAGACTCCAAAGAGCTTTTGCTTGTGTGGGTTTTATGTACTGACATTTTTTTTTTTGTAATAGAAAATAAAACAGACATTTAAGTACTATCCATTTTAAAATAATAATACTAAGTGTACGTTAACAAATAACTTTTTCATGAAAAAGTAAGTATATTTTCCAAGCAAAAAGTTAGCAAGGAGAGTGGCATTAATTTACACTCTCGTTATTGGTTTTCAGTTCTCATTAAGGTCTGGCTTAGAAGACAAGCTGGATTTCAGAAGGCTTCCCCATTGAACTTGCTGCGATATGTTGTTTTGACTGAAATATGTGAAGAAAATCTGACACCGCTCAGATTTAGTTAGAAAAGAGAGGTGTATTTTTGTAGCTTTTCCTTATAATTGTGAATATTTTTCTTTGATATGAAGCCAAAACTCAAGAAGCGGTAGTTTCATAAAAGTTAGTTGCAAAGTGGAATCTGGAACATATCAGTGAATTTTTTAATTCAGTGTTAACATTAAGCAATGTACTTTGTTATATTAAAACCCATTGCTTCTCTTCATCTCTAAAGGATAAACAAGTTTTCTGTCTGAAGTAATTACATTTGGAAAAAAAATGTTAGGGTAATTGAGTGTTACGTAAGAATGGCTTTTGAAATGGCTTTCAATTAATTAGTATATGAGATTTCTAAATTTAATGCCTCCTGTAAATTAGGGCTTAGTTTAAACTCTCGGAAGCTAGAATCACTAATTATCTATCATTATCATGTACTTAATTTAAAACTTAGTTGTCATCATCATCATAGTTGTAAAAGTCATACCTCCTTGTGTTAACATTAATTCAGTAGAATCTAAAATACAATTAAAAGAAATCTCTTGTTACCAATTCCCCATAAATAAGCAATGTTTATAGTTTCTTGAATGCTTTTCCTGAAAATTTGTTCACAGATATCTTGATATGTGTTATGTATAAACATGATACTATTTTAAGCAAATGGAATCAAAATATACATATTCTGTACATATGTACACTTTGAACATCTTTGTGTCAGTACAGTAGACATACCATTCTCTTTTAATTCTCTGTTACTAGATTGGTTATCAGAAGAAAAAAGTAATAAAGTACTTCTTTTAAAATTAGTTCCCACTCAAATATTGCTCCTAGTAAGAGATGGGAGAGAGTTGAAGGAAAGAGAGATTAGGGTATATTTTCCAGCCTCTCACCCAGTAGGGTTGTATTTGTTTACCTAATGCCACACCTCGTGCCAGGTGGTTCTTGAGTCTGGTAGTAACAGTGGTAATGGCTTCCTGCTGTTGCTAGCCACTGGGAGCTCCACCCTGCCCAGACCTTAGAAAATAGTTCCTTTGTGGATTTCTCTTCAGTTACTCCTTTGAGCATGCATCCGTTTCCTGCTGGGAATCTGATTGGATAAAGTTTCTCTGATCCTAATACTGAATCTATTCCAGTCTTTGAGATGCCTCAATAGAGATTAAAATTTTCTTTATAGAAACCTTTATTATATAAAATTTTTGTTCTCCCCAGGTTTACTTTTATTCTGTTGCATTTATAACTGGTTTTTTTCTCTTCATGTTCTCTAACTGTTCATGTGTAGCAAACTGTTTTTGTATGTTAATTTTTGTAATGAGCTACATACCGAATTGTACTTGTTTTAATAGTTTTTCGGTACTCTTGTTTATTTCATAATTGCCTGCAAATACATCACTTGCAAGTAATTTTGCCTCTTTGTCTTCATTTCATTAGGAGTATTTAGGAATAGTCGTTTATTTTATTCAAATGCATTTTGGGGCACCTATTAAGATGATTAGTTTTTCACCTTTGATCGACTGATTTAGTAAATTATCTTAGTAAATATTCTAATATTAACTTTTATATTTCTAGAATAATTCTTACCTGGTTAAGGGGTGTGTGTGTGTGTGTGTGTGTGTGTGTGTATTTAATGAGTCTATTTGCTAATATTTTGTTTAGGACTTTCGAAGCAGTATTCTTTACTGAAAATGATCTATAGCTTTCTCTTCTGCATTCAGTGTCATGTTGTGGTAATAGTACTCTGTTCATTTCATCCTTGTATTTTTCGAGGCAAGTTAAAAACAGTAAAGCAGCAGAGAAAAGAGATTTCTTTTTTAATACAAAGATTTTTAAAGCAGTGAGGAAGTTAACTTGTTACCAGGGAAATTGGCATCATGTATAAGGCTGTGTTTTATGTCAAAGTGGAACAAAGTACAATTGTTACAAGACTTGAGGTGTGTATGTAAGATATGAAGTGGTGACATATAATACCACCTTTTACTTGATAATCCTTTCATTTACTTTATCTCCTCCAATGAAGAGAAGTGGGTAGGTGTTAGCCCCATTTAACAAATGAGAAGGTTTAGGTTCAGAGAGATTGCTGCTTGCCAGAGGTCATATGGCTAATAAAGTTTACCTCTAGACCTATAAACCAAATATATCTCTGACTCATGGTCAGTGGTCTTTTACTTCATTATCTTTAGCAATAGAGTTAATGCAATTTCATGAATCAGATCGCATGCATGTTTCAAAATGGAGATCCTTGGCTTAGATTTTTTTTTCAAAGTGATCATGTATGAAGGATTCAGCACTTCTTATAACACAAAATTCACTTAATGCCCACATCTTCCTGAGGTAGTCCGAGAGCAGGATTGTAACCTCTGTGCTGTAGGAAGTGGTACAATTTAAAAAGTTGGGCTACCTTTTTATCTATGAAGCATTGTTAGCCTCTCCCTAGAGACGAAGAAAAATAGTGTTTTGTGCTCATCAACCAAAAAACGCTAAATTTCTTCCTTGTACAAGCATGAATTGTATATTTATTACTAAGGTAATAGATTGTCATGTGAAAAATTTGAGAAAAATAGGCAAAAATATAAGAATCATCTGTAATCCTATCACTTAGAGTTAACAATATGAACATATTAGTGTTCAGCTCAACAGTCTTAGTATCTGTCTAAAGACATTCTTTTTCTTACTGTGCATAATGTTTTTATATTGTAAAAATTTCTAATAGTATTTTTCATGTTATGAAACATTCTATAGCAATATTTCAGATATCGGAGACTTCTACTTAGTCTTATTAGAAACAAATATATGCAGTATTATAGTGGTAAAAATTTCACCTCACTAATTTATAACTTTAATATAGGAATAAAATGGTTTGATGAACAGAAAATTTTGAATTAGGGTTATATCCAGTGATGTGCTGGCAGCTGCATATCGCACCTGGGTCTCTGAAGGAAAAATAGCCTTGATTTGTGATGTTTGCCAGTTTCTGTAGTGTGCGTACTCTTACCATGGTTAATTTGAAGCTATCGATGCAATGTTGCTGAGTGAGTTGCTGGGAAGAGTTGGCTGTCTTGAGCAGTCTCCAGCATACTACTGGTTATAGAATGTTTTTAGTTGCAGGTAGCAAAAAACTTAAGCTGATTTCTTTAAACAAGAGACTTCCAAGAAAACACAAGGTTGAATGGCTCCTGATTTGGTTAATTCAGCAGCTCTGTGTCATCTTCACTGACCACATTTTTTTCTTTCTGTTATGCTACCTTCAGTATGTTAGAGCTGTCCTCACACTGGCTTCCATGATGATCACAAGGTACTCCCTTCCTCCCTTCCTCCCTTCCATTTTTTGCAAAGTGACTTTAATAGTTCTATGTGTCCAGACATGACAACTTCCAGAGAAAGAGAAGGGCTGTGTCTTCCCTTTTGTAGCATTTTAAGTGCAAAGAAACCCATCCCATGGGGCTCTCCCAGCAGAGTTCACATGACACCTGATCGTTTCACATGGTTCTTCCTAACCCAGTCTCTGGAAAGACAAAGGGAACTGTTAATGATTGGTTTGGACCAGTCAGGGCCCACTTTTCAGGTCTGAGGCTGCAGCCACATTCTCCTCAAGCAGATGGCTGCCCAGATACCTCAACAAAATTTTGCTTTTTTTTTTTAGGAAGGAGGGGAGGGGCGGATGTTGATTATAATTATACAACCAGCAGTGTCTACTGCACAGGGATTGTGGATGGCACTTCTAATTGTATCATTAGCTTCAATATTTAATTTATTTTTCTCTTTGAATATGTGGTAAACTTTGTCACTTATCCAGAAAATCGCAAATGTTGAGTATTATTAACTCATTCTGTGAGGCCAGTATTACCCTGATACTGTTGCAGAAAAGCTGCAAAAGTCAGACAGGTGAGAAACCAAGCAGCACTTGGAGAGTTGGAGAACTCAGGTTTATTACCCCGGCAGTCCCAGAGGCGCTAGCTCTCTGAAGATCTGGGCCTGGAGCTCAGTTGCAACATTGCTTATATAGAACTTATTTGGCATGGGCTGATTGGTTAATTTGTCCTCAGGTTAATTGTCCTCAGACAGTTACAAAGCCCGGGAGTTGCTATGATTGCAGGTAGTTGCAAAGTTACAAAGTGCAGGAGTTATTGGGGGGTACAGGCAGTTACATTTGACATTTGTTGCTTAGAGCAAGTCAAAGGGAGGATGAGTTTTTAGTTACCTTTGAGTACGGCCTATGCGGCAAGCAGAACAAAACTGATTAGCTTTTTGAGTGCAAATTCCTCTTCAATACATGCTACAACTTGGGTGAACCTTGAAAACATGCTAAGTGAAATAAGCCAAACACAAAAGGGCACACCGCATGTGATTCCACTTGTATGAAGTATTCGGACAGTGTATTTCTGGAAGGATGAAAAGCAGATTGGTGGTTACTTGGGGCAGGAGGGGAGAGAGAGTAGGGGATGATTGCTACTGGGTTTCCTTTGGGGTGAAGAAAATATAAAATTAACAGTGGTGATGGTCATAAATATCTGTGAGTATGCTAAAAACCATTACATTGTTATTCAAGTGGATAAATTATATGGCTTGCAAACTATTTTAAGAAAGCTGTTTAAAAAATGTCTGTATTTAAGCCTTCCCTTACAGTTTCATAATACTTTTAAAATAGTGATTTAGAAGTTTGAAAGAAAAATTGCTGAAAATGTTTCTTTCAATGTATCGTCAGTATATCTAAAATGCTGCCCATCTTGTCACATATGTAAAAGTAAAGCATTGCCAAAGTTACACTAAGCATTAAAATTATAATATCCTAACACAGTCTTACATGTTCATCTGTTAGTATACAACTCCTTTGTTTTAATGAAAATATATGCTGAACAGGTGCATCTGAGCTTTGCCTTGCATTAGTTTATGGAGTTCAGTTGCTTTAGTAGAGCCCAAAGAATCACGCACAGGCCCAAATGAAAACACAGAAGGTCTATTCAGAGCCCAGACTTTGCTGATCAATAACATGTATATAAAACATCCAGCTACATACACACAGAGGTGCCAGAGGGCAGCCTACTTTAAGATTTGAGTAAAAACATTAATCTAGCAGCAATAATTAATATTTTGGAAGGAGGGCCCAAAGAGTTAAAATTTTTAAATGTTTGACAGTGTTCATTTTTTGGAGAAAGGATTCGCATACCATAAAATTTACCCTTTTTTAAATGTACAGTGTGTTTTTTAGTATATTCACTAAGTTCAATATTGCACACCTTCACTCCTATTTAATTTCAGAACACTTTCATCACCTGGAAAAGAAACTCTCCCTATTTGAAGACACTTTCCATTCTCCTTTCCCCAGCCCCTGCAACTAGTAACTACTTTTGTCTCTATGTGTTTACATATGGAATATATGTAGTGCTTTCACTGCAAATTTTAAATAGTTTAAAGGATCCAAGAATTATAATTAGTTTGAAAACAGTTTGAACATTTATGTTCTGCAGCATTCACTTTTAATGATTGTAGGTATTACATATTTCTATTTTTATAAATAGTTCCTTATGATAATTTCCTTAAGATTAATTCTTAGAAGTGGTATGGCTAGTTAAAATGTTAGGTGTGGTTTTAAGCCTTTTGTTAAACATTGCCAAATTGCGTTCCAGAAAGCTTTTATCAGTTTACACTCAAATATATTTGTAATATAAATACTAATATCAAGGGGCCCTAAAATGAAATTGGAAGGTCATTAGGGAAGTCAGACTTACACAAATCCACAGTCAGATGAGGTTTGGCTTTTTGGACTTCCGTGCTTGCAGTGGAAGCACATGCTGGCACTTGCGCCCCCCAG